>NC_142606.1:19755188-20077305 GCF_041222555.1 Hakea prostrata
TACCATAGTGCACAAAGGGTGATATAATACCCAGAGTGTCATGTCCTTCTATTTGGTCTCATGAACTTGTTTACCAAGCTCATAGACCTGAGCCCTATTTCCAACTTTACAATAAGTCTTCTGTGCAGCTGTCCAAATACTAGCAGCAGCGTCCAATAGAAGGAAGGTTTGGTGCAACTCTGGAATGTTATTACCAGCACTGAAAAAAATCTAGTGAGATCTAGGTAATCTCAAGCAAAACAAGATGAAATCAGAGGCGACTGAATTCGCCTATATCTCGCTAAGATATCAAAATTTTGGTATAATATATATTATATTTTTTATTTTAAGTTATAATTGAAATTTGACTACTTCTCAGTATTTGTTCCTGCATTTCAGTGAAAGTTTCAATCTTTTTCTTGTATATCCATGTTTACATTTGTGAAAATACATGATCCAGTTTCATCCACATACAACCGAGCATGTGCAATTCAAGAAAACCACTTAGTGTTAGGTTTTAGTCAAAAACAACATTTCCATTGTGTTTACTGGCCTCCAATTAAGCTGTACACCGAAAATCATAACACTTCAAAACCACCAAAACAGGCTGAAAAAACATTGTAGAAAGCTGCACGATATTTCGCCAAGATCTTGGTATCTTGGCTGTCTCTCAACAAGAGACAATACGCAATTTAATACATTGATTACCAAAGAATCATGTGCAAGCCATCGATCTTGTGCTAATCCAAGGTTTTTTGGTTTTGCATCCGTTCTTATGATACATCCTCCGGTGATAGTAAATTAGTAATGTAGCAGACCTTGACCAGATTTAAACAATTTGAACAATCCAGGATTGTAAGTGGAGAACCAAGGGTTTGTCAATCAGTCTTATCAGGGCTTTCAGTTGAAGCAGATATAGGTTCAGTGGTTGCAGTCGATGCCAATTTTAGTGTTCAAAACCCTACTGAGCTATTTAGGTAACAATTAGGATATCAAACCCCACTGAGTTATTTCGGTAACTATAATGGTAGATGGACAACCAACTTAGTGTAGGCAATCTAGGGCCCAAAAAAAAAAGATTCTTGAACTGTTACTAATTACAGTGCTACAAAGATTGTAATAAGATTGTAATGGGATAATAACTGCTAGGGTACAATAGGAAAAATAAGAATTCACATCTGTAGCAAGGTTAGGTCTCCAAAGGGGAAGATTGCCGAAGGAAGGGGCAAATCTTCAGGTATGACCGAGATCAATTTCTGTGCAGGTCCGAGATGGAATCTTTTTAGGTCATAAGGGGTACTTTTGCATGCCCTCAAAACAGAAAAACACTACAAGAACTACTGTAAGGTTCGATTCCACAATAAGTTGCAGCTAACCTGGTTTTAGACCCTGCGGATTTTCTCCAAGGTTTCTTGGGAAGAGCAGGTACAGCAGAAATAACTAAGAATAGCTTGTGATTGAAGCAGGGACCACGAAAAACAGCTTGCAATGGAGATTGAAGAAGAATGCATTGTTTTTGCACTGAAGAGATCATTCAAGCCCTAGCTCTAATACCATATTGTAAATCAAGAGAAAACTTGCTCCCCAAAGTTGATATCATTCATTCACCCTAAGAGGGTATTTATAGATCTACAACTCATAGACAAGAACCAACTTAGAAAGGGAAAATGAGCACAAAACAGATTAGGATAGAAATAAGAAACAAAAAAAACTGAAGTCATAAGGAGACGGGAGTCCTATTTCAATTAGAACTCTCCTCAAAACTTGTGCTAGCACTAGTTCTAGGGTCCTCTAACAACAATACCAATTATACCCATGTGGAGAATTAACAATTCTGCCCAACTTATTGAGTAGACTTAACTAAACCAATTGAAATTGAAACTGCAATCGAAGCTGAAAACAAAGCAATTGCACAGCAACCCTAGGTGGCTCCCTTGGCCCTCCACATGGTCTTGGGCCTGCTCTTGGACTGGGAGGGTTCAGATACTGCAACATTTGTCCTCAATTCTTCAATGGGAAATCCCACATATTCAGAATATGTGTTTTTGTTAAAATTTCTTTTAGGACTTTAAGCAGATAGCATAGATATTTCTTTTGTGGACCATTTACACAAATTTCTTTTAGGACATTAAGCAGATAGCATAGATATTTCTTTTGTGGACCATTTACACACTAATCCGAAGCCAAAACCCCAATAAATGCAGCCCAACCTGGAACTTTTGCACGCTGACTGGTTGTAAATTTGGAAAAAAAAAAAAAAAATGGCCAAGTGCCCAGAGACTTAATTTGCTGAATGGGAATCCAGCTCATTATAAAAGCATTAGGACCAGCTTTCCATACCTGTTTCTTATTATGATTGAGAGAACTTTGATCAAATGAAAATGCAATCTGATGCACCACAGAAGAGCTCTCCATCTCAATAACCATCATAAAAGTCAGAAGGCTGGGCTTGTTAGTTGGCTTCTGCGGTATGGCATGAAGCGTTGTTTTCCACCCAAACCTGAACTTGGGGAAAAGCAAATCTGAAAATGGACATAAGAAGGCTTTGGCCATGTTCTTAGGTACAAACATAAAGCAATAAATAAACTCTTTTGACAACTAAGAAGAGCCTCAAAATCCCTCCACTTTATCTTTAAAAAAAAAAAATCATGAAATATAAGAATAAAGATTAGTTCAACATAAAACAGAATAAAAAGGCTAGGCATCACATCACATATACAGAGGATTGCTGGATTTCAGTGCTCAAATCAAGGTGGAGAGGACACACCTAAAACATGAGATTCCGCCAAGGTGAGACAAATAAACTTCCCACCAGACTTTAGAACTCTCTTTACCTGGCAAAAATGCAACACAGTGTTGTAAATCCAATAAATGGTGGGATGCATATGCAAGCAATCAAGTTCGAAATTCAAGTCCACAACACCTCTGACAAATATTGGCCGCCTAACTTAGGGCCAAGCTCCGGCTCCATCAGTGCATCCAGTCCACCTTTATCAACAACAGCATCAAATATCTCGTTTGCAAACTGGTCAAATGAAGAGGTTAGAACTCATAAATAGACACCAAAAAACCGTAACCAATTGTCATAACAAGGCAGGGATGATGGTCTTGAGGTATGGTAGGCTGCAAGAAATCAACACCAACAAACTATGAAAAATAGAATCAGGGTAAAACTAAAAAAAGTAGCAACTTAAAGTGAACAGAACACACTCAAAGAATAATCTTGATGAAGATGAAATTAATACATTGTAAGTGACAGGCAGTCAGACAGAAGATAGGAAGTCATAAAAACAGCATATTAGTAAATCAAAACAGTTAATATTTCACTTTCTATTTTAGCTTAGGTTTCTACTTTGGTTACTTTCTATTTTTCTTATTGCATTGTTGACAAGTAATCTCCATAGGATAGTTTCCTTTTTAGTAGATTTTGGAGATTCTATGCAATATGTAATTTTTATTTTATTTTTTTGCTGAAACTCAATTTAGGAAAGCTTTCCTAAACTGAGATTTGATTTTACATTATAAATGAAGTACCAGGGGAGAGTCAACAGACATATGCAAGCTCTCTCCGTTCTTCTTCTCTTCTTCTTCATTCTTCTTCCTTCTTCTTCTTCTTTCTAAATTTCCTTTCAATCCCTATTCTGATTACAGTTACTGAAATTCCAACAAAAACAACTAACCTAACTCAAAAACCAGCCATCAGATAAACACAATGTCGAGGTCAAGTGGAATTGACATAGTTCAATATCATTCCAGATAGATGGCAAATTCTTGGAGTCAGCAAGGTAAAGGTTAAGCTATCTTCCTGTACAATAATAAGAAACAGACACAGAGTTCTAAGAAAAATACTAGCTGACTATGAAAGAACTAAATAAGAGCATTAGAAATTAAGAACAATTTTGGCATGATTTCTATTTCTATTTGATGGGATCTAAATTGAAATTATGGTGTTCAGTATGATTGTTCACCTTATCTATCAGATAATGAGATCAATTTCATCTGAAATAGTCAAGTAGCTCAGGAACTGTTCCAGTTTTGAAACTGAAATTAATTTCAAGTCTATTATGACTACCTATAATAAGCATATATTATTAACAGGGGGAGAATGTGTCTTTTTGACATGCTACACACACATTACACATATATATTTTGCCAGCAATACTGCTGCTGCCGCTGCTACCACGTCACAACACTGCGCAAGAAATACTAAGAATCTATTCTGAGAAACTTAAGTACCAAATTGATTTCTTATTATGCTTCAAATTGATGCAACCAAAACAATTTCAATTTATCGGTTGACGCCCTTGTGTGCTAGTCTGAATAGTCTACTTTCCGATGGCATTGTCACTCAGGACATCCATCGTTTTCGTCTGCAAGGTAATAGAAGACAAAGACGCAACAATCTTCATCTCCTTCTTTGAGTCTGATCTAGTTCCTACGCAAGAATATCACTAGCACAGTAGCACCTCTTAGCAAAGAAAGAAACGGCGCCCGGCGCGGGCAGCAAACCGAGCGAAAGACAAACGCACACCCGAACTGGGCGAGATCGCCCAAAAGCTATCTGAGTCTGAGCTCTGTCTCCAAATACGAGGTGAGATAAAGACAAACAGCATTAAATGCTTGTCTCCCCAAATGTAAATAAACAAAACCCCCAACGGATTTATAAAAAAAAACCATCAACCGCACCAGAAACAGGTTGAGTCGCCCATCCGCGACGCCGCTGCAACCAAGGATGGCGCGCTACCAGACGCTGCGCACGATGGTCGCCACGCAAGCCAAGCTGCTCACGGTTTTTCTCTTCTATTCTTCTTCCTCTCACTCTTCAACGATCCAGCAAAACAGCACCACCGGGTATATCCCAACGACCGGCAAAACAGCACTACCGGCAATTCGGGTCCGGAAAATCGAAAACAGCACTAAACCGGCAGGGCGCCGGAAAATCGACGTTTTCCGGCGACATTCGATTTTCCGGCAACCATTTAAACATCTCGTTCGCCCTGGTTTCATTTCGCGGGGGCGACTGGATTCGCCGATTGCGAAATTCGCCGAAATTTCTTTCCATGCCTCTTAGGTCTAGTCCTCTCTTTCCTGTTGAAACTAGATGTGCTTCAGTGGCTAGAATTGGCTAAAAGAAAATCCGCACAATGACTTCAAAAGATCTCAGAGATGGAAGCAAGGGAAGTCGTGCAGAAGAAGCAAAAGAACAATGCTGGGAAGTTGAAGGAGGTCTGTACAGGAGGTGAGACAAGAGTCTCAGTTAAACAACAGCTACAGCCGTGGGCAAGTCGACAAGGAGACAGACAGTCTTCAAAGAAGAACTTGTACAAGATGAACTGCCCTCCAGAGAGCAGTAGCAAGGAAGCTGCGAGTGGAGAGCGTAAGCTTTCAGTAAGGAAGCCTTTAGGCTAATTGACCATTTCCATGGTCCCGTCTAATATAATAGAAGAAATACCTCACATCTTACCTAACAACTTCACTCTGGCGGTTTGTTCGATGGAATGAAATCCAGTGATAGGGACTCATCAACTACTCTCATTCCTGCAGTTGGAATTTCTGGTCTCCTCCTTTCCAACTAATGCCAGGACAGATCTGATTCAACAGGAACATAACCTTCTAAGCAATGTCAGGGGGAAAGCAAGCCTTGTGCCCCCCACTCACCCATAGGAGAGGCAAAGAAAGGCAGAGTGCCAGTACCAAGGAGCGCCCCCGAGTAGAACTTTCCACAGGGACATAGCTGCTTGTTGCTTGATAGTAAATAGAACCAACTATGATTTGACAGGTTTCTAAGCGGATTGAAATTTCAAATCCACTGGCTTCATTCAAGTAGAGGAGATAAAATGTAAAATGGACCGCAAACTATAGGGTGTGTGCCATAGGAAGATATGTGTCTGTGCAAATGAACCCAATTCAGGTTTTGATTCACTTGGTAGCTGAGTTGTATTATCAGTTTCAGGTGGAACACAGGGTGTTCTTTCTACTATGTACCTGTAAATTCTGTGGATGTGGCTCTAGCACAATGGCGGCAACCTCATAGGTAGAGGTAATAAGTCCAAGAAGGTCTTGGGTTTGACCCCCCCCCACCCCCCCCCCCCCCCCCCCGTGGGCCCCAGTCCTGTGCTTTCGAATGCAAAAAAAAAGACTACCCATAAATTCTCTCTTCCATCTTAATACAAATGACCTGTTACCTAGAAATTTTAAAAAATAATAAATTCGAAGTTGAAGTCAGCATCATGACAAATCAGCACAAAGGAGCAACAAGGAGGACTAGAAATCAACCAGAAGATTCCCACAGTAATAACTGTCTGCTGCTGGATATTTGCTATCTGGAGGAAAAACACTGAAGAGTATAGAGGCAAATAGACATAAATGATCAAATATTCAAACCGTATCACCATGGCCACGTAAGGCCTGTGCTTCAGCATCACCACTCCCCCTACAAGGATTCACACCTTGGTTGTGACCGATTTCCAACAGTTCAGCAATCCAGTAGAGTGATACTGGGAAAAAATAAATAATAAATTTTTCAACCAGAATCATGGAACCTTCTTCCCCTTCTCGTTTATTTATAAAAGTCAGAAGGCATTACAAGAAATAGAAATGCATAATAAGTCTTATGCCTAAGTAGCTTACAAATAAAAACCTCTAAACACTTGTCCTCCAAGAAATTAACTAGCCATTCACTTCAGCCCTCAGAACCTTAAACTTAACAAGGTATGGCAACATTGGCGGGCAGCAGCAGGCTCCTAATGGGATTAAGTGATGACTTACATAATTGGGCCCATTATAACATATGGCCCAAATCAGGCTGCAAAGCCTGAAATAAAGGAAGCCAATGTTAAGGACCCATCACAGAGCTGTAATAAAGGCTGTTAAGCCAGCTAGGACCTGCTCCTTTTCTAATCTAACTGGTTTGACTGCATCAACTGTGGAGTACATTAAAAGGTAATGATGTAAAGCAGGTCTAGGGTTAATTTCCCCAGACCTAGGGTCTGCCCAGGAAATTCCAGCAAAGGTAAAAGGGTTTTAGGGTTTCTAAAGTAATCTAAGCCTGCTGAATATGAAATTCTGATCTGCTATTGAAGTTTGAAGTTTAGGTCTGGAATTTAAAATTCAAGGCAAGTTAGGGTTTTGGTTAGGGTTGGGAGAGGGGCTAGGGCTTGCTGTCCTGCAGTTAGACTTGAGGATGCTATTGTTTTGCAATTCAGAAGTTGTTTCAGAGAATGAGGCACTGAGGTATAAAAATTAAGATTTTCAGAAATTTTTCAATGCAAAAATCACTTGAAGAAGATGAAGTGCAGGAATTTTCAAAGTCCAGAATATTGGGCTGAGCTTGGGAAAAGAATGTTAGAACTATGTTCTAGTGCTAGGGGCTACCAAAAGGGAAGGGAAAGAAGGGTTAACGGGGCTGGGGTTCAGATTCTGCAGGTGGAGGACTTCTATGGTAGCCACAGGGAAGAAGGAGGGGGAGCGGAGCTTGCGGGTGTCTAGGGGAAGTAGGGAAGGGGTTGGTGATGTCGTGGGGATGAGGAAAGGGGTTAGGGTAGTCTTGGGACCTAGGGGATGCTGCTGGAGTGAGGCAGCCACAAGTTAGGGGGCTTGGGATGGTTGCGCAGGAAGCGAGAGGTGGAGGAGGGTTGTGGACAAGAGAGGGAGGGCTGGGAACGAGGTGGGGATGCTTCTCTTTCTTACTTGAATGGTTGATGATGTCCTCAAGGCTTTGATGAAGGCTTGAAGTTGTTGGGTTGTTGAGGATGAGAGATCTTAAACAAAACACTCAACTAAGGCCTACCCAATAAGGAGACCCTGGTCCCTAATTCAATTAATTCAATTAATCATCAAAACTGAAATCACAGTGCAAGAAAAAGATATTTATAGCCTAATATAACAGACTCTGACTCCAACTGGGATATCCCTATTGATAGGATCCAACTACATATTGAACTAGACTATTATCCAACACTCCTCATAGATTAACATAGAAGAAAATTCGACCGAAATTGTCGAAATTTCGGTCGAAATGTCTGCATTTTTCAAAAACGAAACGAAATTCCAGTTATTTCAGAAAAGTGTCAAATTTCGACCAAAATTTCGACATTTCAACATTCAAAATTGTTTTTCCTTAGTTTTTGTTGATTTCTATCCCATTTTCACCTAATTTCCACAACTCTTTTGCTCATTTTTTGCCTCCAAACACCTCCTAAACCACAACAGCTACAAAGGAAACTTCAGCAACAATAGAATGTGAAGCATGAGCCATACCCAACAGTTCCAAACTTCCCCTTTTTTTATTTTTGTTTTGTTCATGCCTTAAATGATCTTATATTGCCTTGAAATTAATATATGTTTAGCCTAGGACTATGATCTATGATTGTGTTTTGTTAAACTTATCTTTTTATTATTTGCTACCATTTTTTCATTTTTTTATTTTAATAATTATTTTCTAAAATTATGTATTTTTATTTTATGTGTATATGATATATAGGCTTCAACTTAATATATGTGAAACACCATAACTTGGTCTAGTCGGTCATTTTATTTTGTTTACTTGTTGTGTATGTAACCATTCTACCAAAAATTCATGCATGCTGATGATTCTATGCCTGTATGCAATATAATTTTCACTTGTCGGAACCAGTCATTTGTTAGTATACTTGAATGATAAATTTTCAATGGTTTTTTTTTTTTTTTTGGCAAAATACTAATTCCATTGTGTTTATTATGCTTGAAATAGGTAGTATGCAAGAGTCCAAATCATTTTGAGTCCATATAAGGCCCGAAATTGAAGTTCCAATTTCCAGAAAAAAGTGTCCAATTTCGACCGAAACATCAAAATTTCAGCATTTTGCAAGGTCGAAATTCCTGTTTCGGTCGAATTTTCTTCCTCGCATAGATACACTAAGAAATCTTACCTTACCTCAAGATTCTCAACTACTAATTAGGACCCATTCAAAAACAACTTCAACTCAAAATAAAATACTCCAAACAAATCCAAACCTAACTTGAACTAACTAATTGGACTCAAGGAAATTCTGGAAAAAAATCCCTAAATTAATTTTCAAAGGTAAATTAAAGGCTAAAATACCCAAAATACCCCTCAATAAGACTTCAGCCAGCTTAGTGTAGTTTCTTGGAACCATCCTAAGGGCCCCACTTAAGATTTAAGCCGGCGGGGTCCTAGTGTTCACATTAGGTAATCAATGAGAAAGTATCCAATTAAAATGTCCACAGAGAAAGAATAATGGGGAACCCCACCCAACCCCGGGAAGCCTTAACCTACCCAGCTACAACCCTCACTGGGGAAAAAAGCGAGAAAGAAAATATGGGAATTCAACAAGACTTCTCAATGTAAAACCATACTAATTGAATGGCCGAAGCAACAGGCTGAAGGGAAAGATAAGGGTAGGGAATCATGCTAAATAGAAGCACTAAGATCCTAACATGAATCATTGCAGCAAACTAATGAAGTTGGAAGTCAAACAGGCATCACGAAACAGAGCGGCAGAGTAGGGCTGCATGTATCAGCTGTACAGGCCCAGCATGAGTGCATGACTACAGTTTTGTATCTATTTCTCAGCTCTTCTTTTTTCTTCCTTTTTTTTTTTTTGGTTGGTTCCTGAGAACAGACTAGTTACAATAAGTTACTGAAAGATAGAGAAGTAGAAGCTTTAATTAGGAACTTCTATAATCCAGAAATCATAAAGGAGAGAAAAGGAGGAGAAGTTGGTTTCTCGACACCACCTCCATCAAAGTTTTGGGGATTCAATGGCAATTTTGTAAATTTATAGAATTTCCGAAACCAAAATTACTGAGCATGACAAACACATTTTTTTGTCAGGAGGGCCTGTAACAGAAAGGCAATAAGTTATTTCTAGAATAGAAACATAGCCCAAAAACAGAAATGTATCACCCAACACCATTGTGTCCCGTAGACATCAAATGAGCCATTTTGATAACTGTCCTTACATGCACACCAAAATAAAAGGTTAATGGGAAACTGAACATATGAGGACCATATCAATTCGAAACACTAAAAGTGCCTTCCACAAGAAACAGTTAACAAGAAAAGAGAGGTTGACTAAGCAAGAAAAAGGATCCAAAAAAATATCCAAATATGAGGAAAATATGCCCCATTACCCATATTGATTCCAGTTACAGATAACTTGCTCCTCCAATACAATCTACCTTTCAGCCTCAAGCGGTGTGAACTTACTGAATCTAAAGCATTCGAAAGGCATTTCTAGATGCAAATCACAAAGCTACCTCTAGGAGATGAAGGAGATCAAAGCCAGGTACGGGTGGACTGTGGGTAAACCTGGAACAAGCTGATGGGTACAATGACTAGGGAACCCTGGAATGAAAGAAATAAGAAAAGCAGGAGGAAATAAGGAAGCAGAAATTGCCTCTGGGTAGAGAAAGAGTCACCGAGTGGAAGACAACTGATTCGAGGAAGAAGAAGAAGAAGAAGAAAGAAATGAGAAAGAGGAGGGCAAGATAACCAACAAGATTTTTCATGCATGCATGGTAAAGGAAAATGTCAAATATTCATTCTATTCTTCAGTCCACTATGCTAAGTCACATACATATACTGATAGAAAGTTTACAAAAGAGCAAACCCAATGCCGAAGGCTTCTGCAAAAGCGGAGTCTGTGGGGAACAATTTTCCCATGCAGCCTTACCCCAACAAACATTTTTGAGAGGTTGTTGACCTCAAGCTACAAGCCTAAAACTATAATCCATGGACTACTGCACCAAGACCCACCCTTTATTGATAGAAAATTTATTATAAAAAAAAGGACTCCTTGTCTCCTGTCATGGAAAGTAAATACAATTAAAAACCACATTGGACTCAAACTAATCTCCAGTTAATCTAATAGCCAATCCAAAATAAAGGATGGTAGTTCTTCCAAATAAAATGGATCTCCCTAACTATCTTTTGAAGTGAAACTTCTAAAGTGAATGGCATTGTCAACACTTTACTGGAGTACATGGTGTACCCTTTTTTCCATACAATAGATTAGAACGTTTGCTATCAGATATGATGATATTGCCCTTTCTGTTTCCTTACAGTGGCCAGGGTGTCAGCTAAAGGTGTTCCATCCATCTCTATCACCCAGCAAAAAGTGGATCATAGAACTCAGAAGTCTCTTATCTGAGGCTTCATGGGCTATTTTGGGAAAACTATTCATTCTGAAGTTTTAACTTGGTAACAGAACCAGACGTGATGCATGCAAAACGGCCGAGTTGGAGGACTTTGCTCATATCCAGGGTCATACATTGGAAATTATTTTAATCGACTTCAAACACCCAAATTTGATAGTAATTGGTGATACAGTGATACTCCTAACTTATTGCAAATGTATTCGTTTTTATCGTGTGCATCACGTTGTTGCTGCTCATTCATCTCAAGTTCCTGTTCTCAGTTAAAATTGCATTACATGTATGTAGTTCCTCGATCTCCTGGCAACTGTCGTAGCCATATCCTCTTGAAAAAACTAAGTGGAAGTGTGAAACCCCAAGCTGACATACGAAATGATTCATGGATGCTGCAATGCCGTAATAGAAACACCCTGCGACCAAACCTAGTTACCCCGTTTCACTTCCAACACATGCTAATTCTTCCTTCCTACCAACGAAATGGCTATCGCTAGATACAATCACGAAATGAATATCCAGATTTCTCCCTAGCTGTTGCACAATACTCAAAACGTTGTAGCACAAAGGCTTAGCGAATCATAATAAACCAAATGAGCAAACAGAATTGCTTCCACCTCTCTTTCCGCCATTAAATAAGCATAACAAACAAATTTGAGTCGTGAAAATGAAGACAATGAAAGATACCTGCAACGAGGTCATATCCATGACGCGCCACCGCATACTAGGCCGACAGCGAACATTGCGACGCAACATGTCGGCGATGACGACTTTCGAGAAATCGATATTCGTGATACTGCGAAATCCAGCGTCATAGAGATACTCTGAAAGACGAGAATTGCCACAACCAGGCACTAGAACTTGAACGGAAGCTGCTGAAGCTCCGTCGGTGCCTGAGGAAGAGTATAAGCTGGAGAGTTGTGAGATGAGAGGGTCACGAAGATAAGACCACTCAGCGTACCATTCGAATGGATCGTCACTTCCTTTGATGCTGAAGAACCTGTCCCAGTTTTCTCTGCAGGTGAAGTCATCCAATGTCTTCAATAATTCTTCTACTTTGTCCTTCTCCTTCATCGCCATCTCTGCCTGTTCCAACTCTTCTGCTTCTACAGCTACTTCTACTGCTAAAACTGCCACTGCCACTGGGACTCTCCGACTTCAGGGTTTTAAGGGACTTAATGCTACCGATTCGTATTACCGGCTCAACCGAACCCAATCGACTCTTTGAGGCTTTGATCAGACCGGGTCCAATCGGATTTAATAATAAGTAATGCTATTGGTCCAGATCAGACAGCTTTTACTATTAGAAAAAAATAAAAAATTAAAAAAAGGAACAGTTTTGGCTAATCTAACCTTCATTCCCATTTTTTTTGTTTTTTTTCGTTTTCTCTTCATGTTTCTTCTTTAATCATAAGTCACGGGACTTGCAACTTTCTCATCGTTAACCGTCATCTTTGTTTGACGACTCAATCCATTTGTATGTCACTTAGTTCATTTTTTTTAAGATATTATGCCAGGAGTTGAAAAAGCCTTGTAAACAATATTTGCTTCAAACTTGAATACTTTAATCTCATTCATAACATTTAATGGTGAACATCATCTAAAGGGATGGTCAATAGGCATTGCAAGTCTCAATTGGATGCAATGGTTATTGAAATAATACCATTTGCATGGTTTAGGGCAAATAAAAGAGATGCATATTCAATGTTAATCTCTCGATCATAATCATTCACTTGATTGATGACAATGGAGTAACAAATTTATTCTTGTATGAGGATATGCAAAGGGCAAGAAACATTATAAGACTCATAAAAGTACAATAAAATATAGAAAATTGTTTGATAATATAAAAGAAGCAAACATAATAAATCATGCACAAATGATTTTTATAATTTATTGTATTAAACAATATTTATGTGGATTTAATAAGTTACATGACAATATATATATATACACGGCATATTTATCTTAGATGTACCAAATTAGGGTTTTTTTTTTTTTTTTTTTACTATGGAAGGTTTTGTTTATGGAAACATGAAAACTTTGAATTTAATTGTAAAAAATCAATTCACTGTTGAATTTTACAAAGACTATTAGCTGTCTCCTCCTCGGTATGTTTGCTCTCATACTTTCAAATTAGTCGTATCAAAAACGTATTAAGCATGTAAAGTATAATTTGTCGTAAAGACTTTAGAATTATTAGATATACATTGTGAAAAATGAGATTGACGTATTGAATTCTCGAATTTAGTAACTATGTTTCTTCGTGCTAAGAGGTGTCAAAGATATATTTTATGTTTATAGGGGTCTAATTGATAATCTCATAACTCAAAGTGGCATTAGTTTAAGGAGATGTCCCTATTTCTTTAAATTTTGTACAAAAACTATTAATTTGGACAATTTTGATCACCAACTTGTTTTAAAAAAGCAAAAGGATGAATGATTTTAACATCTAACCACCAGTTTTTTCTATTATCTGGATTGAGAATATTGCGTAATATGTGCATGACATGTTCAATGCACTTTGCAGTCATTGATTCAATCTCGACAGCACTTTTAGATGAACGTCCCGTACATTTATTGAAGCAAAATCCCTATTACCTAGTTTTGCTTCGTTGGTTTTTTTTTTTTTATTGATAAACCAAATAGAAGAGCAAACCCCAAAGGAGGAAAGCCCACAAAACGGAAGGGAAACAAAGACACCCCCAGAAACCCAACAAAGAAAACAAAAGGCCGGGGCCCGGGAGCGCCACCACAAGGGGAAGACGCCCCCCGCCCGACCCCCCCCCGGGCACAACCCGGGCCGCCCACAAGAACCAAAGCCAAAGGAAAGGGGCCACACCGGGGGAAAAAAAAAAACCCAAAAGGGGCGAGCCCCGGGGACGGGGGGCGAGGGAAGAAAACAAAGGGGAGCCCAAAGCAGAGGGGGGGCACCAACAAAAAAGCAAAACCAAAAAACAAGGAAGCGGGCAAGAAAAAAAAGCGCGAAAAAAGGGCCGCGGGGGGAATGGGGGGTGTTACATAAGGGGTAGCAGAATGCGGGGGTGTGCTAGAATTTTTGGTTCCATCCTTACATTAGGACGATTAGCTGTCTCCTTAGCCAAACTAACATAATTTTTCTAAGGCATGGGGTAGTCAAATATAGAATACTTAACTTGTTTTGTTGCTTCGACTACAACTACTAGTCTATTAATATTACTAATCGGCCATGGTCTAACTGGTTTAGGCAAGAAGTTTAACAGATCATAATTGTTGCCCATATGTCTTGAATTGCAATCTTCAGTGTTTTAGCTCCGTTCCCGCTTGGATTACTATAAAAACTTATCTCCACCGCATCTCATTGTCAATTCTAACATCCTGTAGCACTGAATATGACCGCTGTTGTATGCTAATTGTGGCTTTTTTTTCTGTCTTACTAAAGTGTATTAATATTGTATCAAATGATGATGGTCATTCGGTGAGGGTTTCTAAAAGCTAAAGCCAAAAGCCAGAGAACGAGAAGAAAAAGAGCGAACTTTCCTTATCTCTCAGCCAGGGACGATCTTCCCCACTTCAAAACCCCAACAAAAAATTAGCATTGCACCATGCATTGGTAAATAAAACTTCACCCCTCTTCAGTATCAGGTTACACATCTTCTCAAGTTGCCTTGTGTCTCTCAGGTGTTAGACGTTCTTGTGTATTGTTCCCTTCCGGCGAGTCTCACAGAAAACCCATTTGCTAATCCATCTATCTCCAAAACCGTGGGCGTCTGAAGAGACAACACATGGAAGGGAGAGACGGGTTTGTGCAAAAGAACTTTTTTCATTTCGATTTATGATGATAAATGCAGATATGCTTCCTTGAGATATTGTTCCTAGAGGATTGAAAAGAAAGAAAACAGTTGTTGGGAATTTTGGGTTAGTTTGTGTTGTTCTCATTTTGGCCCTAACTGGAAGCTTGAATCAATGTGGTGTTAACCTTGGTTATTAGGAAGGATATTTATCAATATTTGCGAAGTGGGTTTATTACAGTGATGATTCAGTTACTGTTCCTAGTCCTTTTTACTGAAGGGATTGTATCTTTGCTTCTAATGGTGAAGATTGGACCATTGAGGGAGCTAGTGATGAAGAGTTTGGACCAGATGAAAACTGGAAAAGGCCCAGCCACTGTAAAGACCATTGCTGGAACCATGTCTGTGATCCTTGCTTCGGACATAACCAGCATTCTCAAGATCCAGAACAAGGGAGCCAAGCTTGGGACTATGACACCCATGGATCAGGTCCTCTGGAGGACTCACCTCCTAGAAGCTTCGCTCATTGGTATGGCAATGTCTATCTCTTAGCTTTCGACCTTGTTTCACCCCGTAAATGGGCTGTTTTTTGGCTTTTTCCTGTTCTGTCGTTGTGTGCTTAAAAGTTCAACTCCTCAGTATTTACTTTTGCATTTTCAGCTATTTTTTTGTTTGCCATACCTGAACCCATCTTATTCAAATTGCAATTTTTTATTTGGTTTAAATTTTTCTAAGTTCTATTCAACTCTCAGTTCAGGAATCGTTAGAAGAAACACTGCTTTATGTGCAAAAGATTCTTCCTCTCTGTGTTTTGTAACTCTTATGAGTGGTAATTTGGGGAAAGTCAAGGTAATAACCGTGGGAAATCGGGACTTACCATGTTTTGTTGGTGAGTGGAGATTCTTTGTGTTGGGATGGTTGGTGGACTACAGCTGAGGTTAAGATATCGAAGCAGCCTCTCAGCAAAATTTGTTAGGTAAGGCTGTGTAGGAAAATTGATCCCCTGGGATTTACTTGTGCAGAAGCCTTCGGCACTGGGTCACCCTGTTTTTATCTAATAAGTTGATACAATTGGCAAACTAGGCATTATAGGATTTGCCAGATGCTGTCCAAACAATAAATAGATAAGAGTGGGGGGGGGGGGGGGAGGAGAGCAGGTGGAAGGAATACAAATGAACACAAAAGAAAGAAAGTTTCTGTTTATTGGGTAAGCATGTCTTTTCTCAGTGAAGTTGTCTGCTAATTCAGCATATGATTCCAACATTGCTTTGTCGATTTGTCTTATGAGATGGAGAGAGGTATTGTTTATTGAGTATCACTTCACGAGGGAGAAAATTATTTTGATGTTTGTCATGGATTTTTTTAAGAGGCTAAGAAAGCAGGAACTCACTAAAAGAATCAGTCAAAACTGTTGGTTGTTAAGGTAGGTTGGGGCCAGGTTTGATCTGTTGGAGTTATCTCCAAGTAGGATTGTCTCCCTTCGTGGTGTTTTAGAGTTGTTATCTTTGCATTAATGATTGTGACAGTTTTTACAGGATACATACCTCCTTGGGCTTGCTCTTCCTTTTCTTTCTTTGTTTTTTTATCTTTTTCTTTTGCATCATATAAGGTAGCAATAGTGCATAGTGTGCAAGAGATTTTTATCCATCAATGTATGGTAAATCTACTAGTTGTAATTCTAGGGGAAGACAATGGGAAAATTATGGGAATTCCAGACTGTCATTTTTGTTGGTGAGTTCCAATTCTTATGATATCGGATCTGATAAGTTGACATCAATGCCCAGCTGGGCATCATAGAGCAATAAAGCTACCTACTGTGGATCCTTACTATTGTCAAAACTGGGATTGCCAAATAATCTTCAAAGAATAAATGGAAAGGAGAAAAAACTGGGGGAAGAAAAACTTAAGGCAAATGATTACGTTGTATAGGTTTGTGACAGCGATCATAGGGATGAGATTTATCTAAGTAAAAATATAAGAGAAATATGGATCAGTTGGCTAGCATTGTTTTCTAGTTGTGTTATGTGGTTGTGGCGGTTAGCCTTTACAATGGTGATGCTGGTGGCTACAGTAATGTATCTTAGTAATATGCTCAGTTGTTGATGTTTGCTTTATGCTTGACTGAAGTAGAACTAATCGTCATGGCGGGTCTTTTTTTTTGGGGGCGTGGGTTGAATAATCGTCATGGTAGAGTTTGGCACATTGTTGACTGTTGTCACAGGCTCAAATAAAATAGGAAGTTTAAGGAGTAGAACTGTCATGGTAGATGATGATACACTAAAATGCATCTAATGATTGACTATTGAGGAACCTTTCTCAGGTGTGTGATACTGAAGAAAACAAAGTTATAACTCTCTTGATAAGTTTTATGTAGTTTGTTTTAGATTGTGATTCCTTACATTAGAAAAAGATGGACATTGAGACGGGAGATTAGGAAGGTATTGTCTTCGTTTTGACTACGGCTACAGCATCGGCTTGAGTGAGATATCTGATACCACTGTTATTAGATTACATATAATATATTTTTTTCACTTTTTTAATACAATTGTTTTTGTCTCGTTGATCTTTTTAATAGTTGTTAATATTGCAAGCCTTCTGTGCGTTTTATTGATGCTTGTGTGATTTGAATTTCTCTAATGGATTGAAAATAAAGGTTTTAAATCGCTCCTTTGAAGGGCTTTAGGGCGGCACCTGTACTTGGGTCATTCCCTGTTGTTTTGTCCTCTTAGTGGGTGTTTAAGCTTCTGGCTGTTTCTGTTGTGGTTGTATCACTTTTTTGTTTTTTTACTCTTCTTTTCACCATTCTACGTTTTGGTAAATATTGGAGGCTTGATGAGATATCTATCCTACCCACAACATTGAGATGTGAAGTTACATTATCTTGGGAGGTTGATCAGTAAAATGTTAATCTCATTATCCTGTAAAAGTGTTGCTTTTAGTTGGAGTCAGAGGTCAAGTATATTCTGGTCTGAGTGGGAAATGAATGAGACTCAAGAAAGCATGCGTATGGATTAAAGATAATTAATGACCAAATTTTGTACCTCGATAGAAATAACTTTATCTCAGTATTGTCCATAGAAACATGACTACTACATGGTGCACCATGTGGGACTTATAACTTGCCATGGATGCCATTTAAGGGTGGTATGATATATTATTAGTAGGTCCCTGCATAGGATATTGACAATGTCAAACAAGGTTTTGTCTTCTCTCTGTGTTATACGTAAGAAACAATGTTATTGACAATAAAGCAATCAATATAGCTTTAGAAGATGTAGTAGTCTTCTGATCAGTGACAACCAAGTTGAAAGATTTCTGATTGGGTATTAAATTCTTTAAGAAAAATGTAAAAGCCAGCTGGCAAAGCAATCTACAAATAGCTTCGCCAGTTAAGTTGTACACTGCATTACTCTTGCACGTTGAATTGAAAAATATATTGTCCTTGTCCTCAAAAGTCAGACAAGTGACTTTCTAATTACGATATTCTTCCTTTACTGCCAACTGGACCCTGGGGTTGTTGATGAAAGACGGGTTAAGATAGTAGTTTATGTATAAATAGTTAATAGTCATCTGATAAAGCTGACTCAATTTGTGACTATAATCTTTTTAGATGGTGTGTACTCTTTCATCTTTTGGTCATGATCCTCTTAAATGATTAACATGGGCGGAGTAATGGTGGATAAGAAAATTGAAGAAGAGGAAAGAAGAAGACGAAGGGAGGAAAGAAGAAGACGAAGGGGGGGGGGGAAGAAGGGAGACCTGAGAAGAAACTGAGTTGCAGTGAAGATAGGAGAAATCACATAAGGAGGAGTATTCACTTACACACAACTCACTTTATTTCATCATCATTTTGATTATCCGCATATATAAGTAAGGAAACAAATTTTGCTAGACTAGGAATCTGATTTGGAACCAACCAAACAACTAAAATGTATCCTCGCACGCTTCTTATTATGGCGGCTATGTTGGCGTGGCGGAAATTTGAGGAATGCGCGTGCTCCGGGGTTAGGAAAAAAAAAAAAGGATTTCGCTAGACTAGGAATCTGATTTGGAACCAACCAAACAACTAAAATGATTCTCGGTGGTATTTAGGAATGTTTCGGTGGAATTTCGCCCCCTAATTTCTGGTGGTATTTGGGGTCATTTTGGGCTCATTTTTGGTATCTAGCAGAATTTGAGGCCAATAAACACTTTGGGAGTGTTATTTTTGCCTAAAACCTAACCTAATGTGATGTTCTTGATTGGCACATGCCTGGCTACATGTGGGCAAAACAAAAAGTTTGGAACCTGAATTTTAACCAATGTAAATATAAATATTATGCCAAACAACACTAAGATTTTCATTAAAATGCCACAACATATACAATAAGTAGAATTCAATATACAAGTATGTGTTGAGTTGGATCCATCCCCTGGGTCATGGAGGAGTACTTTGAATACTGGACATAAGCATGCCATGACATGGTACGGATAATGTTATCCATATAGTCCGTCATTGGCATAACTAGTTGTGCTAGTCCTGATGGATACCCAATGATGGAGTTACAAATGATGCACTTGATCCATCTCCATGCTCATGTAGACATGCTACTACAATCAGCAAATGAACCACCATATGCTCCACCATATCCATGTCCATAGCCATAAACCTTGTATGGCAACCCCTTGGAATTTTTGATATTTCAGCGAATTTTTTGAAATCTCACTGAAATTTCAATATTATCGAAATTTTGGGGAAATTTACCAAAATTTCACCAAAATCTGAGACTTTTTGCTTTCTACCCATATTTCGTGTCGCTAGCTAGCGACACAGCAAAATTTTGCCGATAGTTTCTACCGTGATCCTATGGTCCTACCCAAATACAAAGTCTGCCTGTATAATTGTCCCAATAGAATAAATAATAAAATCCCTGATATCTTGTAGACTAATCTGTATTTGGATTCAGTCTAGATATGGGTTCCCAAATGGATTTGGGTAGTCCAATGCTGTGCTGCATTATGGACCCCACTGTGGGCCCAGATTGTTTATGTTCAGGCCCTGTTGCTTTAGATCCTATAGGGTCCCTGGCGTAAAGCTTGCATTTAATTGAGTTGCAGGTAAAAGTTAGCCAAGACTTTGTAGCTTGCTTGGTTGACATCTACAATCCTGCATGTTTAGAGGCAAAGAAGGGCAAGTAGGTGGTATTGCGTATGGTTTGGATTGCAACCATAGGAAACTATGAGGTGATGCTGTTGTTCCCCTTATATTTCCAATAGCTGTGCACCATCATCATCAGCACCACCACCGCTACCGCCAACTCTGCTACCCTGGTATTCTATTCCCCCACAATGCCTCTTCATCAGTCCATTTATCCGCTTTGGAAGGGACCCGTGAAGTCAGATTCTACATCCTAAGTCGGGCCAATTGCTGTGAATGGAAGCTTAAGAAATCTAACAGCAAGAGCATAAAATTGACCTGAAATTACATAGTGGTACCAAGTAACCAAAGTAACCAGCTGTAGTTGCTGGCATGTGTATCTTTAGGAGTCAGATTGGTTCTCTGCAAGGCCCTAGGGCTTAGGTTAACCTAAGGTAAAGATTCAACTAAGAAAATATTAGGAAGATGGCGGAAATGATTGTAGGGGTCAATGGACAGATAGGGTTGCTGGAATCTTGTTGTGCAGGACAGGAAAAGGAGAAAAAGAAAAGTGAAGGAACCATGTAACTGGAGTAAGGGAATATAGAATAGAGAGAATAGGTGCAACATGGTCTGACTGAAGGATGGAAAGAAGGAAGGAAATGACCTGGTGAGAAAAATAACCAGTAAGAACAGGAGACAGAGGAGACGAGGACAGGTCTTTTAACAGCTTTGCACACACAAGAGGGCATGCAGGAGATATGAATTGTCCCCACTTCTATTTCCCCTTTCAAGAGGTTTAATAACTGCAAGGAGAACATTAATTTTCAGTTTTATTTTTTTATTAGCTATTTATTTCTGGTTGGTTAGTACTAGTCTTAACTGGTTTGATTAAGCAGACCATTTACTTCACCTGATACAGAACAAAAGACATGAAAACCTTCTTTATTAAACTAGCACTAATTTATTCCCAACCTAGAGATAAAACTGTTGATCCTCTGAACTGGGTCTTTGATGAACCATTCACCTTAGACCTTACCATAGTTTTGAATGCTCCTAGGAGATCCAAAGCATTAAAGAGGGCCCAAAATCAAGTCAACACCTGTAAGGTGAGCTAAAAACCCAAGGACCCTGCCTAGGTGGGTGTGGATGCCTAGATGACGTTTGGACAACTTTGCAACTTATTACATCTGAAAACTGGTCCAATGTTGAACCAGCTGGTAGTTGCACAACTTTGACTTAGTTATTGTCTCGTATTTATTTATATTCCTAGAACAGATCTGCATCACCAGCATGACCCAGGTCGTCTGCTAGATTGCTGCTACTGCAATTATGTGAAGTTAGGTGTGGTGCTCTCGAAAGAGATCCCAGGACTGCTATATACCGGGAAGTTCTTGGACAAAAAACTTGTGAGGCGACTCATTGGTGCCATAATCTATTCCTTTTTTTGTCATAATCTTGTAGTTCTCTCCGGAGTCAATACTTGTACAAGATCTTGTCATAACTTAGTCACCACTCTTTAATCTATGAAGGCTATTGATCTGTTCATGTGTCCTCCCCCCCACGCACAAACAACCAAAAGAAAAAAAAGAAAAAAAAAAAAAGAAAAAAAAACCATCAGAAGAAAAAAAACTCTTTCCCTCTCCCTTTCCCCTTTGTCTCAGCCAGATCTGGGCCCGTCTTCCCACTATTTCTTGGGCTCCTAGTACTTCCCAAGTGACCTTGATCATCTGGAACCCCTCACGGCCTCACCTATTGGGGAGACATTGTGGTACTTCACCACCACAGTAATGGCTTGTCAATTATGGTGGGAACAGAATCAAGCAGTCATTTGATATGTTGGGGTTTTATAAGTTAATATCTGTAGTCCATTTACGCTTGATTACTGAATTGGACGATCGTCTATTAGCATATGCTGTAAATCTTATGTTTGATTCTAAGCCGGCAGAATTAGTCTATCATACTGTTGACTCTTTTTTCTCCTGTTGGGTAAAAACACTGTTGAATGTTGATCATATATTTTCAAAAGAAGACGAGACAATTGATAACACTCCCTTGTTAGCAATAAAAAGTGATTTGGTTCTCAGACAATTAGAAGTTGAAATTTGTGAATGGAAGAAAAGTTGACTTCTCAACCCTTCAAGTATCTTAGCAAGCCAAAATTAACTCAAAATTTTTGAATGGAAGAAAAGTTGACATCTCAACCTGTAAGTATTTTAGCAAGCCAAAATTAACTCACCACGTTGAGAATGCTGATTACTTTGCAGTTTAAATTCCTTGTGTCCATTGTTGTTTATTACCATCGAGGAAGTTGGAGTGCCTAGTGATTGGTCTTCTATGGTCAGGATTCCGGATATTCTCCTTTTGTTCTGTGCCATCTTGTTCATGAAATTGTAACTACAGTAAATACCTGATGCAAGAATTATGACTTCAAGAAAAAGCTGTTTTACCTGTATGGTGTTCAAAAAAGCTTTTTATGGTTCAAGCTTGAATTTTGAAAATTAAAGATGTTGGTTGCTGGCCAAGTTTCTTTCAAGCTAATTCATCCCTGCCTAAATACCTTTTAATCTTGCAGGATACTCCTTGTTTCTTGGATTTGTAATTGATCGTCTTCACCACTATTTACAAAAAGTTACTGGGTTGAGGACAGACAACCAGGATCTCAGAAAGAAAGAAGAGAAAGCTTTGAAGGAAATAAAATCGCTCCAGGAAGAGATCTCAAAGTTGACAGAAGATCTGAAGAAGATGAAATTGACATGTGACGAGAAGGATAAACAGGTTATTTCTGCAGAAGCTCATGTTACTGCCCTTCAGAAACAATCTGCAGAGTTACTTCTTGAGTATGACCGCCTATTGGAGGATAACCAAATCCTTCAGAGCCAGGCTATTTTGCACAAGAACTGAAAAATTAGTCAAATTCCAACCATTTGGTCATTGGTATTACTTACGTGATCATTCTATGTGGTCAACTGTCTCCTTGACCATACTGGAACTGATACAGATCAACAGCTTCTTTAGAGGGACTGTTGTGTTTGGTGTTGAATTGGAGAAGGTTCCTTGAGAAGATGCTGTTGAAAATTTTGTAATACTATATCAATCTTTTTCTTTTCTTTTCTTTTATCATTCTTCTGTTTTCTAGATTGCTGATACTAGGGTCAGAAGAGGTGAAACCAACCCACTCACTAAGGAATTTCTGCTCTGTTGTCCTCACAGGTCAAACATTGTTAGATCACCAATGTAACTGAGAAGTTGGAAGAATACTTAGCTTTCTACATGATGAGTTATATTTGTTGAAATGGTTTTAGACATTTTCTCAATTGGCTTTCATGTCATTTGATGTGCTTAATTAGATGGAAAATGATCAACTTTATTCATCATATTCTTTTGAAAGTCTGCTCTGTTGTCCTCAATGGTTCATTCTGCTCTGGCTCCGGTTGCTCTAGTTTAGATTCGATTTCGTTAAGACTCAAAGTGAAACATAGTTAAGAAGGAATGAGGGAAATTAACTTGCATTGAGTTGATATGAAGAAGTTTTGCATCACAAATTAATTCTCTTTAGGACTAATTATATTGTAAGCTAAAATTGCAGAGCATTGAGTTGATATGAAGAAGTTTTGCATCACAAATTAATTCTCTTTAGGACTAATTATATTGTAAGCTAAAATTGCAGAGCATAAGTAATAAATTCTACAACAAAATCTAACGCAAGTTAAGGCCAAATTAGGGTTTACCTGAAGCCTAACCCACTTTGAAGCAAACCCTTGAGCTTGAAAATTGAAACCATAAGCCCTTCGTAGAATTCATGAATCCAACATAGGCCTTGTTGGGACTCAAATAAGCCACGCCCATAAGGTCAAGACTCGCATCATAGCAGAATGTTGGTGGAGGACAAGGTACTGAAACAGCTGGAAAAAAATGCCCTTTAAACTCTTCTTGTGCTAAAACCTAACACCTTTTTGTTCTTGGGTAAGTAAAATGTTCATTCAATAGCCAGTGAACAACAGCTGACTTCAGATTTTATAAAATCCTAAACTAAGGAAAATAGGCCAATTTGTCATATATAACATCGAGAAAACCTTCCTTGTTAGAGAATCAGCTTGAACATTAGCTTATGACACCGAATTTTCACTCGTTAAAAGAAAAAAATCACCCTTTTTGATACAGCAGTGATTAATTGAGAAATTTGGGATCTTCACAAATTAATATGATCTTCAGTCAGTTGGTGATGCATGAATTTCCTGAGAATTTTATCGGATCCATTATTTTTTGGATAGATGACACGTGTTTATCAATCACGTTCAAAGGTTAAAATTAAATTAAAATAAATTTTTTATATTTTTTAAATCTTTTCTCAACCTTTGAATGTAATTGATGGACATGTGTCATTCTTGGTCCATTTTTATCATTCCAAAAATTCCCTGGGAGTTTGAGGTGCAAAATGACCTCGGGATCCACCAAATCTGGAAGAGCCACAAGTCTTGGTTTCCGGATCTCAAATTAAGCGATCACGACCATTGGTCGTTTGGACTTCTATCACGTTTGTTTCTCTGGTAATAACCATGACCACTCGCGTAAGACACGGAGAAAAACCCACCGGTCAGATCGCAAAGGAAACCGGGCAGGGCTAAGAAGTGGGGCCAGAGTTTGAAAGTTGCAAGTGGTATACGAAGGTGACACGTGTATATGACCCACTAAGGTTAGCCACGTGGCTCTCCTGCGCACAAACCTCGCCTCGCTCGGCTCAAACAGTTCGCTTCTCTCTTCCTTTCTCACCCCTGACGTCCTAGTTCTCTCTTCCTCCTCTTTTTTCTCAGGGATTGAATATTCTCATTCAAGAGCATTTGAGAACATTAACTCTGCAAAATCAAGCTTTTTTGGTTATTCTCATTTAAGAGCACTTATAGAATATTAATCTCTTCCCAACTCTGCCAAAACAAAGGCTCTGAAACTTCAAGATTTGAATAAGTTTTCTTTTTTGATCTTTATTGCATGTAGAGAAATACTTGGATATCTAAGCTCGTGCAAGATTTTCTGGTTTCTTATGCAAGCAGCATAAGATAATTTGATTCTTTTGAGTTCTGGTTAATGGCTGGGAATGAGTGGATTAATGGATACTTGGAAGCGATTCTCCATAGTGGAGCTTCGGCAATCGATGATCATAAGCCATCGCAGGTTAACCTGCGTGAGAGAGGCCACTTCAATCCAACCAAGTACTTCGTGGAGGAAGTGGTCACAGGGGTCGATGAGACAGACCTCCATCGTACATGGATCAAGGTCGTTGCCACCCGCCACAACCATGAACGCAGCTCTCGGCTTGAGAACATGTGTTGGCGCATTTGGCATCTCGCCCGCAAGAAGAAACAGGTTCATAACTCACTATTTCTAATCAAATGATTAGAGAGACTATTAGTCTTGTTAGTTCAAGTCTGAGAATGTTTTTGTGTGTGTGGTGATTTGAATAGTTAGAATGGGAAGATCTCCAACGAATAGCAAGTAGGAGGTTGGAGCGGGAGCAGGGACGGAGGGATGCTACAGAAGACATGTCTGAAGATTTGTCTGAGGGTGAGAAGGGGGATACCATGGGTGAGCTAGTGACTAATGATACCCCAAAGAAAAGGTACCAGAGAAACATTTCCAACCTTGAAGTGTGGTCTGATGATAACAAGGGAAAGAGATTGTACATTGTCCTCATTAGGTACATCTCTTTTGCTAGACTTTGATACATCGCATCTTGGATTCTCTGATTTCGTTTCCAACATAAAATTTCACTCATCGTGATTTTGGAAATGTGAAATATTCCTTTATGATGATTCCAAATTTTTCTGAAGATACCATTCATCACCTATGGTTTGATTTAATTTCCAATGTGGATTGACGTATATTGTTGCTCAGTGATGGTGTACCTACTCATGAATTTGAACACTTGAATTATTCCTTATGATGATCCTACGTTGTTCTGAACATACCATTCATACGTTATCGCATAAGGAACCCCTGTAATTCAGTGTTTTGACTTCAGCATTTGCTGTCACAACTCATTTTATGACCAGTTTGCATGGTTTGGTCCGGGGAGAAAACATGGAGCTTGGTCGTGATTCTGACACAGGTGGACAGGTAACTTGAGATATTCATCTGGGAATCGTCTTTGAGACTATTGCATATGGGAAGTTATTAATTTTGTTGAGAATTTATCAGGTCAAATATGTAGTGGAGCTTGCACGGGCACTTGCTATGATGCCAGGGGTATACAGGGTGGATCTCTTCACCCGACAGATATGCTCACCAGAGATTGATTGGAGTTATGGAGAACCTACAGAGATGTTAACCTCTGGCTCTGAAGATTCAGATGGAATTGATGTTGGTGAGAGCAGAGGTGCTTATATTGTACGAATACCATTTGGTCCACGGGACAAATATCTTAGCAAAGAGTTACTGTGGCCACATATTCCAGAGTTTGTAGATGGAGCTCTTGCTCATGTTTTTAATATGTCCAAGGTATTGAGTGAACAAATTGGTGATGGCCAACCTGTTTGGCCGTATGTCATTCATGGTCACTATGCAGATGCTGGGGATAGTGCAGCCCTTCTTTCGGGTGCTTTGAATGTCCCAATGGTTCTTACTGGACATTCTCTTGGAAGGAACAAATTGGAACAACTTCTAAAGCAAGGACGCCAATCAAAGGAGGATATTAATTCAACATACAGGATAATGCGTAGGATAGAAGCAGAGGAGCTGTCCCTTGATGCAGCTGAACTTGTTGTCACCAGTACCAGGCAAGAGATTGAAGAGCAGTGGGGCTTATATGATGGCTTTGATGTGAAGCTGGACAAGGTCTTGCGTGCACGTGCCAGACGTGGAGTCAATTGCCATGGGCGGTACATGCCAAGGATGGCGGTAAGTGTGCACTCATGGTTGGTTATTTCATTCTTTTTAACCAGTTGCATTATAGTATATTATATTTGCTTAAAAAGGTGCTACTTCCAAGAGGAAAGATGAGATGTATGCTTCAGAAAATTTAGCAATGCAGAAAACAAATTAAGGATGAAAATTAAAAACACGATGCTTTCAGGTTATTCCTCCTGGCATGGATTTCAGCAGCGTGGAGGTTCAAGAGGACACAGCTGAAGTCGATGGGGAGTTCTCTCTTACGGGTGGTACTGATGGTTCTTCTCCTAGAGCAGTCACCCCTATTTGGTCTGAAGTAAGAACTCTGAATCGATGTCTGTCTTCAGTATCATCATAGATAGCTTTCCCTTAACCAAAGAAAAGTGCCAATACAGGTGATGCGCTTCCTCACAAATCCTCATAAACCAATGATCTTGGCCTTGTCAAGACCAGATCCAAAAAAGAACATCACCACCCTCTTGAAAGCCTTTGGGGAATGTCCTCCATTGAGAGAGCTTGCTAATCTTGTAAGGAGCCAACCCCAATTTACTCAGATTCCCATAATTACGATATTCTTGATGCTTTTTTTGAACTCATATGCTTGTACAGACACTCATAATGGGGAACAGGGATGACATAGATGGGTTGTCTGCGGGAAATGCAAGTGTTCTCACCACAGTATTGAAACTGATTGACAAGTATGACCTCTATGGTCTTGTGGCATATCCAAAACATCATAAGCAAACTGATGTACCTGACATCTACCGCCTTGCTGCAAAAACAAAGGTTTGTTAGACTGATCATCTTTAATTAGTTTTCTCTGTTATTAAGAGGTCTGATTAGCTAGTGACTGAAAATAATGACAGGGGGTCTTCATAAATCCAGCATTAGTTGAGCCTTTTGGTCTTACATTAATTGAGGTCAGATTTAATCATATCTCATGCATGTTTATTTCATTCTCCTTGTTGGATAAAAAAGTCTGATTCCTATTTGACAATATGTAGGCTGCAGCACATGGGCTTCCGATGGTTGCTACAAAAAATGGTGGTCCAGTTGACATTCATCAGGTACAGAACTCTAATCTTTTTGACTTACTGCTATTCGGATGACATGATGTAAAGAAAATGGGGGAAAGAATTTGAGAAAAACAATCTTTGTTTTGCATACTTTATATGTCCTTTATCTGCAACTATATCATCAATGTTTATAGGCTTCATAAAATATTGAATGACCCTATCTGGATCACAAGGGTTTCAGAAACCTGAAGACTTTCCACCCTAAAGAAGAAAAAAAAAGAAGAAAAAGGAAAACTATGATCTCTTCATATTGTAACTACTTGTCTCCTAGTACATAATTGAAATAGTTGACCTTTCATCAGCTTACTTCCGGTTGGAAGGTCATTAAGTGTACTGTTAAGTTGGTGATTCTTGACTAATTATGAAAGTTTCGAAAGAAAAGGTTCAACTCCCCCCCCTGGGAGCGGTTTTTTTAGCCCTGTTAGCTTGCTTAAATATTTATCTGGCTTGATGAATCAATATAGTGTGCTTCCAAGGGTGTTGTCTGATCAGAGGCAATTTTCCAACAGAGTCTGTTGTCTTGCACTTCCAATGCAAAGAGCCAAAAGCAGAGAGTTTGTTTTGTATTATGTTTTCCAAAAATTACACTTTCATTTTTCTTTGACTTTTAGGCACTGAACAATGGGTTGCTTGTGGATCCACACAATCAACAAGCTATAGCTGATGCACTGCTTAAACTAGTTGCAGAAAAGAATCTGTGGCATGAATGTAGAAAGAATGGATGGAAGAATATACACCTATTCTCCTGGCCTGAACATTGCCGTACATACTTGACGAGGGTAGCAGCGTGCCGGATGAGGCATCCACAATGGAAAATGGATACACCTGTAGATGACATGCCCTTAAATGAGTCTCTTGGTGACTCACTCAAGGATGTGCAGGACATATCCCTGAGACTCTCATTTGATGGGGATAAGGCTTCACTAGATGGTTCCTTCGACAATGCTGCCAGTGGTGATCCAGAGGTGCAAGACCAAGTGAAACGGATCTTAAGCAAGATTAAGAAGCCAGCATCAGGTCCCCAAGAAGATGCAGATGTAAAAAAGCAGACTGAGAATGTAGGGAACAAATATCCTGCCCTGAGAAGGCGTAAAAGACTGTTTGTTATAGCACTTGACTTATATAATAGAAATGGAGATCCAGACAGTAAGATGCTTCAGGTAATACCAGAGATATTTAAGGCTGTCCGATCAGATACCCAAAACTCTAGATTCTCAGGATTTGCTTTGTCCACAGCTATGCCTGTGTCTGAGACTATAGAATTCTTGAAAACTGGAAAGATTGAAGCAACCGACTTTGATGCTTTAATATGTGGTTGTGGGAGTGAAATGTATTACCCAGGTATTTACACAGAAGACAATGGAAAGCTCTATCCAGACCCAGATTACAGATTTCATATAGACTACCGATGGGGTCATGAAGGCCTGAAGAAGACCATGTGGAATTCATTACTAAACTCACAGGATGGTGTAGGAGTTATCTCCAATGATTCTTCAAACCCTATTCAGGAAGATAAAAGATCAGGAAATTCTCATTGTGTTGCATATTTGATCAAGGATCCTAGTCAGGTACATATAACTTTTCTTTTTTAAATAATTGGTACCATGTAAGGAATAGCTTATCTTTCTAAAATGGCAGCGGGTAACTGGTAACGAATTATTTATAATTCTATATTTTTCTTATATCATGATGGCTAATTTCTCAGGCAAAAAGAGTGGATGACCTGAGGCAGAAGCTAAGGATGCGTGGGTTACGTTGCCATCCAATGTATTGTAGGAATTCAACAAGACTGCAAGTTGTCCCATTCCTTGCCTCTCGAGCTCAGGCTCTCAGGTACAGATTGATTTGTTATTTGTTTATGTCACACCTGATGAGAAGCTATATCCTGTTGGTAGATTGGCTTTCAAGATTTTGCATGTGCAACAGAAAAATGCTTGTTGGTCACCTATGCCAGGACAAGCATTTATCAATGGAAAATTCCAAACCCAGTCATGGAAACTATAAATGTTAAAATAATTGGAGATTGAAACTTGTGAACAGCCATTATAGGATCTCATCTTTGTTCGCCTCTCTCTTCTAGACATGTTAACTTCAAATCTTCTGTGAAAGAACCTGTGCTAGTCTGAATCACTCTCTAACCTGACAAATTAGTCAAAAATCCCACCATGTTTTAAGCGTTAACTGTTCTTTTTTTTCTTCTCATGACATGGCTGCTAGGTACCTTTATGTCCGCTGGGGACTGAATGTTGCAAATATGTACGTGATTCTGGGCGAGACGGGTGACACAGATTATGAAGAAATGATTCCAGGAACCCACAGGACAATTATCATAAAAGGGCTGGTGGAGAAAGGTTCCGAAGAGTTGCTCCGGTCATCAGGAAGCTATCAGAGGGATGACATTGTTCCTGTGGAAAGCCCATATGTGGCATACGTAAATGCTGCAACAGCTGAGGAGTTCTCAAATGCTCTTAAGACATTATCCAAGTCTACTGCTAGATGAACAAAACCTCACTTTCTTATCAAGGTGAAGGTTTATGTGGGCGTCTACTCTTTCTATTCCAATCAAGTGCAGAGTTATATTTTGTAGTTATTTCTGTTCAAATAACAGATAACAGAACGGAAGTTGCTGTCACTGTAATTACTCATCAAGTCAAATTCTCATATTTTTTTCCCCTGTGCTGCTAAATCATACTGGAATAACCAGAAATCATAAGAGGATTGGGTCGATCAGTCTACAGTTATACAGCTTTTGCAAAACCTTAATCAAGGAACCTTTCTTTGTTGCTGTATGGGTAAGGGTAGGATTGTAATTTCGTTTTTAATTGAGGGTATTATTATAAGGATTATTTCCACTTCAACAATATCACGCAAGAAATGATGTCAACTTTTTTGGACCTATCTATATTTTTTTTGGCAGAGTGGGGTGTGTCACGAGTTTTGTGGCAAAATCGGGGTGTGCATGTAAAAAACTTAGAATGTATATCTCATTATACTTTATGTACACAAATACGATTATAGATTAATAAACAATGATTTTTATGTATGTCGATACCCATCTACCATATCAAGCAGACAAGATCAAAAGGTCAATTTTCTGACAACCGCTGTTAGGGGAACTCCCTTACCAAATTGATATGCAGAAGAAGGTTGTAAGGAACTGAACGAAAAAAGGAAGAGAAGAAAATAATTTAACGAGCAACAAATGCTTCGTACGAATCTTCCTGTGTCTTTATCATATATGCTTTTTTGTTAAAAGTCTTGTTAGCTTCTCCAGAGTTGCCAATTCAAGCAAATGGAAGTGACCAATACTCAATAAACAGTTTCAAGTTCCATGTGGTTTTTCTTGTAACAGCTTGGGAGATTGGCACAAATACCCAATAGTGATCAGGAAGATCGCACAGATTTTTGTGAACTTATGTGCTATAATAGCCCAAACTCCATGTCCATAGTAAATTGAATCTCTTTTTCCCACAAGAACTGAAGCATGGGCAATGGACAGGTAAGCATGAGAGAGACTCCTGATGAGAATTACAGAGAGAACGAAGAAGAAATTTCAAGCTTTACCTGTGAGATATGCATAGAGCCATTATCAGGAAACAAGAGATTCAAGAATGGGAAGAGGTGTACCCATCCTTTCTGCTTGGATTGTATTGCTAAATACATTGAGGTTAAGGTTGAAGAGCACACAGCAGAGATGAATTGCCCTGGCTTAAACTGTGAGAAGATATTGGATCCTCTTTCATGCCGGCCTATCCTCTCTCCGGAGCTGTTTGAGAAGTGGTGTGAATTTCTCTGTGATTCAGTTGTTCTAAGCTGTGAGAGAGTATACTGCCCTTTCAGTGACTGCTCAACATTGATCCTAAATGAATGCAAGGATAATGTTAGAAGAACAATGTGTCCAAACTGCAAGAACTTCTTTTGTTTCATATGTAGGTGTCCATGGCATGCAGGTCTCCAGTGTAATGGAGAAGTGAGAGACAGAAATGATATCCTCTTTCTTGAGCTTGTAGAGAGGAAGAAGTGGACAAGATGTCCAAGCTGCAATCTCTGTGTGGAGCTACTTGCAGGATGCTTGGTTGTTGGATGCAGGTTTGCTTCTTTTTCTTCTTATTCATGTAATTCAGTATTGGGCTCCCTATCAAATGATGAACTCATTTTTGAAGAACTATGTAACCAGTGAAGCAAAGTTTCTGCTAAACAGTGTCTTGTGAGGGCTGTTTTAAGTGATGAATAAGGGCTGCTAACAAACTCAAGACCGAATTAAGGCATCCATCTTTATTGGAAGTGATGAATTCTGAAGATCTGAAACTAACAACTTGTGAGCCCGTACTGTTTCATGGCTTCAGGGTTTTCTGTTTCCTTATAGATAGAATTCTCCTGTTGAGAGGATTTATTAAACTCAGGGCTGTATGCATCTTATTTTCCATAGTCAAAACCATATCATCATTCAACCATGAACATATAGCCTTCAGGTGAACCATATAAAATCATTCGTCTTCCGCATGTGAAACTTCTTTTGTTTTTCATTTTTGCTCTGTTGCTTTGCTAATAGAATGGCCTCATAAGTAGCTGTTTTGACGATGATACGATTTTGTGGTGCAGATGTGGTACAAGCTTTTGTCATGGGTGTGGAAAGAAGCTATCTAATATGTCATGTGGGTGCAAGAGAAGCATGGGTTACGTTCTGCCTGCATTTGTTCTTGTTATCTACCTTTTTCTCAATGTTTTACTTTTGATTGCTTACGGTTGGTAATTCTCAAGATATGATGTATCATTATTCTGTTGCAAGTGATAATCAACTTAAATAAAATAGCAGATTTCCAGGAGTAAGGTGTTCTTCACCAACCACTCCAGGAAGCTTGTTCTTGCCTGCAAACAAATTTGACTAATCAAAATTCAGCAGAAGGGTGAGATTTACCACAGGAATTGGGTTCATGAAGCCACCTCTAACCTCCATAGATCGAAAGAGAGGTGGGTTTCCTGCCACAGTTTGTCAAAACTACAGTAACTAAAATGCTTGGCTCACCAGATCATGAGACAATATTTGAACTTCACAGCTTGAACATCAATAAAAAAGAGCAGAACTTCAAACGAGGTTTTAGCGTCCCTTGACCAGAGTGAAGCAAAATTACTTTTCTGTTTTTTTATGCATAAACAAAAGAAAATATGAATTTCATTAAAAAAACACAATTACATATGGTTGATATGATGAACCGGATCTTAATATTTGATATTTAACAAATCTAGAGATGAACCTTCCTCATAGTAGAAGTCAAATCTTGGGATGCAAGGTTGACTTTTATGCAGTGTGACCGTCAAATCATCTTCAAAAAAGATTCTATAGGCAAGAACTTGCTTATGAGGTCAGGACGGCAAGATGAGAACTTAGATTCTATACTTAGTTAAAAGTAATGTAAGGTTCGGCAAATTGATCACAGGATCATCTAAAAAGTATTCCTTGCGAATCAAGCATGGTAACAGTTATCAACTGGCCATAAAAAAGCTCATTTAAGAGAATCCAAATGTGCCGCTTTTTTAAACTCACAAAAAAAAACAGAGTTGATCGATCAACGCTGGTTGTCTGGTTTTTTTTTTCTTTCCCTTTTCCGAATCAATTCCATCTATATTATTCCATAAATTCGAATAAATTTTACAGTTGCAGCAACCAATTAGGCCTATCTTGTGCATTCTGTTTGATCACCTCAACTCTTCTCTCTGAAACTTAGCTAGAATGGCTTATGCAACGGACGCCGGCGGTGGTTGGAAGAAGCCCAAAATTCCGATTAAAGGTCAGAGGAATATATTGATTACCAGTGCATTGCCTTACGTCAACAACGTTCCTCACCTCGGCAACATCATCGGCTGTAATATTCTTTTCTCTCTATTTCTTTCTCTGCAAAATTTTAAACTGTTTTTATTTGCTCAACTGGGTTTTATTTTCTTTAGGTGTTTTAAGTGCTGATGTCTTCGCACGGTACTGCCGTCTCAGAGGTTACAACGCAATATACATATGTGGGACTGATGAGTATGGCACTGCTACAGAAACTAAAGCCATGGAAGAAAATTGCAGTCCTCAGCAGATTTGTGATAAGTTAGTATTTACTTTGAATTGAAGATGTAATCTTCCATGTTGGTTTTAAAACATGAAAATAGGAACCCAGTATAGAAGACTCGGAAAGATTGATGGGACTGGAAATTTGGATTTGAATGTTGAAGCTGAAATTGCTCACTGTGTCATAATGTTATATGACAAGATCATATTTGCAAACTTGATTGTTTGTTTGTCCAAGATCTGGGCAGCTAACTTTTAAGGATTAGTTCTACCCTGAAAACTCCGTGACACTTTCTATGGCTTATGATTCTATGAAGGTACCATGCAATTCATAGGGAGGTTTACAAATGGTTTGACATAAGTTTTGATGAATTTGGACGGACGTCTACTCAGCAGCAGACTGAAATTTGCCAAGAGATTTTCAGGAAGTTGTTAGAAAACAATTGGCTTTCTGAAAACACCATGCAACAGGTTCAAATTTCTTGTTTAAATTCTCAAATTAGTTTAACAGTCTTCTTCTCAGTAGTCCTGTGGTGGAGACTGGAGAAATTTGTTTCACCCATTGAATTGGCCTTTTTAAACAGAGCTGCTATATAAGCTTTATTGACTGTTCTTTTAATTTAAATTTCAACTACAACGCAGCTTTACTGTAATACTTGTGATCGTTTCTTGGCTGATCGTTTTGTGGAGGGAACCTGTCCTACACTAGATTGCAATTATGATTCTGCTCGAGGGGATCAGTGTGAAAAGTGTGGGAAGATGTTGAATCCAACAGAACTAAAGGATCCAAAATGCAAGGTACATTATTTTGCCTTATTTATTATGGCCTAGTTATGGTGCTCTTTTATATTTCTTCAAGAATTCCTATGGATAATTTGGAGGTAAATGCACTCTTCCTGCAATATTCTTTCTCATATTGAAGTTTTGTTCTTTTTGCAGCTATGTAAGACAAGTCCACGTATTCTTGAAACTGAACACCTGTTTCTAGAGCTCCCATTGCTAAAAGATAAGCTGGAACAGTATATAAACAACACATCAGTGGCTGGATCATGGAGTCAGAATGCTATCCAAGCCACACATGCATGGCTAAAAGAAGGACTAAAACCACGATGTATCACAAGAGATCTTAAGTGGGGGGTGCCTGTTCCACTTGAGAAATTTAAGGACAAGGTATATATTCATGATGTAGTTTGAGCATTTCCCCCCTGGATTTTATGTTTCTTCTGCTTTAGGTCCACGTCAAGTTTATTTGTTCGAGAACATGTTAGAGATGTTCTGGTAAAATTCTAATTAATTTTAACCTACAGCTCTCTAATTGTTTGCCTGCTTTCCCACTTGAGGATAGGTTTTCTATGTGTGGTTTGATGCTCCAATCGGATATATCTCAATCACAGCATGCTATACTAGCGATTGGAAGTTGTGGTGGCAGAATCCTGAAAATGTGGAACTGTATCAGTTTATGGGCAAGGATAATGTTCCATTTCATACTGTAAGTTTGATAAAACTCTTTCTTGATGGCTTCTACTAACATTTGATGAGTCTACATCAGTCAACTGCTTGTGATAGATGCATACTACAGCCTGCAATTTATGTTGATACTAAATCATCTCTGATAAGCTATGTAAATCATAATCTTGAAGAAATCTGAGGATCAGATTGTTCCTACCAAATTCTGATATGGAATTTGGGGGAAAGTTTGATGAACTGGTTTGTTTTGGAAACCAATGTTGATCCCCGTAGAGATTTTGTGGGCTCAGCAGAGCCTATCCTCTCTGGATTTATCGGGCCTGTTGCTCAGAACTGATACTTCAGAACATCATATCAGCTGGCAAGGATAATGTGACCTTGTTTACTGTAGGAAACCTTTGTTTCTTGTTGTTCACATTTCCCTTAATGATGTTGGGGTCAAACCTACGCCTTGCAAGTCGCATCTCTAAGAGTAATGCAAAATACAAGAAACAAATGGTTCCTGCTCTAACTTGGGAGACACTGTCCATAGGGCTTAGATTAACTGTAGCCATTATTAGGTTTTATAGTTGTGCTGTCTTAGGCTGCTTCTTACTTGGTTCTCTTGACTGCCCGCATCTGTGTGATGGTTTAGTCTTAACTTGTATGATGTTCAATGCATAAAAGTCTGTTTTACTAGTAGTTTCAGTTTTTTCTCATTTCAATTGTTATTCTGTTCAATGCATAAAACTCTGTTTTACTAGTAGTTTCAGTTTTTCTCATTTTGAATGTCATCTATCTTCAGGTGATGTTTCCATCTACACTTCTTGGGACTGGTGAAAACTGGACCCTGATGAAGACAATCAGTGTCACTGAATACCTGAACTATGAAGCAGGTATCTTCTTAACCTTTTGTCTTTCGCTTCTCTTTATAACTAGGGTGCTTACAGTGAGAACATAAAGGGCAGGTTTGTAACTTTGGAGTGTTCTGTTATGCCTGTGTTTGTAAGTTTCATTTTTGTATGCATGTGTAGGAAAATTTTCCAAAAGCAAGGGAATTGGAGTTTTTGGTAATGATGCAAAGGAGACAAATATTCCTGTTGACGTGTGGCGATATTACTTGCTCACCAATAGACCAGAGGTGAATTTTGTTATTGCAGCATTTGTTTTTTAATTTTCAATAATATTCAGCCAGAATTATCTGTTCTTTCTTGTATTTCCAGCTTATCAAATTCTTATGGGTTTGTATGATATAGGTTTCGGACACCTTATTCACATGGTCTGATTTGCAAGTAAAACTCAACACTGAATTGCTGAACAACTTGGGAAATTTTATTTATCGAGTTTTGAGCTTCATTGCGAAGCCTGAAGGTTAGTAAGTGGTTTGCTTGTGGAATAAACATAATTGCCGTTCACTGCAAAACCCGAAGGTTTCTCACAGATGGTTATATCTATGTAGACAAAGGTTATGCTTCTATAATTCCTGATGCTCCAAATGCTGAATCACATCCCTTGACCAAAAAATTAGCTGAAAAAGTTAGTGATTCTGTTGATCAATACCTTGAAGCCATGGAGAAGGTGATTGGATGCAAACAATGATTTCCTTTACACTTTATGACATAGTTAAACAGTAAATGACATTGTTATTTGCTTGTTTGCTTCATCTAACCAACATTTAGGTTAAATTAAAGCAAGGATTGAAGACTGCAATGGCCATTTCTAGCGAGGGAAATTCCTATCTGCAAGTAAGCTTGTTACTTTTTCTATTATTTCAGTTTGGAGAAGTTGTTTGTTTACTTGCTCTGTTCTTGTATTTATCTGCAAAACCATATTTTCTTAAAAACTGCTAATAGATTTTCTAATGGTATGCAGGAAAGCCGATTTTGGAAACTCTTTAAAGAAGATCCAACTTCCTGCAACATCATTGTAAGAACTTCAGCTGGACTAGTATGTCTGCTTGCAACTCTGTTAGAACCTTTTATGCCATCTTTTTCAGTTGAGGTAATGCAGCTTTTTGAATATTGTAAATTAAGTAATACTTCTCAGTGTACATGGTTTACCATATCTTGGCATGCTGAGATTGTTCTTTTGCAATGTTTAAGGTATTAAAGCAGCTAAATTTGCCTCAGTCACATCTATTGCTGTGTCATGAGAAAGAAGATATTGGAAGGGCAAGAAGACCTTGGGATGTTCTACCCACTGGTCATAAGATAGGAAATCCTGAACCTTTATTCAAGGAACTGGTATACATGCTTTTCTGTTAGATTTATTCTTGTATTCTGTTTGTATTTTGCATAGTGTTGTTGTTGGTGGTTCATTAAACCTCCTCCCCCCAGTAATTTGTTCCTTGACTTACATTTTATTGCACAGAAAGATGAAGATGTGGAGCTCTTTAGGGAGAAATTTGCTGGAAGTCAAGCTGATAGAATAGGGAAAGCAGATTCTGCAAATAAGGTGTTTCAGCAGTTGACGAAAACGAAGATTTAATGTAATATTGGTTAAGAGTTGCTCAAGATAAAGCTTCTATGAAGCATCCAATACAAGTGTAAGATACAGCATGACAAGATTCAATCCTAAGGATATCATGATGGTTGCATCAATTCAGATCTCTTTTGTGGGTTATACTTTTTAGATACACTGATGAAATTTGTACAGTTCCATTTTGTTCTTGAATCATACCAACCATCAAAGTTGAATCCTTTCTGTTTCTTCAATTTGTATTGGCTTACAAGCTGTTTATCAACTGATTAAACTGCCCAACCAATCTGAATGTAAACAGTTATCATTGTCCATTAGATTAACATCTCCCAGAGGCACTCAGATTTTGTTTGAATTTGTTGAATTGCCGAGCAGCTTCAATTGGAGTTTAACCATTTAATACTGTATTGCATTGAAAATTCTAGGGTTACCAAGAGAGTACTAACGAGTATGAATCTTCCCATGGATTAAGAATGGAAATTTAACCAAGAAAGTTTCAAATGATTAATTTTCTGACATTTTTTTTCGAAAAAGCTTGGATCCTTCGGCCGTAGGATCCAAAATTTCGACGGTCGAGATCGAAATTTAGACCGAAATTTCGATCCCACCACCCAAAGTGAATGGCTTGATGGTCCTATGCATTTATTGCGCAGGACCCAAGCAAGGTCCTATTTTTTTTTTTGAGCTGAAAGTAGATAAGACCTCGATATTCAAAAAATAGGGGCACAATATCATAGGCTGTTGTTTGGTATGTATTATAAGATAGAAATAAAAACAAGGAATAATTACTAATTCCTCCTAATACTATAGCTTAATTACCTTATTTTCTCTTGTACTTTTTTGAAATTATCATTTTTTTTGCCTGAAATCACTAACGTCTTGTACAGCTAAGCTCCATTAGTTTAATAAATGATGTAGCATTTTTGTATTCTTCAAAACTTCAAAATAACCCTGAGCTCTTTGTTATTATGTAAGGATAATTACTGATGTTCCCTTATATTATAGCTTAATTGCTAATCAAATTTTGCTCTTTTTGAAATTATTATTTATCCCTTCCTTCTAATTGTGTTTAAAAACTGTCAATGGCCATTTTTCTCTTCATTTGATTTACATTCATTTAGAAAGATCATATGAAATACCAAGCTTTATATTCTAGTCTGATTTAGATGTGAAGTTGTAAAGGGAAAACAGTAATCAACTAATCCATCCCTAAAAATAATTACATTGAAGTTGGGTGTTTTTCTCTCCTCTCTTTATCACATACCTAAAACTCAGTTTCTGCAACTTGAAGGATTCAATTTCAGGAACCATAACAGAGAAGAACACAACTAGTCCTCCTCATCAGCATGTCACGGTCAACAACTACAACAAGACATGCCCACAACTTGAACAGCTCGTCGGATCTGTCACCTCTCAATAGTTCCACGAAATCACCGAGTTCTGGGCCTGCAACCAATCCGTCTCTTCTTTCACTTTCACTGCTTCAAAGTTGAAAATGTATTCTAAAAATGTGTGAAAATCGCTATCCCAGTTTGATCGTGCCACTAATAAAGAATTCAATGTACACGTGGCAGAATGCGATTAGCTTATAGGTATACCAAGAAGTGCTTGTGTGAGTCAGCAAAGCAAAACCCTTTAAGCCCTAAACAGTTTTCTGTTCTCTGTCCGAGAACACCATAAACCTATATTGCAACTAATTCAATTTCTTCCAAACACAAAACCCAGAAGTTGCAGATGGAGAACGCCACTCCCAAGGTTCCGATCGAAGGCCGTAGGAACATATTGATTACGAGTGCATTGCCTTACGTCAATAACGTTCCTCATCTTGGCAACATCATTGGATGTATTAATCTCTCTCTCTTTCTCTGAATTTTAATCTGTTTTGTCTTTATGAATTGATTTTCTCCTTTGGGTTTCTTTTTCTCAGGTGTTTTAAGTGCTGATGTCTTCGCTCGCTACTGCCGTCTTAGAGATTACAACGCTATTTACATCTGTGGGACTGACGAGTATGGAACTGCCACAGAGACCAAAGCCATGGAAGAGAAATGCACACCCAAGCAGATTTGTGATAAGTATGTGGGATTACTTGCTGCAAATTTGGTCCCATAATTTTGTATAATTTTTAAGTTACACATTTAAAATCTAGTCTTTATATCCAATGTACCCTTACAATATGGTAGAAATTTGAAATTGGCTATTTTCTGATAAGCATGTTATTAAGTACTTGATATATAAAAGGAAGCCAGGTGGAAAAATAGCTGAGAAAGATTGATGGGATTGGAATGAAGTATTGAAATCACCAATTCGGCTGTATGACAGAAATGATATCTACAAAATTCGTGTTTATGGGCTCTGTAGGTACCATGCAATTCACAGAGACGTATATAAATGGTTTGACATTAGTTTTGATGAGTTTGGGCGCACATCTACTCCGCAGCAGACTGAGATTTGTCAAGCTATTTTCCAGAAGTTGTTGGAGAACAATTGGCTCTCTGAAAACACTATGCAGCAGGTTTCATTTTTTTTATTATTGAATGCTTAGTTCGTGTCAAAGACTGTTAGCTTGAATTTTTACCAGAACTTTTTCAGAAACAATTTTTGACGTTATTTCAATTTCAATCACAGCTTTATTGTGATACTTGTAATCGTTTCTTAGCTGATCGTTTTGTGGAGGGAACCTGTCCCACGCCAAATTGTAATTATGACTCTGCACGAGGGGATCAGTGTGAAAATTGTGGGAATATGTTGAATCCAACAGAACTAAAGGATCCTAAGTGCAAGGTACATCATTTTTCTATTTATTTACTGAGGTTAGGTTGTTTTTGCTCAGCCAGTTTTCTAGAGTCCATAGATACCTAGAAATACAATTGTAGTAGTGCATTATTCCTATTTGTATTGAAGCTTGTCTGTTGTGCAGGTATGTAAAACAACTCCACGTATACGGGATACAGAGCATTTGTTTCTGGAACTCCCACTGCTGAAAGATAAGCTGGAGCAGTATATTAACAAAATGTCGGTGGCGGGATCATGGAGTCAAAATGCTATTCAAGCCACAAATGCATGGCTAAAAGAAGGGTTAAAACAACGATGTATTACCAGGGACCTCAAATGGGGAGTCCCTGTTCCTCATGAGAAATTTAAGGAGAAGGTAAATAATAATGATGCAGTCTGCATTTTTTCTCTCTTCAGTGTTCCATCTCTTCTGCTTAATGCATATATCAAATTTTATTCTTTGAAAACATGATGGACCCACATTCATTCTCCCCATGTTTTTATGATTTATTGTGACAGTTCAGCAACTGATTGACTGCACTCTACTTGTTAGGTTTTCTATGTGTGGTTTGATGCGCCAATTGGTTATGTTTCAATTACTGCTTGCTATACTAGTGATTGGAGCAAATGGTGGAAGAATCCTTCAAACGTGGAACTATATCAGTTTATGGGCAAGGATAATGTGCCATTCCATACTGTAAGTGATGCATTTCTTGTACCATAAATATCCCATTATCACTTTTAGTCTCTAGATTAGGAGGCTACACTGGAAAAGCTTGAGTGATGAGGGCACACTAGGATCTGCTTCTTTTTAAAGGTATTTTTTCTTTCTGGTGAGCTGTGTCAGGCATCATTTCCAAGGGATTGGGGACCAGATTTTCTTGGAAAATGCTGATCTGGATTGTGATAGGGAGCTTGATTTACTGATGTGTTCAATGTTAATTCATGTAGAGGTTTTCAAAGCTTGGAATATCCTACCTCATGGATTAAAAGTCGGCCCTGTTAGACATGTTGATTCTTTGGACCATGGTGTTAGTTTATGGGCATGGACAGTATGCTGCCACTGTGATAACTTTTTGTTTATTTTATTTGGCAATTCATGTTGGGACGTTGAGGTCAAATGCTACACTTTGTAATCATGATCAATTGTAACTCCTGACCAGGGATGTGCAATCTTTCCTTTCCTTCTCTTCCCTTCGTGCAATTGAAATCCTAATACCAATGTGGGATCTTGATGCAGAATAAACAATTTTGTCTTTCTTTACTTGTTGTGTAAGAACCAAGGGACAAAAGGGTTCCCACAATGCCAGCGTAAGGGAATGGGGTATGCACAGCACACCCATGGTATAATGTGGTGAGCTGTACTACCTTGGATTGACCTAAACCCCTTTGGTACCTAGACGAACAAGGATGGTGTCTAGTTTGAGTTTTAGATCTTGCATCTAGTACAATTTTAGAAACCTATGTTGTCTGGGGAAATTTTCCATTGAATTTCTATTATTCTGTTTATTTTAGAATCCCGATGTGTAGGATATTTGGTTTCCTAGTTTTCTTAGTTTCCTAATTTGAATAGTTTTCTTGTTAGAGTCTTTAGAGAATTAGTCTTTACCTTTAGGAGTGTTTGATTCTGTTTACATATTCTGTAATCTCCATTACTGGAGACATATTGAAAAGATTAATTGAGTTACTTGTGTTGATGAGCCTGTTTGGCTGTGTGCATTGGTGACTTCAACCCCCATTTGAGAGGGATAATTCTTTGCTGTCATCGGAAAGTATTCTGCTGGTTCTATTTGATAACTATAATGAATAACTGTGTTTTCTATTTTTCCAAAAGTAAACATCTTACGTCTAATTTTTTTCAAATGCCATTATGTGTTACACTTGGTAGAAAATATCTTAAAAGTTGAAATTAGGACTTCATTTCTTGCCAAATGTGTGCCCTTTCTTCATCTCCAGTGGGTGCTGAGCTGCTCTACCCCATCTTTTCTGCTGCATATATTTTTTTTCTTCTTTCTCTTCACTGCTTCTGTCCTCCCTCTGCTTTTGGATTACCATTCCCTCATCTCTCTATGTTGTGTTTCATCCTAACTACATCCAAACTACAGGGATTTTATTTGGTAGAAAGGGAAACCATTGCATCCTTTGAATTTGCAAGGTCTTTTCATTGGCAAATCTTGTGGGAGATGAAGTATAGGTCTCCCATTGCAGATCAAACATAAAAAATAATTGAAAGAAAATATAAGTTGCAATTAATGTCTTCAATGCTAAATTAGTTTGTACTTTGTGGAACCCTTTGGCAATGGGTTTGCCCTTACTTAATGCCAACTTATTTTGTCAATTATGTGACTCATTTTCTTATGTGACATTTTGATTTAAGTTTTATCATTTAGCTTATTTTTGATGAAATACAATAATTTAAAATTTTGTATTTCAGATATGATCTTGTCTCAAAGTCCATCAAAGCCAAAATGTTTCAATTGTGACCTACTGACCTTGATTGAAATTTTGAATGTTGGTATATAACATCTACAAAACAAAGAACTTTAAAGTTGCCATGATAACTTGCATGACGCAATTTGAAGATCTAGTCATTTATTTTGAAAATTATGGTGGGTGGAGTGCCCTGGTCCTGGCATTATCCTTTAAATTTTTTTATTTATTTCAGATGTCATTCTCCCCCTCCGCTGACAATTTTTTTTTTTGGTTTGTTTTTTACAAAAAATTAAGAGAAGAAAAATGTGGTTGACATTTTGGCAATATCTTTTCTACTTATAGTTCATTTGTTTGGTCCGGAATGTTGTAAGGGAGTTAGTGTCTGGAGACCGTTCCACTCTGGATCAAATGGGTTGAGGAGTTGGTTAAATTGGATCTGGCAATCAGTGCTTGGAACTTATCAAGTTGTGTGAAAACAGCTTTCTATTGATTTTAGGCTGAATTAAAAGATGACAAATATCCATTATGTGAACCATGTTCTTACGTTCAGAGATAGCACGGCATTAATAGTTGTGATTCACTAATCATGTTTAGTTTTTGGAGATGTTTATCTTCATAGGTTTGTCTAAGTATTCACGAGTGATTAGGCTCAGATATTCTGATTCTTTAGACTACATTTGGTTTGATAACTCACCATGCACACCAGGCATGCATTAACTTGGTTCTGTATTTATGCAGTTCTAGGCCTTTTTTACTTGTATCTAATTGCCTGTTTCTCAATTCATAGTTGGTATACTATAAAGGACTTCTTTGTGTTTTTGATGACAACCCATGTTTCTCTGTTGGGATATGTTGCGCTCAATCATAGTAAATAAACTTTAATTTTTTGACTAGTCAATCATAATTTCTTCCTCTTTTGTTATATTTCTTTAAAATTCATGTATTCATTGAGATATTTTCTTTTTCTATTTTCAGGTAATGTTTCCATCTACACTTCTTGGGACCGGAGAAAACTGGACATTGATGAAGACTATCAGTGTAACTGAGTACCTAAACTATGAAGCAGGTATATATATATATGGCCCCATGCTAGTTGCTTTGCTATATGGAGGCCTTACCATGCAGATGCATAATCTGTCCTGTTTATGAATCACCTCCTCCCATAAGTCCATAAGGTGACTTGGAGTGAGGAAATAAAGGGAAAGTTGCCTTACATTGTAGTTGTTTATATATTATATCTGCATGGCTTAGTTGTTCTGCTTGTGCAGGTAAATTCTCCAAAAGTAAGGGAGTTGGAGTCTTTGGTAATGATGCAAAGGACACAAACATCCCTGTGGAAGTATGGCGATATTACTTGCTAGCAAATAGGCCCGAGGTGAGTTGTTGCTACATTCTCTTCTGGTTCAATCACCTGCATTTAGTTGTATTTATTATTCTCTATATTTATAGCTTGACAAACTTTTGTGTGTATGTATGAGTTTAGGTGTCAGATACGTTATTCACATGGGCTGATCTGCAAGCAAAACTGAACTCTGAATTACTCAATAACTTGGGAAATTTAATTAACAGAGTGTTGAGCTTCATTGCAAAACCTGAAGGTTAGTAAGCATTCTACATGTGGAACTAAATTGCAAAGCAAATGCACCCACCCCTCTCCCCCCCTTCTCCTATATAAAAATCGAAGTACAAAGCTTCTGGAGAGAATCTTATCAAATCAGACTATATATTAGCAAGTCAGACTATCTTCTGTTTTAATTATAGTTCTCTATTTATGTTGCTTGAATGAAATAGAGGAAAGCAATGAGATAAGTGCAATATTCCTTTCTTTTTTGCACTTTTCATGGATTTGGTTTGAATCAAGTTTGTTCTTTATGCTTTTTTTGAGTGTTACCATTACAAGTTGTAGACTTAAAATCGTCTCTATCACTTCTTTTGTGTTATTTGTATTTGCGTTCAGTGCTTACAGATAGCCCCCCCCCCCCTTTTTTTTTTTAAATGTAGGCCAAGGGTATGCCTCTATCATTCCTGATGCTCCAGGTGCAGAGTCGCACCCTCTGACCAAGAAATTAGCAGAAAAAGTTAGTGAACTTGTCGATCAATACATTGACTCAATGGAGAAGGTTATTGGATGCAGACACGACCTCTTTAATTTTACTTTTTTTGGGTCTCCTTTAATCAGGCAGTGAATGACATTATTATTCTCTTATTTCTATTATCTGGTCTTAAATAGGTTAAATTAAAGCAAGGATTGAGGAGTGCAATGGCAGTTTCTAGTGAGGGGAATGCATATTTGCAAGTAAGCTTGTTTAATTTTTTTGCTCTTTTCAATTTGATATTGTTATTGATTGAGGTGGTATGGCCACATCCAATAGAGAACCTTAAATGCCCCTGTATGGAGAAGTAATTTAATGTAGATAAAAGGCATTAGATAAACTAGGAACAAACCTAAGATAACCTTAAGAAGTGTTGAGAAAGGATATGCATAGCTTAGGTCTTGTATCTAGTATGGCCTCAAATGGAGCCGATCCCATTTAGTTGGGACAAGGCTTCTTCTTGTTGTTATATGTGTTAACCTTTTCTGTTTTTGTATCTGCATCAATAAATTCTCTATGCGTGCAGGACAGCCAATTTTGGAAGCTCTTTAAAGAAGATCTACCTTCCTGCAACATTGTTATGAGGACTTCAGCTGGACTTGTATATCTACTGGCAGCTTTGCTGGAACCTTTCATGCCATCCTTCTCCGTTGAGGTTATACATCTCCTAGCTTATTTACATTGTGAATTAGGAAATATTTCACGCTTATATGCTTTCTCAATGTTATGGTTTACTAGATTTTGCATCCTGAGGCCTTATTTTCTTTGACATTTAAGGTATTAAGCCAGTTAAATTTGCCAAGACAACATCTTTCACTGTGTCAAGAGAAAGGAGATCTTGACAGGGCACGGAGACCTTGGGAGTTTCTACCTTCTGGTCATAAAATTGGCAAGCCTGAACCTTTATTTAAGGAACTGGTATACTTATTTTCTCTATTTTTGTTTGTTTTCTGCATATTTTATGGTGCTTTATTTTCTGATGGTTCATTTACCCCTATCCAGACAAGTGTTGTTTGACATTCATTTTGTTATACAGAAAGATGAAGAGGTAGAGTTCTATAGGGAAAAATTTGCTGGAAGTCAAGCAGATAGGATAGAGAAGGCAGATGCTGTGAAGAAGGCTGCTGAGCAGCTGAAGAAAACAAAAATTTCAGGTAATGCTAAGGTATATGTAAAAAAGATAATAACTTGGTTGCCTACATGTAGTTTAGTTAATTTCTGATGGCAGATGTAACGTGGATTGAAAATTATCTGATAGATCTTCTATTTTGGATATTTTTGGCTGGGGGGAATTTCTTCTGTTATCGGGAGAACATGTATTATTTTTGAAAACTTAACAGTGCTGTTTGATACGTTTGGGAATCCACATCAAAACACAAACCAGCCTTATTTTTGCTACAACCCGCAAGTATGATTAAGTGGGGCTTACGGGCTGTAGTTGAAGAACAAACAGAATGCTTGTAGGAAATGAAAATGGATATTACATGAAATATGATGCAGTAAACAACAATGGGTTTGGGGGATCAGTTTTGCTGTCGATTTGGAGTTTAGAAAGAGAGGAGTGGATGGAAGAACAAGACAAAGATTGACAAAAATAACATATCTTGGCTTCACAGGATTTTGGGTTCTTTCCAAGAACATATCTTGGCAGATAGAAAAGAATAGAGGATACTGATGGAAAAGACTCTGAATCCAGCTATACAGTACTTACACCCTGAATAAACAATTTCAACTTTTGATATTCAGCTCTGATCTTCCTCAATGAGTTATGTGCATATTTAAGGATTAAAATTCCTAATTACCTTAAGGAACTCGGGTAGGAAACTAAGCGTATAATAAGGAAATCAAGCTCCTGTGTTACATATTTATCTAACAATCTCCTATTAAAAAGAATTAGAAAAGTTTGGGTAAAGGAATCCTTGGACTGGGATTTCTGAAATGTTACGAACCCAGACTCAATTTCAATTCTGGTTGCTGATTTGACCATTTAAATTTTTAAGTGATTGCCGTAATTATTTTCATAGAATCCTTGTCGAACCTCATTTTTAATTTTTAATTCTTGAACTGAAGTTCCAAAGTCTGGTTCTGATTATTGTTTGGGTTGTTAATATTACTTTTCTTATTAAATTGAGCCTGCCAATTGAGTTATTCTGATTGCATAGCTTCTGAGATCAATTCTCATGCTGTGATACTGCTCTTTAGAATCCTAGCATCAGTAGGAAGTTCAGTTCAGAGTCTGACCGTTGGATCATCCTCAAGAGTTGGCGTTGGAATTCTATTCTGCCCTTAAAAAATGCCTTCTAGGAGAACTATGCCCCTATCAATTCCAGAATAGGAATCTTTCAAATTTCTTCTGATTCTGGTTGCTCAACTATCACTAGGAATCTGGAATTCATGGTGGAATTCTAAATCGTATCCTTGGTTGATTTGGACCCACATTATTTTGGCTCTCAAATACTTGATTGGTGTCTTGTAACTGAGGAATTTGTGTGTTACGGTGATGTTTTACTTCCAATTGGTTTTCTTTGCTTTGTAGATGGATTTTGTATTTCTGTTTTATTGGACGGTTGTTTGTGAAGAGTCATATTTATGATGAATAGAAGTTTCTTTTTTCTGCTTCTGAGACTCAATTTTCAGCAGATGGAGATGGAAAAAATAAAAAGCCTAGTAAATCTGCTGCTGATGGAAAATCCAAGGCAGCTGTTGAAGCAGAAATCTCCATTTCAAGGCTTGATATACGTGTTGGTCTTATCACAAAAGTTCAGAAACATCCAGATGCTGATTCCCTTTACATTGAAGAGATAGACGTGGGTGAAGGAACGCCAAGGACTGTTGTTAGTGGCCTTGTCAAGTATATTCCTCTTGAAGAAATGCAGGTTCAATATTTCACGCTTTCTTTTCCTTTTTATTCTTTTCGGTATCGTCTTTGGTTATTTTTCTGATCAGTGGTCATATTGATATACTCGTGTTATCCATGAACAGAATCGGAAAGTTTGTGTCCTCTGCAACCTGAAGCCGGCAACCATGCGGGGTGTCAAATCACACGCCATGGTTCTTGCAGCTTCTAATGGAGACCACACAAAAGTAAGCAATGGTTGCTTATCTATTAGTTAGTGAATGGATTTGATGTAATTTAAATATTTTTCTCTAATTTTCTTCTGATCCTTTTATAAAGCATTTTGTGTCTCCTCCAACTCTCCGGGATGTGAGACAGGTTAAATATTGAAGGTTTTGAGGCTGAACCACTGAGAAGGGATGGCAAAAAGTTATTTGGTTTTCTTTGGAAGGTCACTTGGTGGTAATTCTTGGAATCCAATGACTATAGGTTTGACGATGCAAACAAGGGAAACAGTTAATGGTTTAGGAGATTTTAGGAATTCAAATTTAATAGAAACAGTTTTGCGGTAGGATAAATTAAGAATAATAGTAAGTAGACCAAGCAGACAATTAGAAAAAGGACCAATACCCAGTGATGGTCTCGCCTATGTGTGCTGCTGGGAGGGGTGAGTTTGAAGTTGGTTCTAGCCTCTGTCATTTTTGTGCAAATTTGCAGACCTCATGATTTAAACCTAGCACTTGCACTGACAAGTGACAACCTGAACTTCTTGCTGCTGTTCAAAGCTATGGTGCCTTCAAGGTAGAGCAAAAGGAATAGAAATGATAATTGCACTATGTACATTTCATTCATAGAAGGATTAAAAACTTCCTGGTTAGCAAAATTTCTAAATGGTTCAAAGTAGAAAAAGTATGACCATATTTGCTAGTTTTTTTGGATGAATAAATAATTCATTACTAAAGAGGAAAAAAGAAAATATAAGAGCACAAGGGACAAAGCCCAGGCAAAGCAAGATAGAGGCCTCAACTAACAAGCAACCTGAGACGCATCTAGCCTAGCAACACCTAAGAGCAACAATAAAAGCAAACTAGTTACACAAGCACAAGTGGCCCAAAGCCATACTAACAAGAAATCTAAGAGGCATTGAGCCTAGCAACTACCTAGGAGCAACAATAAAAGCTAGCTAGACACACAAGAACAAGTAGCCCAAAGCCCTACAATCAGACCAGAAAATACAACCACAACAAGTGGACCAAAAGGGCAGCAGACCCCACTAGACCGATGCAGTCTCCTGATCGGTCGGAGCCACGAGAAGCCTTCCTTGCAACAATGCGCAGGGACATGGGCAGTATCACCACAAATGTGAGGGTTGGTAGCAACACAAGATTGAGATGAAGAATGAAGAGAACATATCAGAGTTGGAAATAGTTCGGAGAGTTCAACAATGATGACCCTTATGGCTTTCCCTGAAGCTAGAGAGGCCATCAAAGGCTGAAATCCTTGACGAACTGAAACAAAACCTTGAAACAGGAAGGTGAGAGGGTAAGAGAAGGAGAAATAGAGGGAGAAAGAAACATCTGGATCTGAGAATGAACCAGATTCGGAGAAGCTGAAACCAAAAACAGAAAAGGGGAGAGGGAGAGAGAAGGAGATGGGACCATATTTGGGATCGTAACAGAATTGGAGAGATCAGCAACAGTGGCCCTCATGGCTTTCCCCGGACGCTAGAGAGACCACGGAAAACAGAAACCCTCAATGACCATAGACGGAACCCTGAAACGGCCATTCTCTTTTTTTTCTTTCTTTCTTTTTTACCCTGGATTGAGAGGAGAGGGTAGAGAGCAGATGAGAAGCAGAGAGAAGATGGAAGCAAGAGCAGAGAAACAGGGAGGAGATGAGATCGAGAGGAGGAGAATTAGAGAGAAAGAAAGGAGAATTAGAGAGCGAGAGGGGAAGGACGCGGAGAGACACAAGCGGACGACCTGTGTCTCTCCGCCTCCAGAATCACCCAACACTACCACGGCATAGAGGAGGAGGAGGAGGAGGAGGAGAGATGCAGAGGTAGAGGACCACCAACCTCTGCCTCAACAGTCGCTACAGATCTCTAAGACAAGTCGCTTCTTCAGATCATGACTGGTCTTGGCACTCCCCTTCAGATCGTTGACTCACTCTCCAGAGCTTGCCAATTGGAGGAGCAATCGACTGGAGAACTCAGAACAAAGTCGTTGCAGTCATGATGCCGGCGAAATCGATGTATGGGGAGTTAAAGTTTCCCAAGATTTGGTAGTTGCTACAACATACAACAGTATTTTCTGAACTGTCAGTAGATGGTGTAGCCAGGTTCACTTAAATGTATATTTTCTTTGTATTGAAGGCAGTAGAAATTAATTTAATGAAATGTTTACCCTGGAATGGAAAAGTAATGTTAAGTAGACTGAAAATTAAATTATAATCCTTTGATATCAGCCTTACATCACATTAGCATTGCTTCTCCCAAATACCTAGTGAAGGCATGTTTAAACCCACTCATCATAGTTGTTTAGGTGCCTCCTAAGCATAGTGGGAGATCTCGCGAGATATCTCAGTTTTTTCATAAACCGCGACGAGATCAAGGGCAAGATTTGCGAAATGGGATATCTCGCTCGAGATCTCGCCATATCTTGCCATATCTCGCGATATCTCGCCTCAAATCTCACCATATCTCGCTGGAACTCTCAATTTTTGCCCAATTTTTTGCGGATTTCAGCCAAAGTTTCACTTGCAACTACTCTTAGCACATCTACAACATCAAAGGAAGCTCAATCATCCTCTACTTGTCTTATGAACTTATGCGTTAATGACTTATATAGAACTTCTAACAGTTGTATACTTTTATCATTCTATTCTAGAAAGTCAAGATTGTAATACTCATATGAATGTTATCTTGATGACATTTAAGTTATTTGATGTATTTGATACACTTGATTTTCATTTATATGCCTTAATGGTTTTATATTACATGTTATATAACCTTGCATTCTCTAATCTTACAGCATTTCGGTTTCACACTATAGGTAGACTTAGAAATCATACTTAGGGTTGTTTTCTCACAAATCCAAGGTCACTAGTGTGTTCAAAATGCCTTAAATAGGCTAAATACCAAGTTTTAGCCCAATTGGGACCCTAAAACCCATTAAGATGGGCTACCGAGTTGACGCCCAAAAAATGGCATATCTCGACCGAGATCTCGGTTTTTCATGGTAGCGAGATCTCCTACCATGCTCCTAAGTGTCCAAATTGAATTTCTTGTGTCCAAGGCTATAACGGACCTTGTTGACACTTACACTAGTTCATGTATGTTTGTTGTTTTCTTTTTTGATGATAATATGTGATTATGTGTTCATTGTGTTGGTTTTCTTATATTCTCTCAGTATTCGCATAATTATCCACTTCATCAGTATGGCTTCCAGCCTTGTTGCATATAAGCATATATTTATTTAAAATTATCTTTACTATATGCCTATATTATCATCATATATTGGACACCAAGTCAGTTTCCTTGTCACCTAGGCGCTCCTTCAGAGCCTTGGGTTACATGATCACTTTGCTGGTCACCGCCATGACTAGCGAGCATCCTTATCTGTTGAACTAGCTGGCTGGCATTTACTTGTATTTTTATGAAAAAACAGCCCAAAGAACACATCAAGGATTATCAAACCTTCTCTATTGTGGATCTGCATCACTGGAAGTTATATCCTGAGTGTGACCAAAACTAGTTGTGGTTCTAATAATGAAGAATAGTTCACTTCTCCATTCAAATCAATCAAGTTTAGTGCTCATTCTTCCATATTTAGTTTGAAGTGATCCTTGTAATAGGTTCCATAAAGAAGAAATTCTGTTGTTATTAATGTTTGTGCTGCCTTCACACTGCAAAACACATAAAACTGATCATGTCTGCTATGTTTATTCTCCTTCAGGTTGAATTGGTTGATCCACCTGAGTCTGCTCCAGTTGGAGAGAGAGTTACATTTCCTGGATTCGTTGGTGAGCCCGACAGCGTTCTGAATCCCAAGAAGAAGGTTTGGGAAACACTGCAAGTTGATCTTCACACAGATTCAGCTTTGGTCGCCCGCTATAAGGACATCCCCCTCATGACTTCAGTAGGTGTTTGTAAGGTCAAATCCATCTCTGAAGGCAGCATTAGGTAGTGCCTTTGTATGTGAAGGCTACAAAATTTTCCAAAGAAGAGTCCAATTTAATTATTCATGAGAAACTTGTGTGATTTAAACAATACGCCCTTCCCCTTCCCCAAAATTGGAATTTTGTAAATGGTAATTGTGAGAATTGTGTTTCCAAACTAATTTCTTTTGCTGCGGGTTACTTGGCCCAGCCATATCTTCAATCCTCAGGGTGCCCTTTACACGTTAATTCATTTATATGAACCTTGTTCCTCAGTTCTTCCTTGTTTGGTAAGATGTCCATAGCCTGTAAGCCATTGCTGGTTTTTGTTTCGATTTATTAGAGAACCCCACATATGTATATTGCTCTTTCATGCGTTGCTGAATGCAGAAAACTACATACGTCGCTTGTTACATTTGAGGTTTAAATTCATTTTGTTAGAATTCAAGGGTGAATTCTAAACTTCTAATGTATGGTGGAGAGATGTGAGAGAAGCACGGACATCTACCATGATGAGTAGAATCCCAAGTGTGTCCTTTCTAGTGTGGATTTTAACAAAAAAATTTTGGTAGCATGACAATATCGTATCAATTACTGATTTTGTACAAAATTGAAATCCTTACGAGCAATGCAATTGAGCATTTGGCGGAGACTCACTCACCACTTTTATCACTGTAGAAGACACTTGGAGAGATTTCCCATTTGTTGGCTTTGATAATATATTTTTTCTTTCTTCCTATTGTAGGTTTTTTTTATATTTTCTTTTGTTGAATTTTTTATTGGAATCTGTTAAAACTGATTAGATAATAAGGGAAAATTACATGATTAGTTGATTTTAAGTTTTCCCATACAAAAATAGCCACTCAATGTTTTACTTTACAAAACTAATCAAAATAGTGTTTTTTCACCTCTTTGGACATTTTTACCCCTAAAATTGATCACACCGGCATAGGAGTGAAATGTCCAAAGGGTATAAAAAAATAATGACTTTTTCTTTTTGGACAAAAAAGTGATTTTTCCACTTGATGTGATCAGTTTTAGGGGTAATAAATGTCCAAAGAGGTGAAAAACCAATATTGTAAATGCAAACTCAGTTTTGACTAATTTTGTAAAATGAAATATTGATTGCCTATTTTTATAAGGGAAACCTAAAAGCAGCTAGTCATGTAATTTTCCCATTTTTTTCCTCCATCTTTTATCAGGGTTATTACACACGATTAGGTATATTTTTCTTCCTTGTATAAGAAATTAAGAATTCATCAAAAAAAAAAAAAAAGAATATATAAATAAAAAAAAGATTTCTATAAAAGAGGCGGAAAAAAAAAACACTTGGATTCAAATAGATAAAGGGAGAAAATAAAGAAAAAAATTGATTAAAAAAGAAACTTTAATTGACTAAAGGGACAAAGGGTAGTTTTGTCATTTTAAAACAAAAGAAGAGAAGAAAAGGTTAGAATTTATATTTTTGGAGAAATTAGAGATGAAACTTTCAAGTGCTGGAGTAAGAAACTTTCGAATGGGAAAAATAAGCATTGGGAAGAGAAATTCTCTCTTGTTCTTTCATTTTTTTAGTCTCCTCAAAAAAGTTATTCAAGATATATGGTTTTTTTTTTTTGGTTGCCAACCCCAGTTCCAAGGCTTTGCCCTGATGAATCCAGTGTTCCTCAAAAAAGTTAGTCAAGATATATGGTTTTTTTTTTTGGTTGCCAACCCCAGTTCTTTTTTTTTTTTGGTTGCCAACCCCAGTTCCAAGGCTTTGCCCTGAGGAATCCAGTGTTCGACCGGGATCTTACACCTAGCTGTGGTGGGTGAGTCTCCCAGCGGGGAATTTTTGCATTCACAAGGTTTCGATATCTGAACCTTGCTTAAGTGGACCAAGTTGCTTACCACTTGGACCAACCCCTTTTGGTTATCACCACTATCTTTTAAAAGTATTGATTAGTAGTTGTTTTTTTATATTATTTTATGGCTAAGAGTAGCTGAGTGTAAATAGGTTAGCTGAACGGCTTTGAATATTCATTGTCAAATTTGTTAAATTAAATCTGAATCATCCAATAACATTCCTATTTTCCCCTATTATTTACTGTAGATATTTAAAGTCGTTCAGTTAAAATATTCACACGTCCATTCAGCTATTTCCTCTCTTATTTTATTATTTTGTTTTTTGTTTTTTTTTCCTTTCTCATCTGGTAGATCAAATCGTAATCGGAAGTCTTCTCGAGGAGAGAGACTCGGAGTAGAAAGGCGGCTAATAGTTTGAAGCCAACATATTTGGATTTTTGTCCCCCTCCAAACATTGGAAAAGTTTTAAAAGTAAAGATAACGTCATTCTATCGAAGGCTCAGTATCTAAATCCGAATATCTAAATCCGAATCAGAATCCGGTAGAAATTTAGAGTAGGCATCCGAATTTGAATCCGAAACTTTATCGAATATTCGATAATAATCCGATCCAATAAAATATCCGATTATTGATTGGTGATTGTCATTTTTAAAAATTTTTGATTTCCAATTACTGGTATTCGAATTCGATTATCATCATTTTCAGAGAAGAAAATGTTGAATACTTTACTTTATTCGGATAATATCCGATCCAATAGACAATTATCCAAATCTAAATCCGGCTGCTTAGCGGACAGATAGGGATATTTTTCAGTAAGAAAAATTCAAGATACGGATACCCTTAAACCGAATGCGAATTTGGAGGCAAATTTCGGCTATCCATTTGCAGGTTTACCTACGTCTGAATATAATAAAATAATTCAGAGCGTGACGTGTGTATAAGAGCTCCACACACTATGTACGTTAAAAAGTGTTAGTGTTCCCTGATGAAGAGGTGAATTAAAACTCTTGTTATTGTGTTGTGAAAGTTGACAGATTGAGTTATCCAGTTTTAAAGTTTGGATTAATATCATGTTAGCAGAATCAAGTAAATCTAATAACCTAATATTTAGGACGATCTGATCATTCTCCCCCATTTTACGGATGAGATTTGTTGTACTATTCTTTTGACCATCTTTTTAAAATTTTCACTGAAATATATTTTGACCAGATAAAAGTGGAAGAAAATTAAGATTGATACGGATAAGAGATAAGTACAACTTAATTGCAAACTAAATCTTAATCGAAGCTCATCGTGAATTGGAAATTTCTATAAATTGATCTCTCCCTTATCTGTTCTGATACTCAGTTTCTTATCTACTCTCTATCTTTCTCTGCGATTCTTCACTAAGATCTCTCCGCGCTTCTTCACTAGATCTCTCTTAGCAATGACGATCTCTGCAAGCAACAAGCCATCGATAATCTCTTTCGGTGAAATGCTAATCGATTTCGTTCCTAACGTCAATGGAGTTTCTTTGGCAGAATCTACCGGATTCATCAAAGCCCCTGGTGGTGCTCCAGCTAACGTCGCTTGTGCGGTCTCCAAACTCGGTGGCTCCGCTGCCTTCATCGGCAAGGTAATTAATTATCAATTTATCATATGATTATTCGTTTATTCATGCATGCAACAAAATGGTTTCTAAATTTTCAAAATCTTGAAAAAAAAAAATCTAAGTTTTTTGATGCATTTCAGGTTGGAGACGATGAATTCGGGCACATGTTGGTTAATATCTTGAAGGAAAATGGTGTTAACAGTGATGGCGTTACATATGATCAATACGCGAAGACAGCATTGGCGTTTGTGACGTTGAAGTTGAATGGAGAGAGGGAGTTCATGTTTTACAGGAACCCTAGCGCCGATATGCTTCTCAAGGAGTCGGAGGTTAACATGGATATGATCAAGCAGGCGAAGGTATTCCATTTTGGATCCGTTAGTTTGATTGCTGAACCTTGCAGGTCAACTCAATTGGCCGCCATTAAAGCTGCTAAACAAGCTGGGGTTTTGCTTTCTTATGATCCCAATGTGAGATTGCCGCTTTGGCCATCGGCCGAGGCTGCTCGTGATGGGATCAACAGCATTTGGAAAGAAGCTGACGTGATCAAGGTTTGCACTTCCGTGAAGATTCTCTTAGTTTTTTTATTCTGGAATCTATCTCGTGCTTTCGATTAGGGTTTTTTCCTGCTTACGTTAGAATTTTCATGGGATTATTTCTAACGTAGACTCTGAGCTAAATAGAGCCTACATTGGTACAGGTTAGTGACGATGAGGTAGCTTTTCTGACACAAGGAGATCCTGAAAACGAAGCAGCAGTACTATCTCTGTGGTTTGAAGGTCTGAAGTTGCTTATTGTCACTGATGGTGAAAAGGGTTGTAGATATTTCACCAAGGTATAATCTCTTTTAATTTATTATCGTATATCTCTTCAGAACTTTGAATTAAAAAACCTAGGTTGAGTTGTGTTGTGCTTAATTAATTTGGATATGTGAGTTGAAATCCTCCATGGAAAAGCTTGGTCCCTTCATTAGTATCATGAATTGAGATTCTCTGCTCTCATGCCCTTTTCACCACACGTTTATGAGGAAAACCTAATTTTGAACACAGACAAAGTAGACCTCCCAGGTCCTCCCTAAAATGTATGGTTGTGGGGGAGTTGAGATTGAGTAATCTAATCTAGACTTATATCGATATGTGAATTGAGGTCCTTTACTTTTGTGATTTGATACACCCATCATGGGCTCCCATGGATTGTGGGTGCATCAACCTTGCAACTACCAACTTCTGTTTTGGAATGTTAAAACATGAACTCTGAAACTTGATCAACATTTACACTGTTAGCCACAAACTATTTACTGCAAATATTTTGTCAATAACATGCACTAAGACCAAGAAAGAAAGAAAGAAAGAAGTTGAAGTAAGAATAGTGGAATAATGGTTTTAAGTTCCCTTTCATGAAGTTTTTGTCCTTGGGTGAATTTTAGGACTTTAAAGGCAGGGTGGCTGGGTTTCCAGTAAATGCAGTTGATACAACTGGAGCTGGTGATGCTTTTGTTGGTTCATTCCTCGTTTCACTTACCGAAGATGCTTCCATCTTGAAGGTTGGTTTCCTTCTTATTTATCCTCTCAATTTTTCATATTCAGTATTATACAAGATATATTCAAGTATTATCACCCAAACTATACTAATAGCCACGATCTAATGCATGGTTTGATGCAAACAGGATGAGAAGAAGTTGAGAGAGGCTCTTACATTTGCAAACGCTTGTGGGGCGGTGTGTACAACCCAGAAAGGAGCGATTCCAGCACTTCCTACTCCAGCAATCGCTAAAGATCTCATCTCCAAATCTCAAGTGAAGAATTGAAGTAGTAGCTAGTTTCCCACTTCAATTTGGACAGTTTCCAGTTGTTTTTTTGGGTTAGAATTCTTTGCCTCGTGTTACATTTACAAGGTCAGCTTGGTGTAGAATAAGAAGGTGGAGAAGATAAAAGAAAGGTGTAGGTCTCATCTTCTTTATTAAAAAAGAAGAAAAAGAAGAAAAAGAAGAAGCATACCCTTTGAAATATGGGGCTACAGAAATTCACTCTATGGATTATTTTTATGAGACACTCTAGGGAATTATATGCAGAGTTGACACATTCGCCAAAAAATTTGCTGAACGAGACACTCTTACTGATCTTTATCATAAACTATTGCGACTTGAGACTCGTTAGTAGACATGGGATAGTTTCTTCATGCATCAAGCATGTGATCCTCCTTGTTGCTGCTTGCAACTACGAAATGCTTTCAACTAAATCATGCATGTTCACAAGAATTGATATTGTATTTGGTATTGGTTATAGTCAAAATCGTTATGGCATGGTTATGGAGTTAATATTTGCTTCTACACATTTGTCTTACATTTCTATTTCTAAACCCAGGTTTATGTTACGAGCAGAGATATTTTTTAAATTAAAAGAACATGAAGCATACAAAAAAGAATGGAATAAATTAGGGAAAGAAATGAAATAAGAGAAAAACAGATAATTTGGTTTTCTATGGAGAAAACCATTGCCACCCTACTCAATATATATAATAGATATTTTTATATTTTCATTCTAAGTAAATGATATTTATCCTATAATTTTGCAGTTACACCCACTCTCTATAATTCTCCTGTTATTCTACTCACCATTCCTTTTCTATATGTAAATAATTAAGAGAAGGTGGTAGTAGATGTGTGAATCTCTTATTTGAACGTTTCTAAATATCTACCATCAGATTTGGTTCTTAAGTTTCTTCTTTGCTTCCTGCGAAATCAGTTGTGATGGTTTCTAATATTTTTTCGTCCTTTCCACTGAAACTTACTGGTTCAAACTATTTGTTGTGGAGGATTGATTTTTCTTTTCTTCTAAAAGGCGATTATCTCTTTTGCTAACATCGGGTATAAGCATATATTTTTTTAAAATGATCTTTACTATATGTCTATATTATCATCATAAATTGGACACCAAGTCAGTTTCCTTGTCACCTAGGCACTCCTTCAAAGCCTTGGGTTACATGATCACTTTGCTGGTCACTGCCGCGACTAGCGAGCATCCTTATCTGTTGAACTAGCTGGCTAGCATTTACTTGTATTTTTGTGTAAAAACAGCCCAAATTAAGAACACATCAAGGATTATCAAACCTTCTCTATTGTGGATCTGCATCACTGGAAGTTATATCCTGAATGTGACCAAGACTAGTTGTGGTTCTAATAATGAAGAATAGTTCACTTCTCCATTCAAATCAATCAAGTTTAGTGCTCATTCTTCCATATTTAATTAGTTTGAAGTGATCCTTGTATTAGATTCCATAAAGAAGAAATTCTGTTGTTATTAATGTTTGTGCTGTCTCCACACTGCAAACAGACAAAACTGATCATGTCTGCTATGTTTTATCTCCTTCAGGTTGAATTCGTTGATCCACCTGAGTCTGCTCCCGTTGGAGAGAGAGTTACATTTCCTGGGTTTGTTGGTGAGCCCGACAGCGTTCTGAATCCCAATTCAAGAAGAAGGTTTGGGAAACACTGCAAGTTGATCTTCACACCTATTCATTTTGTTAGAATTCAAATATGAGCTCTCTTAATGTGTTGTGGAAAGATGTGAGGGAAGCACAAACATCTACTTTGATGATTAGAGGATCCCAACTCTGAGCATATTTGCATGTTCTGTGTTCTTTTGTATGTGGTGTTTCCTCATTTTCAACATCATTTTTGTGAGATTTATGATTAGTTGGAAGGAAGTCGAAGGAAAATGAATTGCCAGTCAATAGACTCAATACTAAACTGGTTAACTCCTACAAAATGTTTTCCAAGTAATTTTCAAATGTATATTTCATTTTTAGTACAATTAACATTTTCAGTTCTTTTCTTCTTCTGCTTTTTTTCGAGGGACTATAAAGTTAAAGGTTGACTCTTTCTTGATTGCCTTAGACAAGGTTGAATTATTGTTTTTTTCGGTAAACATTATCAGATTTTTCTGGTATGAGAGAATTGGAAACACTTTTCTAGTGTGGATTTAACAAAAAAAAAATTTGAAGTTGCTGAGCTTTTGGTTGGTTATGGTGGTGAGGCAGTTGGATGGGGTAGATAAATGTGTACCAATTATACCAGTTCAATATTTCATGCTGCACGTAATAGTATGACATATCTCCACCATTGATAAATGATACCACATTGATATGTTGATATCAAAATCATTTTATACCCAACATATATGATGGTATGACAAATTTATACTATTCAGTATTCAATACAATGTAAATTAATTTGGTAGCGTAACAATATCATATCAATTTCTATCCAAAAAAAAAAAAAAATCATATCAATTACAAGTATTTTTCTCTTCATTTTTCTCTCTTGGATAAGAAATTAAGAATCCATAAAAAAAAAAAAAAAAAAAAAAAAATAAAAACCATAAATAAATAAAAAAAGTTTCTATAAAAGAGGTGAAAAAAAAAAACCATGTACAGTGGATTCTAATAGATAAAGGGAGAAAATAAAGAAAAAAAATTGATAAAAAAAACTTTAATTAACTAAAAGGACAAAGGGTAGTTTTGTGAAATTTGTCATTTAAAAATATAAGGGGAGAAGAAAAGGTTAGAGTTCACATTTTTGCGAAAATCAGAGATGAAACTTTCAATTTTAAAAAATCAATACTCTTTAGACAAGAATAAGTATTGTGGAGATAAAATTCTCTTTTTTTTTTTCCTCAAAAAAGGTAAGTGAACATGTATTTCATATCACCAATATCTCAATCAGGTGGACTTGTTGGTAAGTGAGTATCGTAAATGTTAAGTTTGACTTTTCATATCTTTTGGTTACGTTCAGATCACTTAGACAACATGTTTAATACTAGGGGTAGAGCTACGTAGTGGTTATTATTATTGTTGATACGGAATCCTGCTCGTCTTTCCCTATCAAATTCCTACAAAACACGTGCTCGACCTTAGGTGATCGAGGTACGTTTCCGACGAGCAAGTCAGTACCAATGAGATATGATCACAACTACTCAATAGAGAATTCAAGTAATTGATCACACAAAATATGAATACTTATTTTCTTATGCCTGCTTGAGGTGTTTATATAGTTCTAGATATCAGCGTTAGACTCATAATATAACTCTAAGAATAGTTGTTTACTTGATTCCTTCCTCTAGAAGGTTGTTGTCTCTTGGGAGTTTTATCCTAATCGAGTACTCTTAATGAGATGGTCGGTCATGCCATTAACCATATGGTCGGACCGTGTACTCACGGGTCAGGCCGGATGGTATAGTATTACCATATTGGTCATTAAAAATTATTATTATTTTTTATATGTTTTAAGTATAATAAAGATTTCACCAAAAAAAAAAGAAAGAAAGTATAATAAAGATATGATTCACATCTTCTACTATTCTCTATAATTCTTATCTAAGATTGTGACTCGTGGTGGTTAATAATCCAACAGTTACAAATAAAACCCAACTAAGAATTGAATCCCTAAAATTTCTCTAAAATTTTGTCCTTCCTTTTTTATTGAGGCATAATTTTAGAGATTTATTAGATTTAATTTCTAATTGGGTTCTGATTATCATCATTAGATTATTAATTGTCATGTGTTTCTTACAAAAAAAAAAAAATATCATGTGTTACAATCCTAAATATGAATTCTGAGAAATGCAGGGGGGTATGAATTGTAAGTTCACCTTTCCATCAGGGGGAACACTAACACTTTTTAAATATAGTTACTATGTGGAGCCTATATAAAATCCACATCTCCCAGCTTTGAATTATTTTATCAATATCCAAATGCAGATAAATTCCAACATTTAACTTTTCTAAGTTTTTCCTAAGCGATGTGTGATGATCAAGAAAAGTGAACAGAAGAAATAGAGAAGCAAGTAAAGGGGAAATAATAAATAAAAATGGAAAGATGAGAAGAGAAATTTTAAGAATTATGAATTTCATAATTCCTAAAATTTAACCATTTATTCGTTAAAAATAAGGTTTTAATTGAAATTATTGGATAATTATTGAGAATGACATTATCTTTTATGGATCTCCTCTATAATTCTTACGCCCTTGCAATTCCTTATAATTCATATATATTTAATTCGGTCTAATTGTGGCCGTTAGATTTTTAATTACTACGTGTCATAGATATGAATTATAAGAAATTGTAAGGGGGTAGGATTGAGATTTTTATCATTTCCCTCTGGGTGACGTATATATCTCCATTTATGTCACAAAGTTGAGATTACATTAAAATAAAAGATTTTCTATTATCTAAATCTTATCTCAATCTTTAAATGTGACTGATGAACATATGTTTTTTATCCAGAGAAAAATCCGGCTTAATTTCTGCATGAAAAAAAAAAAAAAAAACCCGCACGTATACTCATGGAAAGAAGCAACACAAAGGACGCAACACCGAAACGAAACCAAACCGACAACCAGATATCGCCGAGAAATCGGCGAATCCCAATATCCGAAATACCGAGATATCGCGAATCCGATATTCGAAAAATATTTTTAAGGTTTTTTGTGTATGCTTTATACTATTTCTGCCCTTTTAGGCGATTTCCGCAATTGTATCACAATCTTACCAATTTATCACAATGATTCAAGACTCAAAAGTTAATGTGTTAAATGTAATTCGGAAGAAAATCTACAGAGAATAACTTATAAATAGAAAAACTTTTATAGTAAAATCATCAAGATTAATGAGCAACTTACCAACTATATTCTAGTGATCTAGTCCTCAAAAGTCAACATGCCAAATGTGGTAGGGAAGAATATATATATGAAATAATTTATGGAAACAATTTAATTATGAAGATATTTTGTAATAGAATCGGTAATCTTCAACTATGTCCGAATGATTTAGGCCTTAGAAGGTAACACAAAAGGGCAGGGGAGATTTAAATGGAAATATATATTAAGAAATAATTTAAATTATCAAAGTCAACAGCCAAATGTGATTAGGGAAGAGGATACAGACATAATTATGCAAACAATTTAAATTAGTAATGAATCTTATAAAATAATCTCGAGGATTTGATAATCGCCAATATGTCCTAATGATGTAGGCTTTATAAGGTAACAATAAATGTGACTAGGTAAGAGAATTTAAATGGAATAATTTTTAGGAAATAATTCAAATTTCCACATATTGCACGATTAGGATAGCATCAAATTTACCAAAATATGCATAAAATACTTAAAAAAATTAGGCTAAATTTATCTCAATCTTTAAATATCGCGAGATGAACATATGTTTTTTATCCAGAGAAAAACGAATGCTTAATTTCTTTGTCATGAAAAAAAAAAAAAAAAATGTCGTTCCATGGTATTACTATCTTTCATGTTGGCTGAGTCAAATAAATCTAATCACCTAATATTAAGGACAATCTGATAATTCCCCCAAATTTAGCGGATGAGATTTGTTGTACTCTTCTTCTTTTCACCATTTTTTTTTATGTTATTTTCATTGAAAAATATTAGACCAGATAAAAGTGGAAGAAAATTAAGATTGATACGGATAAGAGATAAGTACAACTTAATTGCAAACTAAATCTTAATCGAACTCATCGTGAATTGGAAATTTCTATAAATTGATCTCTCCCTTATCTTTTCTGATACACTTTTCTTATCTATTCTCTATCTTTCTGCGATTCTTCACTAGATCTCTCTTAGCTATGACGATCTCTGCAAGCAGTAAACCATCGATAATCTCTTTCGGTGAAATGTTAATCGATTTCGTTCCTAACGTCAATGGAGTTTCTTTGGCAGAATCTACCGGATTCATCAAAGCCCCTGGTGGAGCTCCAGCTAACGTCGCTTGTGCCGTCTCCAAACTCGGTGGCTCCGCTGCCTTCATCGGCAAGGTAATTAATTATCAATTTATCATGATTATTCGTTTATTCATGCATGCAACAAAATGGTTTCTAAATTTTCAAAATCTTGAAAAAAAAAAAATCTAAGTTGTCTGATGCATTTCAGGTTGGAGACGATGAGTTCGGGCACATGTTGGTTAATATCTTGAAGGAAAACGGCGTTAACAGTGATGGCATTACATATGATCTATACGCGAAGACAGCATTAGCGTTTGTGACGTTGAAGTTGAATGGAGAGAGGGAGTTCATGTTTTACAGGAACCCTAGCGCCGATATGCTTCTCAAGGAGTCGGAGGTTAACATGGATATGATCAAGCAGGCGAAGGTATTCCATTTTGGATCCGTTAGTTTGATTGCTGAACCTTGCAGGTCAACTCAATTGGCCGCCATTAAAGCTGCTAAACAAGCTGGAGTTTTGCTTTCTTATGATCCCAATGTGAGATTGCCGCTTTGGCCATCGGCCGAGGCTGCTCGTGATGGGATCAACAGCATTTGGAAAGAAGCTGACGTGATCAAGGTTTGTACTTCCCTGCAGATTCTCTCAGTTTCTTCATTCTGGTATCTATCTCGTGCTTTCGATTAGGGTTTTTAACTGCTTACGTTAGAATTTTCATGGGATTATTTCTAACGTAGACTCTGAGCTAAATAGAGCCTACATTGGTACAGGTTAGTGACGATGAGGTAGCTTTTCTGACACAAGGAGATCCTGAAAACGAAGCAGCAGTACTCTCTCTGTGGTTTGAAGGTCTAAAGTTGCTTATTGTCACTGATGGTGAAAAGGGTTGTAGATATTTCACCAAGGTATAATCTCTTTTATTATCATATATCTCTTCAGAACTTTGAATTAAAAAACCTAGGTTAATTGAGGTGTGCTTAATTAATTTGAAATCCTCCATGGAGAAGCTTGGTCCCTTCTCCATGTAGGCCAATGAGAGTAATATTCATTAGCATCATGAATTGAGATCCTCCACTCTCATGCCCTTTTCACCACAGGTTTATGAGGAAAACCTAATTTTGAACACAGACAAAGTAGACCTCCCAGGTCCTCCCTAAATGTATGGTTGTGGGGGGAATTGAGATAGAGTAATCTAATCTAGACTCATATCATATGTGAATTGAGATCCTCTACTTTCGTAATTTGATGCACCCATCATGGGCTCCCATGCATTTTGGGTGCATCAACCTTGCAACTACCAACTTCTGTTTTGGAATGTTAAAACATGAACTCTGAAACTTGATTAACATTTACACTGTTAGCCACAAACTATTTACTGCAAATATTTTGTCAATACCATGCACTAAAACCAAGAAAGAAAGAAGTAGAAGTAAGAATAGTGCATGGAATAATGGTTTAAGTTCCCTTTCATGAAGTTTTTGTCTTTGGGTGAATTTTAGGACTTTAAAGGCAAGGTGGCTGGGTTTCCAGTAAATGCAGTTGATACAACTGGAGCTGGTGATGCTTTTGTTGGTTCATTCCTCGTTTCACTTACCGAAGATGCTTCCATCTTGAAGGTTGGTTTCCTACTCATTTATACTCTCATTTTTTTCACATTCAGCATATTATACAAGATATGTTTGCAGTATTATCACCCAAACTATACTACTAGCCATGATTTAATGCATGGTTTAATGCAAACAGGATGAGAAGAAGTTGAGAGAGGCTCTTACATTTGCAAACGCTTGTGGGGCGGTGTGTACAACCCAGAAAGGAGCCATTCCAGCACTTCCTACTCCAGCAATCGCTAAAGATCTCATCTCCAAATCTCAAGGGAAGAATTGAAGTAGTAGCTAGTTTCCCACTTCAATTTGGACAGTTTTCAGTTGTTTTTTAGGGTTAGAATTCTTTGCCTCGTGTTACATTTACAAGGTCACTTGGTGTAGAATAAGAAGGTGGAGAAGATAAAAGAAAGGTGTAGGTCTCATCTTTGTTATTAGAAAAAAGGGAAAAAAGCATTGCAAAAATTACTCATGAATTATTTTTATTTTTATTTTTATGAGTATATTCAGAATTGACACATTCGCCAAAAATTTGCTTAACCAGACACTCTAACTGTTCAGAAGAATTGAATATTGTATTTGGAATCGGCTATAGTCAAAATCGTTACGGCATGTTGGCATGGATATGGATTGATATTTGTGGTTCTATGGAAAAAACCATTGCCTCCTTACTCAACTAGCAAAATTGATAATATTCTTTTTTATATTTTTATTTTAAATAAATGATATTTACCCTACTCACCATATCTTCTCCGTATGTATATAATTAAACTCAATAAGTGAATAGATTAAATAAAATTAACATGATAACTAATTACCGTGATATTATCTTCTTCTTTTAACTCCCATTTGAATTTGATCGTCAACTATGCAAGCCATGTTGAGCCAAACCTCAAGCATTACATCAGGAATTTTGCTGGAGTAAGGGGTTGATGTAGTTTTCTCTGCCAATGGAGATAACGATGATAATTAAATGGTAGTTTTTTTTTTTGGGGGTTAACTTTCTTCCGAATTGCATCTCCAACAACTGAATCGTATCGAGACCTTGTCGAAATTGCATACTCAGCGGATTAAACCCTATATGGTTCATGATCATCACTGACGAAAAATCAAAATTCAAACCTGAGATGAGACCATCGACCCGTCGAATTTTTTCTGTGGAAAAGGGGGTTTTAACGCAAGCCCATATTCTCAATAAGCAACCCCCATTCACTGTGGGGGAGGTTGATGATACAGAAATATTGTCAACAATCTTCTTTCCTGCATGTAGCCCCTCAAGCAAAAGATTCTTGGGGCTGGAAATCTCTTCTCCTAGGTCATGATCTATTCAAAAAAGGTCTTATGTGGCAACTGGGCAACGGAAATGACATACATCCTTGGACAGACTATTGGATTTCCAATACAGATAAAGACATCGAATGTTTTCCTTTTGCACATACAGCCCCTACCAAAGTAGCAAACTTCATTGATCCTTGCACACATTCATGGGACATGGGCCGACAAAGATAAGTCAAATTCTAACACTTCCCATCTCAGTGTCTAGACTTTCGGATAGGTTAATTCGGCCTGGTAATTCAGATAGGAGTTTTTCAGTCAAATCTTCATATAAACTTTTGATGGAATCAAAAGTGAGTTATATACCTCAGACATAGATGCTTCCCTGGATCCAACTCTGGAAATTGCCAGTAAATCCAAGAGTTACTTTCTCTGGAAACTTTTGCACAAAAGACTTTCAACAGCCTCTTTGTTACTTCAAAGAGGATGCTCCTACTCCCCCATATGTCTTCGATGCGGAGAACGCAATTCAACTCCAGATCATATTTTCATACAATGCTTATTTGCATGGGACATATGGCAGCTCTTTCAATGCTCTTCTATGATCACCAATGGGGACCTTCAGCACATCGCAATTCAGTTGATTACCCACAGGCCCTCCACAATGGACCTAGCTTCCACGTACAGGTTTTTCACTGCACTTTGGTTATATTGGAAAGCATATACAGCTTTGATAGACAAACCTGACAATTCATCTGCTACACAAGTTTATTTCCAATTATGGAAAGGATTACAATTTTATTGTTCTGTCGTTGAGGAACTTACTACTCAACGTGATCCAATTACCATTAAGTGGGAGCCTCCTATTCATCCTCACATCAAGCTAAATGCGGATGGCTCATTATTCCATAATAAGAAAGTAGCAGGATATGGAGGTATAGCGAGAGATCATCAAGGTCAGATGCTATTTTGTTTCGATCGAGGTGTGGAAGCGCAAGACATCCTCCAAATCAAAGCATTAGCCATTAGACAAGCATTGATCTGGGCACGAGACTTCAACTTATCCCACATCGAGGTAAAATCAGATAATCAAGCAATACAACACGCAAAATCCCACCGGGCTCCATGGAAGGATATCCAATGTGCAGATATATTGCACCTGAAGGAGACTTTTGAGTTAACATCGTTTAGACATGTTCTTCGTGAGGCTAAAATGGTAGCGGACTCTCTAGCAAAGGACAGCGCTCTAACACGAGATGCTTTTTTAACTGTAAAATCTCCCCCCCCCCCCTCATTTACTGAATTTTACTGTTTGACTTGTTAGGGGTAGGTTGTAAAAGAGGTTTTTCCGTCCAATAAAGTATTCCTTTCTTTAAAAAAAACACTGGGGAATGATTCACGTACAGTTGGGAAAAATTGCAGGGAAAGAGAAGGAAATGTTGACCAAAGAACTAGGGGAGAAAAGAGTTTTCTCTCTGACGGGGGATGTAAGCTACCACTCAGCGAACATTGCAAATGAGGAAAAGCGTTCTCGGATTGTTTTGTGAGGCCAAACAACGCAATTGGGATGTGAGACGAAATTTCTCCGTTTTATGGAAACCTTAACCCTAAGACACAGATATGGGGAAAATGGAGAATGTTTCTCGTCTGACTCTTTTTCAAAGCAAGGCATCTGCCATCTGCTCAACAAAATTATAATTCTGGAGCTTTTAATATTGAATTGACAAATCAGGTCTATGATATCAATCTTCTGGTGAATCAAGGATGGCACAAGCAGGGATACACGTATTCCAATTGAAAATTTCATATCAACGCAGCGCAGAGTCAGTGGTACCAAGCACGATTTCATTTAATTGTTCAGTTGTTCGAATATACAGTTATCATGCATTCTGAGACATTTTCACCCAATTAACAATTAAGAGAAACATTTCCTATTAGGTTTGATTGCACAAGCAATTCTTTTATTTGGGTAAGCCTATACCCAATGAATCAAATGATGAATCAAAAGACTATAAAGATAGAATGCATACATTTCTCAGTGCTGCTGAACGATCCGAGGTTTGTAATATCTTCCTCTTGTGAATATTACTCTCTCTCATGCGTCACCTTAAAGACATCAAGAAGAAACCCTTGAAGAATCTTAGCAATAATCAGAGCAATAAATATCCAGATGGTGCTTTGCATCATCAAAGAAGCCCCCAATAGACCATGTGAAAAGAAATTCAGAGCAAAATGAAAAATCTCCGATCATTTAATAGGAAACCATCCTCACAATCACCCTCTTAGATCATCTCTATGGAGACACATCAACGGTGGTTCTGGGAATCTTAACAGAATATGTTGATAGAGGGCATCTCCAATCCCCTCACGGAAAATTTCAGTTTGCAGGCTACCCTCCAAGCACTCACACTTAATGGTCACAGATGCTTCAAATTAGTCTTGATGACATGACTATTAAGTTGTCTGAAAATGTATGCACTCAAGGCATCAATGACAACTGAAACAGAGGATCCTTTTCTTCTGCCAACCGGGGGAGCACACTTGAACATCCATGTAGCGTTGGATGATTTTAAAGCTCCCACCACAGGTTTACATGAAAAATCAGCCTGTATACAGGAGATTAGCCTTTTCCCTGCAGCTTTGGCATCAAAACAGCTAACTGAAGGACTCCTTTCTTGCAAAGTTTTACTGGATTCTTGAAGACTGTAATCCTCGGATTTTTTAAGCCCACCAGAGCAACATGGACAATGCTAAAAGAATCCTCTTTCTCAACTGCAAATTGCCATTCCCTGGCTGACATCTGGAACCAATCCTTGCTCTCAGATTTGGATGCCTTCACTTCAATATACTCCTTATGATCTCCATCCACCCCAACGACAATGTCATAGGGTAAACCTGTTTCAGCCTCTTTGTTAACCCACTCCACACCTGCTTTCCCAATTTTTTCAGTAAAATACATGAAAGCCACAAGCTCTCCTTGCCTCCCTGTGACAGCTTTCTGCTTTTCATTAGGTATGCCAAACAACAGTTGATCCCTCTCACTGAATGTTGATAGACTAACATTCTGGCCGGCGGGAATGGTACCTGAATCAGAAGATTTGTTCAATTCCTCCAAACTAGAACCAGCCTCATTGAGAACAGCAACAGAGGATTGTCCCTCCACAATGTTTGGACCTTGGAACAGTGAAGTCTCTGTAGTAGTTGTTGCATTATAATGGGTGACCCAATCAACACTGACCCCATTCAGAATCTCAGGAGTTATTGTTGTATGTGAAACAATCCCTTCAGGTTCATCCACTTGTGAGCTGCCATTTTCCAGTGGAACTGATGGTTTTTTCATGAAGTGAGAGGCACGGCAAGCAGAAGCGAAGTCTGGTGCACTATTCCAATCAGCAGGCGGCCAGTTTGAGTTAATGCCGGGTTTACGCTTGGATTTTGATGGGTTCTGCTCAGCAACAACTGCAGAACTACTAGTTGGAAGGAAAGACTCTTCTTCCCGAAGTGAGGAAAGGAACCAAACAGGTTCTTCTTCTGGAATCTTAGGGACCTTCTGGCTATTAAGAATAAAAGATTCCCTCTGCTCTTCTGTGGATCCTGACTCTGCCATAGTTGTGATCATGTGAAGAAAATTAGCAAACTGAAGATCAGAAACTCCATCAAAGAACAGCCGACCAAACTCCATGAATATAGAATGTAAGTCTGAATCTCGAGTCACATACAAGATGTTCCCCTGCAAATGAGAAAATGCATGAATATTACATGGCATGAAAAGAGGAAGGAACAAGATAAGCATAAAGTTTTAAAAGGATGAAAAATGGAACAGGGATAGCATTCTCAAATCATTAAAAGAGATAACTACTAGGTTTTACACTTGGAAATGGTAATTCTTTAAAATTATAGCTTCTTTGGTTTTCTTCCTCACCCTCATCATAGGTCTAATAACTAAAAATTACACTAGTTTTATGTTTCAGCTTTCAACTAAAGGAATTTCAAGACTTTCACAACAATAATAGTATAACACTTGCATTTTCTTTTATAAAAAACACAAGTACCTCTAGAATGTATGTGCAAGTGTGTTCATTAATTTTAGCCAAAATGTAAACTTCCAACCTCAGTTATCAGAAAGGCGTTCTCTTTTGCACTGGATTAAAATATTGACCATGTAATTTTTATTATCATCGCTATCATTATCATTGTACTATCCTTTTTTCCTTTTTGCTTTGTTTTGTTCTCTTTTTTTTTTTTTCCAAGGTGAAAGATACACCATTACCAAAAGGTGCTGTGGGAGGGAAGGGAAGCCTAGACCCATCTCTGGCCCTGGGAGGAAGGGACAGGAGACTCCATCAAGGAGACAGTAAACCCCAAAAGCAAATTCCAGGGGTATCCACAACAAAAGGATGATGGTGGAAGAAGGCAAGGATAGCTTGTCAATACCAGAGCTCTGAATCACCCTTGCTTCAATACAGAAAGAAAAACCTAAAACGATCATAGTGTTGATTGCCAACAAGCAGCAGGTCCAAGGATGACCTTGCGCCAAACCCAAGAAGAGACCGAGGACTAGACTGTCCATGAAGAGCGCTTGTTGAGGGGGCTTCAGTAGACTCCATTGACACAAATGTGATCATGATTGGTGATACCTGGAATATTGGACCTTCTAAACCCAAGGCCTCTGAGATCTTCACGAAGACAGGTAAAAGCCTACCTGAGAGGGCAGAGCCATTGAGGAGTCTGGAGTTTTTGGCACCTTTCCAGAAGAAGGCAAACATTAACGTTTCCAAGGCCTTGATGGTGGATTGATGCAACCCACGATACTACACCAATAAATGACTAAATGTCAAAGGGAAGGCATGAAGGTGCCACACCAATGAAAGTCAAAGGTAGGCAAAACAAAGGTACCACACCAATAAATGTCAATGGAAAACAGATATGAGCACCTCTGTTCCCCAGTACAACAGAGACGTCATATAGACCATGATTACATTATCACTAGCATGGTTATACATGTAACAATGGTTGGTGATGTTTCAGAAAATTACAAGACAAATACGACTCATCCATTTTAATGTTTTCGAAATCTAAACTGTCCATCCCCACACACAGTTGAAGAGAGGGCACAATACTGTTTAGAGTACTGGGGCCTCTGCCATCATGCTAACTATCACCATCCACTATCACTATCACTATCATTATTCATTATCCTTTACCATTATCATCAGGCAAAAAATGTCATGCCTATGCATGACCGACATTAAATGCAGTCAGACTGACATAAATGCCCACACAAAATGGCATAAAATCCCGTAGCCCCTATTTGAGAGCAGTAATAGGAGAATCACCCATATATAAATAACTTTCATTTATTATTATTGTTAATGGAGAAGGATGCATTTAGACAAACCTGTAGAAGACAGTTACACTCAAATCGCTTTTTGGATGCACTGTCACAACCCTTCATGGTATACCTATAAAACAACTTCTCAACAACAATAATTTGAAGACGACTCAGGCTTTCAAGTTTAGAATTCTTGAATTCAAAGTATCTTTCTGGGTGTAATATGTAGATAAATCGTTGTGCATAAGGAAGAACCCAATCCACCAATGAGGCTTTCTCTCTGCAATCTTCCATACCATAAAATATTGCTTCACGAGATACAACCTGCTTGGAAGCAATGGCACCCAAAAAAAATAAAAAATTAACATAATAATAATAATAAAATAAGATAACAACACAAGATGACTATAATCATATCTTCCACTTGTCTAATCATCTAGCCTAGACCTGAATCTTGGACGAGGATTCTATCAGTTTCCTTCACATCATATCTCGTGTACTGACATTTTTTAGGGAGAATTTATGCTAGAAAGATTACCATGCTTCAGAACCACTACAAATATTAAATTTGACTAATTTCAAAAACACAAAGCCCCATTATAAAGACCTGACTCAAAACCTGTTACCATTTAATCACAAGCTCCAAGCAATATACACCATTACAAAACTAATAACCCTATTATTTAAATATCTTTAACTTATGGAAACAACGTTGAGTTGTTCAAAACTGCAAAAACAGGACCTGGCACATTTTTAAGATTGAAAGGAAGGTTCTTCTGTTGAACCCAAATTTTGGACTGTTAAATTCAAGTTGTACAAAATAGATTTGACAGGTCAGATAAAATATCATCATTGATAGAAAGAAATGACTCAGCCAGGCATTGTCAGCTGACAAAATAAATTGAAGCACAGACGACTACCAAAAAGGCAACAATCAGTTCTGCTTGTGAATTATGTAACAGGAAGCTTACCTCTGAAAGAGAGTGAATGCCTAAAGTTTGCATCAGTGGAGCAAATTTTGCTGGAAGCATTTCTTTTTCTTCATTGCTAAGTTCACCAAAGTAGAGAAAGTCAATATTGTCGGAATGCTTAAACTGCTTCTTTAATTCATCATTATCACACCAACATACAAGGCCATAACTTGCATGAAGGGAAACCCATTTATCTTGCACAGTGGGAAGCACTGTGGTTTCCAATTTCAGGAGATGTTCTTTCAAGTAAGAAACATCTTCTATACCCAGTAATCCTGATTTGAGATCATCAGCCCACTTCATAAATATCCTGAAAACCTGACATATGAGAGAAAATAGATGAGACATGAACCCCACAATTGATGGAAAACCCAGTCTCTATTCTTATGATGACTTACTGCATAAGCCACTTGAGAAGGCAAAGCAATACTTGATAACTGCAGCAAAATCTGAAGGTATCCAGGGAAGGAAGGTGTTTCACAGACTCCACACTCACGGACAAAAAAATCATGCAGACTTGGATAGAGATCAGATAGCATCTTGCTAATGGGACAGTTGGTCTGAACTATTGAGCGATGCTGAAGCACTTCCTCTATTCGATTCACAGAACCAGTCAAATCATGCCAATATACTTCTCCCGGAGACAAAAACATACCGGAGACAATGTCGTCCTGCTTGCATGGATAGACTAATGGAACGAATATAGAGGGTCCTGAAGTAAAGTTCCCAGATATTTTTGTTTTTGATGTAGCTAATTCATCCCGAATGAAGGAATAAAATTTAGACATCTGTGAAATGCTGACAACCACGACAGAATTCCTCAAATGATTAATTGGTACAGTGATAATTTACTAAATAGGCAGGCATCACTCACCCACTAACATAACACCCCTCCCCCACTTTGAAACAGACACGTGCAGGGAGAGAGACCAAACAATAAGTATAATGGAATTCAACATATCATGATTAGCAATGTAACAGCACCAAATAGTAAGCATAAAGAATATTCCATGACATAAAGCACATACTGTTTATCCTATCCATTTGAAGAAGATGCAGTACTTAAGTCAGACTCTGGATCATATAACACTAAAAACAAATTTTCATTCTCAAGAAATGTAGAAGATACCCAAATATGAACAACCCCAGTTAACTAAGTTGTTGAGAATACGTAGAGAGAATGATTTGGCTTCTCAAAGAGACAGATGCCACCACATTTTATTTTATAACTATGAAGTCTCTTCTCCATGAAGCCTAAAAGTGGTAGAAGGTATATACACAAGGAGAGGAGATAAGGGGTTGTCTCAAAGATGTATGATAGTACATAGCTTTATCAATTTCTTAGAAGGTAATCATAATGTAACAGGATAAACAAAGTGATGTAGCCCAAGTCTAGGGTTAAAGGATTCTTTGAAATGATTCCCTAGAATATAGGGCTAGCCCACGATCTTCTTTTATTGAACCAGCAGTCGGAAACCCAAACCTAGGGTTTAACAAAATCTAACGGGATGATTTAGGATAATAAGAACCCTAAGGGAAGAGAGAGGTAGTGTTTGTGAGACGTTAGGGTTTTAACACTCTCCTATGGGATGATTTTGAGGTACCAAAAACCACCCTAGGTTTGAAAAACAATAGAGGGGATTGATCTTGGTGAGGAAAGGGTTTAATGAAATTAATATGGAGTGATTAAGGGAGGTGTTAGGATGATGAAAGGGGGATGGATCAAGAGATGGGAAGGTCTCTTGGGTTTTTTTTTTTTCCTTTTCCCCCAAGACTTACCACATGTCAGAGAAGGGAAAAGAGAGGGCACCGAGAGAGAAAAAAAAGGGGGAGGGGATGCTGCAGGGTTTCATGAGGGTGGGGGAGGGCTTAGGGATGACCGCAGGAGGTGGGAGGGGTTTCTTGGAGGCTATGGTAGGTGGGGGAGGGGTTTCTAGGGGCTGCAATGAGTGGGGATGGTTCTCTAGGGTCTGTGCATGGGAGGGAAGGGTTGGGGGAGGGCTGTGGGTCAGAGTAGGGAACTAGGTGGGGGCTGCTATACTTGCTTGGGAGAGTGCTGGTCTTGCTGAACTGATGCTGGAGACTGGAAGAAGAATCTGGACTTGAAGAATTCTCTCAAAATTCTCAACCATGGCCCTCTCAAGAAGGCCACGATCCTTTCCCTCATATCTCAGATTCTTTGTATTCAATTCAGTCTACGTTTACAATGAGGAGTGGCCTATTTATAGCCTCACATAAGGGGAGAAAGACTTGGACTCTAACTAGGAAATAAAGACTGACTTAACGAGGGTTTTCCTTTATAGACTAGGATTCCCTTTACATTAAGTATATAACCACCACACAACTTAACAGAATTTAACTTGCACTAAAAGACCTAATTATCCACAATGAACTATATTTAAAAGAGACTCCCAGTGGCACTAGAACTCACTTGACTGACTCAAACCAAGGAAGTAAAAAAGGATTTAGAACTCCAAAAAGAACTCCAAAAAATTTTTTTAAAAAATTCTGAAATTAAAAAATCAACAAACTCGAGGGAAAAATGACCAAATTCCCCCGTAGGGGTTCGGCCAACCCCTAATTGTGCCATCTTGATTGGGCCTTGGGTCCCAAATTAAGGTTTCAGCCAGGGAGAATTTTGTGCCTACATCACAAAGGATTTCACAGTATTATAATACTGTGGTTGGTCAATGAAACGAGTCTAAACAAGATGGGATCTCAAACTGACTAATCGTGAAGGTAAGGTGAAGCTGTAAGTAACACTCAAAGCTTCTGATTTTACTTGGTAGGCTTGATCCTGAATTTGAACCCATCCAACTGCAGAATTTGGGGGATCACAACTTTCTTCGTTGTGTCATCACTATTTGCCTTGCCACAGGTAAAGAGTAGCTTGCTAGAAAACTTAGAACAAATGGAACATCAACTACGTACAGCATTTTTCTGTAAGATGAAAGAAAGGAAAATGCAATACTTACAACACCAAGATGATATTTTTAAATAGGCAAGATTGATTAACATGTAAAGAATAAATTACTAGGAATTTCAAAAGAACAACTGAAACATCAATTACTTACAGCATTTCGTTACAAGACGCGGGGGGGGGATTTTTCTAAGGACAAACTATTACCTAGCCATGAAGCAAGTATCAGCTCTTGCCCAGACTTGGAGGACTGCCAATACATCATCAATGGTAACATGAGTCTTAAATCCAATGTCACGTATGAGGTTTTCACTCCTTACCTGCTTCAAAATAAAAAGTTGAGGCCCCAAGACTGTCAAAGAGAATCATAACACTGACTTATCTAGTAGCCAGAAGATTCTGTACAATACTAAGCAACAACCATAATTTTACTTTATGAACAACTTCAATATATAGAAAACAAGCTTATAAATACCACACTATAAATAAATATAAGCTTTTTTTTCTCTTTGTAGGAAAAATGCCTCCTATGGACTCTGTTGTGCAGAAGTCTTCAGCCTTTTTATTTTAGGAGATGTACCACATCAGAAGTCACAAGATGAGTAAAAACACACACATTGAAATGCTCAAGAAACAAAAGCAAATGCTTAGGGTTCATATGCACATGCATTGCCACAAAAAATAAATCTAGATCGTGCAATCGTTCAGGTTGTTTTCTTTAACTAGTCGACCTTTGTGGCTAAACAACACTAGAAATCTGTTTGAACAAATAAATCAAAGTATTAACTGAGCGATTGGGCCAATCCGGTTCTGGCCTTGGATTTGTTTAATCCCCAAATAATGATAAAATCAACACCACTAGAGTTGCTTTTGCCAGTAGAGCTAAGGATTTGAGTTGATGTTGCTGATCACTCTTCAATCTCCAATACATAGTTCCTGAATGCATGTCTACTTCCAACATAGATGTAAATCTTGTGAATTTGGAAACCAGCCCCATACCCCTTCTATTCTCAGGATAGGAATCCATATTTATTTAAGGTACCCCAATGGCCCAATCTGATATTTGGGTTCCCTGTGTCGAGAGTGCGTCAGGATTCATGTACTTTGTAATGTTTATGGACAACCATTTTTCATTTGAACTTTCTTTTTTTAATCATTCAAAGTTTTTATGTATTTATATTTAAGTAAAAACACAGTTCAATGCTTCTATTAAAACTGTGCACTCAGATAATGCTTCAGAGTACATTAAAGACACAAATACACAGTTCAATGCTTCTATTAAAACTGTGCACTCAGATAATGCTTCAGAGTACATTAAAGACACAAATACACAGTTCAATGCTTCTATTAAAACTGTGCACTCAGATAATGCTTCAGAGTACATTAAAGACACAAATACACAGTTCAATGCTTCTATTAAAACTGTGCACTCAGATAATGCTTTAGAGTACATTCAAGACACTATCCCCTCTTTCTCTATAGGCATGGCATCTTATATAAACAAGTTTGACCTGTGGGTGAAAGATCTATCACTTGTAAGAGGTTGCTCCTCCTTTGTTACTCATATGTATGTGGAAGTTGTCTCAAGCGTTTGTTAATTGATATAATGAATCATTGAATTCCCTGTTTTGCTTTTAAGAATAAGTCTCCCACGATGTTATCCCTACTTCTATGTATTCTTTACCTCCTCGGGTTTTTTTATTTTACATGTTCATTTTAAATTTTATGATCAGATTTAATAAACTATCTACTGGGCTACAAATTGCATTTTGGGTACTTACCCAAAAGAATTAGTACTCTTAACCCTACCCAGCCTCTAAAATAGCCCCAACTCAATCAAGTCAAGATATCTCAACTTGAGGGGTTTCACTAAAAAACTGCTTGTGGTCACACCACTTCACTTATTTCCACCAGACTTTTTTGACAGGTGTTTACACTTCATTAAGAAAGATGTTGAACTTTGACCATTATTGCATGAGTACATGATATATTGATGTGCACATGAGGCCATTTGAAGGTTTTACTTGAGTGCAGTGGAACTCACATTTACACAGCTTTTTTCATAAATTTGAGGTCACTAGTGTGTTAAAAAGGTCTGAAATAGGCTGCACAGGAAGTTTCAGCCTAAAATGACCCCTAACACCCCTCTAAGTTGGAGGATCGAGTTCAAAAGTTAAGATAAGAATAAGAATAACTCCACCAACTCAACCATTTTGAAGTAGCAACATTGGCCTCAATATCTAGTTCTTGACCTATGACACAATGACGCCAATAACAAATACACAATGGTCTTTCCTAAAAAGTTCAGGACATGGAAGGAGGAACGGAAATCCCACCTGACATGTTGCTAATATCTTCACTTCCAGTAGTTTAAACTGTGAATTCAAGTAACGGACATGGAATTCAAATATTTACTGATGTTTCCTACAGCAAGGCTTGTTACAAATACTATGTTGTATATTTCCTTCTAAAAGATAACCAACAAAATATCTATTAAAAGAGTAATACTCTCTATTGTATGGAAACTCAGGCTATGCTTGTATCACTAGTGATTTTGCAGTTCTCTACAGTGATCTTTTATGAAGCACTTCTTTGATTTTCAAAGACAAGGAAATGACTCTAAGAACAGAAAACCCTTCCGTTTATAAATTCTAAAAAGCCCCAAAAGGGAAGAAGTAAGGAATTGCTCCAAAGAATAAAATTTCAGTCAACACTTATTCTGGACACTCCTGAGAGTCGGAAACCCCAGAATCACTCAAGAGATACCAGATGTGCTTACTCTAGAAGTATCCATGCACTAAATGAGGTTATATTAGCATTATTCCATGTCAAACTATGTACTACAGCATGTTTACTGTATTGTTACTAGGCATTCCAGATGCTTATGTTCATCGATCTCACACCTTAGAGACTTAACCTATCAGGTAAAAAGAATATATATGGTCAACAGAAATATGGAATAGATCATAATATTCAAAAAAAAAAGTGCTGGATATTTCTTTGGCTCTCACATAACTTTAAATACAAAAGTTTTCACAGGTAATTTCTTGTCAGCAATTCCAACAATGGAAATCAGCAGCGGTTAGACTTACCTTTGGAACAGCATATGGAGCATTAGCCCCCAGAATTGACTGTATTGCTTCACAATCATAGAATAGGTCTTTAGGATAATGAAGCTTTCCATCCATACTGGATGCTACCCACTCAATATTGCAAATGCTGTTAATGAACGAAGACTTGAAGGGTTTCCTCTCCTTGGTGGTTTCAAACAAGCAATGACCCATCACCTTGTCACTAAAACAATCATCCCACATGTCATCAAGCACTTCCAAGAGACATTTACACTTTCGTAGGTTATCATGTGCTGACAGCATAGATAGTAAGTGGACCAGTTCAGGAGATTTCCAATCCTCAATTACTGACACAGAGGAAAGGAGGTCTCCATCACACAGCATATTCATTAACAATGAATGAGATATGTCAGTGGCTTTCTTCACAACCTGAACTATTTGAACAAAATCAGTGACACCTAATTCCTGAAGGAAGTGTCTCCACTTAGTCAGTCCAGATGATAATGATTTGGTACTAGGATGTTTCAAATACATGTTGTCAACTTCACACCATTTAAAATCCGAATCACCTAGCAGTTTATTCACGTCAACAGGATTCCCAAATTCTTTGCTGAAGTGAATTGATACATCAGCAGTCCGTTTATAGCCATGATTTGTCAAAATGAAAGCTCTACTTTTTAATTCTGAGACTATGTCCTCCCTCTCCACACGACAGCTGAGGCAACTAGACTGAAGGTGGACCATTACAAAAGATAGGTATTCTGTCACTAAATTATTGTCTCTACCCACGATACTATCATCACAAATGGCTGGTATGATATGCACTTTGATAATTTCATGTGCAGATAACCCCTGGACACCAATTGCTTGAAGCATCCTTACTATATTGTCTACTGGTATCTCCTCCATGCTATAGGTATTTACACCAGCTGCATTCAAGAGCCCAGGTCTCACAGTACGAAGTGCTGCATATAAACTTCCGAAAGCATCGATACAATGATCACCTTCAAATCCAGTGCCAAAAGCATCAGGTGGCAACCAAATTGTACCTTCAGCCACTGCACCATAGGTACCATCTGAAAGAGGAATAAATGCAATTTCCCTTAGTCTTCTCATAAGATCTGAATCTTTGATAACAGTAAGAGAAGTTTGCACTGAAGATTGGACCAACATAGTATAAAGAGCATTTACCCATGATGACAACCAATGCAAGCCCAATGAGTCAATTCCATTTACTGTCTGACAAACAGATGATATAATGTCAATTAGGACTTTCGGTCCATATTCCTCAATACCTAAAGCCTTCGCCAGAGGATCAGATAAAGTTATGTCCTTATCTAAGAAACCGAGCCCAAGATGCCGCTGAAGCAAGGTCTGAGGTAAGATAGTAAGAGCTAGTTCATTCCAACCCCTAAGAACCTTGCAAGGAAGAACCCAATCCTTGGCATTTCCCTCCAGAAGCAAACAATTTGACAGCCGAAGCTTGGAAATTATCATGCGAGGAAGACGAGAGAAAAAACCATGAACCTCACCATCAAGCGGAACAAAACTCATATATGCTGCAACAGCTTTTCCTGGACTTGCACTAAAACAAGGAAGAGCACAAAATGCCATCTCAGCACTGACAAAAAGTTGGGGAAACTCAGCCAGCAGCCACTGATTCCAGGCACTATCTCCATCTACCTCTTCTCTAGATGAAGGCAGAACAAAATCACCTTGAAGAATAAATTTGAGACCGTAAGTTCTCAGGGGAAGAAAAGCAAAAACTGGCTGTTGTTCCAGTTTTGGCCTGTAAACTCCATTGTCTGATTCCTGAAGAGTTAAGGCTATGGCAATTTCTGTAGTGTGCACATCTGAGCGAAAAACATTAGCCTGCAACTTCTGAGTTGCAACAAACCAATACATGTTCTCTTTTCCAATAGAAACTTCAACAATGCCATTTCCTATAGTTTTTCTTCTCATCACTGTAAGTGTATCATCAAGCATGTTCTTAAACTTTATACACTGAAGCCGGTGAAGAAATAATAATAATGACGGATGAAGATCTGAAAACATTGATATGATACTGCCCATATCCATACCCTCTATTAGTGTTGACCTGAAGGGAAGAAGAATGCAAGTGTTCCAGCTGGTAGTATCGGTTTCACCGCACATTAACCTATTAAAGACATCAAGATGACAAGGAGGAACAACTGTGGGCAAAACAAAACCGATCTGACCCTCACTAACATCAAATTTTACATGAAACCCATTTGAATGAATCTCAGGAGCATCAGTGACCTACACAAAAGGAACCAATTCCATTAACCAACATACATATCAATGTAAACAAAAGGAACCAATTCCAACATACATATCAATGTAGACAACAACACAATAACATGATTTTATTTATTTATTATTATTTTTTTTTTGGGGGGTGGGGGGGGGGGCAGTGTTGAGGTATTTTACCTTTCCCCTAAAATATACAAATCACTAAAATACCAACTTACTAATATGCTTATGTTGTTGGCCCTTATTTAGCAATTTACAGGCTTAATCCATGGTTGTCAAGGCATCTAGGCAAGAAAAGACATTGGAGGGAGCGTAGATGCAAGGGAAGATCAAGAAAGTGCTTAAGAGACCAGGCACCTACAACAACAAAACAAACCAAGCATCTTCCACAGAGAGCTCAATGAAAGTGATCAATTTGAGTCTTAGTGCTGACTCTGGTCCTTTAGTTTTTAAATTAATTTATGTGCCCAAGCATAACTACATACTTTGTTCTTGACTGTAACCTAGTACTAGAAATGGTAATTTGGTTCCAACAGTAGTAGAGACGTGCTGAATTAGTTTGCCAGGGGCATTATGATAAGTTTTTTTTTGTTTTTACATGCCTGGTTTATAAGGGTATTCAGGGTAGTACTTTCAACTTCAGTTTGTCATAGGAAGTAAATTTAACCATGATTGTGTCATCCGTGATACAATTTTTTGAGCTGGTAATTATCCAATAGCTGTTCAGTTATTATTCTAGCTAAGTAATCTGATGATTGCTGCATTTCCAAGAGTTTGTTCACATATTTCCAGTTTTCCATAACCCAAGTTCACTTGTGACAGCACACGCTCATTCTAGCCCAACCTCAAAGCAGGGAGATCCTGACCCTGGATCAGCACATCTGTATTTTCCTTAGCCAATGGATAAATGTTTCAGGGGAAACTCCAAAACAGTTGAACAGGGTTTGAACTACTTAGAGGACACTTGACATGAATGATAGTCCACACGACCACATAAATTACCATACAACACTCAAGCACATTATCCACATCCATAATACAGTATATAAATGCATGGCAACTGGGTTGAATCCTGAAATCAATAATGTGATGCAGACTCAACTGATCTGAGCTCCTAATTAGCAGAACAAGCATATAGTTGGATCATACAGGGTTGAACCCTTTGTTCTATGGGATAACTTGATAATGGGACTCTGCTATAGGGGTGTAAATGGATCAGACATAGGTAATACCATATCCGCATCCTATTATATTCGGACAGATTCGGATAATATCCCATCGGTTTTCAGACGGATTTAGTCATATTCGGACGGGCAATTTTCATTTGGACCCCCTGAGAGTTGAACCAAGTCATTTTTGGTCCCAAAAAAAGATCCCATTGCGTTTGCCTCCCGTGGCATGCAAAAAATATTCAAGGACATATTATCATTTTATGACCAAAATACCCTTACATACTTCCCAGCAATGCCACCATTAAGATTGTGCCACGTATCTAACAAAAGATCTCATGATGATGGTGAATGAATGTATGTGGGATTTAAGTGTAGATAGTGATTTTTTAATTTACATCATGGGGATTTCTGATTTTTAAAATTTACAATTTTAAATACACACAGCTCTTCCTTCTCTTCTCCTCTCCATGGAGATCTACAAAGATCAAAGTCTGAAAATAATCCAATCTCATTGTTAGATAAGCTTAACCTTTTCTTAAAGTAAGGTTTTTTATTCGATGACTTGGATTCTAAAGATTGAGAATTTTTCTTAGAGGTAGTTTTGAAAAACCAAAAGTAGGTTTTCTTTTTTTTTTTAATTATAATTTTTTTTTTAAAGAAACCCATTAGAGTTTCAGCAACAGCCCAAGAAGAAGAATGAGGGACTGCAAACAGCTTTTGTTAGCTTTCGCTTGATCCAACAGCTGTGAGACACTACTTCTGGTTTCTCTCCGTTATTTAGTCTGAAGGAGTTGGCACGGCATGGCTATCAAAAGTAACTAGAGAATGATAATATAAAGGGCAGGCTCAAATGAGGGTTTTGAGAACAACAGAGAAAGAGGGAAGAGAGTGGAGTTTTCTCTGGAGAGGGTTCTGATGGTCTGTTAGCTTTTCAGGAATCCCATTGTTAGGGTTTCGATCGAAGTTGGGTACGAGAGAAAGAGAACTCAATGGCTGAGCATACCGAGGAATCAGTTCCTGCTACTGAGACACTGATGGATAAGATAACAGAGAAGCTTCATGGTCACAATTCGTCTTCGTCCGACTCGGACAACGAGAAGTCGTCACCTCTGCAATAAATCAGCAGCTAATCAGCTCTTTGGAAGGCAGAAGCCGCTGCACCAGGTATTAGGCAGCGGAAAATGTGTGGAAAGTTTAAATTCTTTGTTGGTTATGCCCATTCTGTAAAATGAATTACAGATTTTACTAACCCTACCACCGTCACTTCTTCTTTATTCTTTTTTAGGTTCCATATCAAGGGAGGCGATGACTTTCTCCCCTTAACCATTTTCTTGATCTATATCTTGACTGATAGGTGAGATTTTAGTCTGATTGAGTTAATCTGGAACTTCAAAGAACTTTGTATCTGTGTGGATAATGAAAAGCTGACGTTCAAGTGGAGACTGCAAACACCCAGCAAGGAATGTAAGGACTAAACTCCTTTTGTTCTTCTTCTTGGGCGGTTGCTCAAACCCTAAATGGTTTTCTGAAAGCGCCACTTTTGATTTTCAAATTTACCTCTTAAAAAAAATCTCAAGTCTCAACCTTGAGGTTCCAAGTCATTGAATCAAACACCCTACTTTAAGAAAATGTTAATCTCACCTAACAATTGAAATTTGATTGTTTTCAGACCTTGATTTCTGCAAATCTCTATGGAGATGAGATGAGAAGGGAAGAGTTGCGGGGATTTTGAAAATGTAAATTTGAAAAATCAAAATCCCCCATGATGTAAATTAAAAAAAAAAATCACTATTTACACTTAAATCCCACACATTCATTCACCACCGATGGATCTTTTGTTGTATACACCGGCACAATCTTAACGGTGGCACTGCAGGAAAGTATGTAAGGGTATTTTGGTTATAACATGATAATATGTCCTTAGTGCTTTTTGGATACCATAGGGAAGCAAACGTAGAGGACGTTTTTTTGGGGGGACTGAAAATGACTTGGATCAAACCTTGATCCAAATGAAAATTACCTTTATTTTTTTTGAAAATAGATTCTTCTAAATGACTATGGATACAGATTGAATGTAAGTTTTCAACTACCTATTGACATCTTTAGCATGATATTTGTGAGGTTTAGGTTTGAAATATACGAATTTAGCAACTTTCTTTATTCTTCCTACTCATTTTAGTTTTTTATTTTCTTAAATTTCTTTATTTTTTATTCTCCTTTGTATATATTTTACTAAAAATCTAGAAAAAGAATTCACATATGTCAAAAGTAAAAAATTTATAAAAATTAGAAAATAAATCCAAAAAGGTAACTTAATTAGATAATTTTATCGGCCAGATATTAATCGGTCGGAAGGGGGAATTGCCATATCCACATTCTATTAGTAATAAGACGGATTTGGATACCCCTAAAAAGATACGAATGTGAATTAGGAAGCGGGTTTTGGCTATCCATTTAAACCCCTACTCTGCCATAGCCTAAAAAAATGTAAGGTAGTACACAAATTTAAGTTTATTTGATTAGTATTTCCATCCTTTCACATGACCACTTAAAAGTCACCTGAATTAATTAGGATTAGTTGATCCACCTTAAGTGAAGGTTAAATGAGTATTTACTTATTTAATTAGACTTCAACTTGTTCTGTTTTGGTTACCATGTCTAAGTTTATTTTCAGTATCCTAAGAAATGGAGTTCTTCTCATTATATTAGAACACATCGTAGTATAGTTCAAGTAGGATTTGTTAATTCTTTCCATTTCAAGCCAACTTTGTAATCTCTTCTATTAACACCCTCTAGAGGGAAGAATAAAACACAGTTGATTTGATTTATTTTTGCTACTCCAAACTGAGACCTGATTTTGTTCCTGTGTTCAGGCCATTGCTTGGTAGACCATCCAAGCTCTTTTCTTGCAGACCTGATTGTTCAGGTTTAAGAAAGCTGCATAGGTGCTTCGTACTGCAAGCCGAACTCCTGTTTTTGACAGTGAAATCCAATACATAAGTTGTGCCTTCACCTACACTATTTAGGTACCAGGAGAACTGATCCCCTACTGATTACCCTCCCCCCCTTTCGAGTTATGGACTTCCCAAGACAAGGTCAAATTTACATCAACGTAACCATACATCCGTAGTTGTCAAGGCATTGGCTAGCCCTGTTGACCTCTATTCTTGGTATTGTCTTGGTACCTAGGCAATGTTTCGTGCCACCTTGATTTTCTTCCCCCTTCTCAAACGCCTCATCGCCTAAATGGCATGCCAACAATGATCACATCTATTCCAAACATTAGGCACATCACCCCAAAGCTACTGATGTAAGATCCTTATATGACCCAATTGTGACCATCAATTTCAAGATATAAATAGCTTTTCAAATTTCAATACTCCCTAAAAATGGCAAATCTGGTGCCGAAGGTTTCCGCATAACCAAAGTCTAGAAGTCAATTTTCCTGCTCCCTAAACCCTAAAAAAGAAGACCTCGTAGTTTCCTATTTACCCAAATAAACACAACCAAATTTGGAGGATCATATCCCTACATTACTCCATGTTTCAGCCAATTATGATAACCCTAGGCCCATTGACCTCTATTCCCAGAATCCCAGTTTCACTCAATCACCTCCTAAAAAGCAGGACTTACCCAATCCTTCCAGCCTTTCTTCCTCCCACTCTACCAAGTAAGCTCCTAAAGTCACAAAGCCATCAGACGATTCAGACCACGCCATCTCAAAAACACCCCACAGCCCTTTTGTTCGGAAACAGCATGATTGGTTCAGTTTCGATTCAGATTTTGGCATGGGCCCTTGGATGTGAACATATCGATCCCAGGCCATCACCATAACCTAACTTGAGTTGGTTTTGGATTTCTCAACCTTAGTTTGGCACATGACGGAAAATCCCAGCCCAAGCCTTTAAGAAAAAGGGTGTACCCAGCACAAGCCTAACACCACTGCAGAATCCAGGAAGGCCACAATTTTAGCAACCTTACCTTGCCCTCCGCTTTGCAGAGAGACTGCTTTTTGACTTAGCTCAATTGAGATGAGTTAAGTTTGATGTAATGGTTGACCAACAGGATTGGCCACTGGAGATCCCAATTTGGCTTAGTTGGACCAGCTAAGCCAACTCTATTAGCCGAGACATTTCTCTTACTACATTTTGCATGCAGCGGGTCTCTGTCTACGCCCCCAACCCCATTTTTCTGAAATTTTGTTACCGACATCTTCAAGTTGAATCTCTCTCTGTGTAGCACATTTGTTCTTTAATAAGTTTTCATGTTGCCTTCCTGACCGTACCACCACAAAAGGAGAGAAAACCCAAAACCAATGGAATAATCAAAGAAATAGTGAAAACAATACCGCATCAAAGAGAGATCTAGCCCACAACTATGGCTTCAGGGGGAAAAGATCTCCTCTCCCTATACCTCGGTTTTCTTAAAGTCAAAAGTATCATTGAGTATCTGATTCAGAGAAGTTGCACACTCATAGCACCTATGGCTCATAAGTGCCTATCACAGTCAACAAGTCTTAGTATATAAAAATATTAGTTCCCACTTACTTCAAATTTCCAATAAACAGAAGTCCCATTCAGCAAATTGGACAGGTATCTTACCTGATGTCCAAGGTCTATACAAAATCTCAGAAACAGCATAGCATTATCCATCTTAATGGGTTTGGCTATATGAATCCTAGAAAAGCTGTCACAATAACAAAAGAATTAGGGGCACACAACATTAACACAAAACTTGACACAGAATCCAGGTTATCAAACACAGATGCACATGCTTCTTAACAGCCCAACACTCTCTAGCCACGAAAAGGATTGTAATGCAGGGAGTAACATCACATCGTCATAGCCCAACCAAATAGGATCAAACACATGGATATTTGATCTCCAATCAGCTCTATTTAAAATCAAAAAGGGGGCAAAGCCTAAGCCAAGCATTTTGTTCTTCACCAATTCTCCGATGATTAACTTAGGCTCGCCCGGTTATTTTGGTTCCCTAAATTAGGGTCACTAGGTCAGGTCACTCTTCTGAACTGGGGAACCTGAAGGCCTTCCTCAACTGACTCACCCTAAGTTTATTAAGAATCAGGGCTACACCAACCCAGCTCTACTGGTCAATTCTTACTCCATCCTCTCAAGTTTTGCCATATCATCCAGCATAACATCCTCATTTCTCCAAAACCAAATTTATTTAAATGGCACCTCATAGCTAGCAATCTGCTCAATAAATCACAACTGGTCTAATGGCGCTCATAAAAGAATTCTTAGAGCCTTATAGGGATACAATGGATCACACAGAACTCCAGTGACCACTTAATCCACATCACTTGAATCTTTAAAGCAACATCATCATCTCTGTCAGCCTCATTTTTTACAACAAGCCCAAAATAAAGTGATAACAATGCAAGATCTCCCTCCCAACAATAGTTCAAAAACTCGGTTTCCTGGCCCAACTCAGCCAACCAAAAAGATCAAGTTGAAACACTCCTTGCTTGAATCGAAGCCTGGTTTCAATCAAAAGCATACAATTACTGAGATGCTACCCAGATCTCATCATGATGCTAAGATATGACCAACATATCAGAGAGATTAACTCGTATTCCATATTGTCTCAAGAAACCCAAAAAAACGATATATTCCAAAATCTCGACGACTTCTCTATCTATGAAATATTCACCGCCTCATTTTCCATCTCAGAGCTGTTAAAGTTATGTACCATATATTTGATCTATCTTCTACTTACCTTCAGAACTTTTGATTCCAAGGTTGCTTTCCATAGTTCCACTAAGGCATTAATCCCTGCATTTGTCTCATCTACTAAAACATTACCTATCTGCAAAGATCGAGCTATGCAAAGCATCATAACTCCTAAAACTAAGATCAATTACATGTTCATCAGTTACTCAAGAAAGAAAAGGACCTTTTATGGCTCATTACACATAATTCTAAACATGAATATCCCAAATAATGAAGCAGAGAGACCACTTATTGAAAAAGGTATTAACAATAAAAGAAATAAGTCTGCCATTCATATTCTGTGACACATCAATTTCAAACCCAGATGCTTAATATACATACCCGAAATACTGACTTGAATCCAATCCCTTTCTGACCTATATATCCAGCATTCGATCCTTTTTTTGTCGAATTACCAACATCACATAGTGCTTTGATGTTTTCAGCAAAAAATCCTCGCTCGTTATTTAGAACAACAATACCACTAGCCTGAAGAATAAAAACAAGTGTAGGTTCCACATCTTTGGGGTACATATTATCATCAGCATTCTGAACCTGCAGTATTGTGATGAAAAGTAAGATGTCTGGAGGAAAACAATCCAAATAGTGATTCTATCAAAAAAATTCAAAAGACCCATTAAAAAAGTAGTTAGATGCTGTCATGGCACTATGGTGCCTGCTAGGAGCTTTGAGGCAAGTACCTAGGGCCTAGGCAGTCATCTAGCAATGACTGCACAAAATAGGGTTAAGTTTAGGAACATTTAGGTTATGTCAGTTGCTACAGTTTACTAATATTCTGATGAAGTTGTTTATATTTACTCTAGTCAGTAACACACTAATACTACAAAGCATTAACTAAAGAGAAGACTAGAATAATTAATCAATCAAAGATCAAGCATAAAAAGTGCTGCAAGTATAAAGAATTTCTTAATCAGAGAAAAGTTACTTTATTCACAGCCCACATTGCCATATCTATAATTTACAATCAGTGGTAAAACCCATTTTGAGTAGGAAAGGAAATACAAGACATGAGAATGAAAAGGAAAACAACCATTATCAAGCTAGGACTTGAGAAACAAAAAACCAACTAAGAAAAGTAATTAATCAAGGTATCCTAGTTCAACAAGGAGTGTGAAAGTGAGTGAGAATTCCACCTCCATATCTAGAGCTAGTGCTAGTCTCAAGAGGGTGTGAGAACCCTTCTAACAACAAAAAGAAATCGACAATCGAAGAGGCATTCATCTTTTTTTCTACTGCAAAAATCCTAAAGCTTAGTTAGATGCATTTTGAAGCTTTAGCATTTTTAATTTTAACCCCTTGATCATATGATAGACTGAAACAAAGTTCAGCGTAAAGCACGTAAATAAATAGACACCAAAACGGCAATTGCCTAGTCAAAACCTAAGCAAAGTGAAGCCTTGAGATCTAAGGCAAGACCTATGCAAGTCATCAACAAACACAGCAAGGACAATTATTAAAAACTAGCCAAGCACAGAACAGGCATAAAACAATCATATGGCTAAGCTAATCATAGTCACATACAATGGAATACTTTATAATCCACGAAGCATAATTAAAAAATCGATTGTTACATAATATTCAATTCTCCCAAATTCTTTACACCTTCAAGGAAATGGAAAATAAACAGCTAGCATCAAAACCTCTGCTTCTGATAGTTTATATGCAATGAACATGAAGACGAATCTAACTTGCATACTTTTTTGTTGTGCAAGGAAAAAGATAAAGATGAGAAACTTGCCAGCTCAAGAATAAAATGTGAATCCTGTGAATATAACTCTTGTGAGAGACAATGAAGTGCTCTCCCTAGGCGAGCATGCTGTTTCTTTAGTATACTAATCTCAGAATGAGTAAGACTTGGATCTAGCCCAAATTCCTCACGCCTAATAGATTCAATAAAATGACTGGCATCCTGGTCCTCCCACTGTTTTGATTGAAGTTGGACACAATCTTTAATAGATCGTTCTGCTAAAACAATTTGATCCGTTGTATTGTGAATTTGACTCTCTGTCTCAAGTGTAACTTTCCCATAGGAGGGCATGTTCCCTAAAACATCTGGTGCACGCTTTATATCTGTGCCAACTACACCATTTACTGCTTTAAAGCTCAAGGTACCAGAGGACATGACTAAATCAGTAGCAGTTGTAGAACAAAATGAATGGTAATCTTCAATCCATTGCACAATACCAAGAGATAACCCCAAATCATGTAGCATAAGGCGCTGATCAGTATTGTTGCATTCGCGTAAAATGGATACGGCAGCATCTTTAGTAACAGATTGAAGTGCAGAAAACAACATATCAGCAGCAAAACGGCGAAACTCCGAAGGTAGATAACAAAGACAATCGAGAATAAACCTTGAAGCAACTGGAGCTGCTTTATTTACTCTGGACATGTCAGTGGATAGTTCACTACTTGGCATTACATGCAGATTAGCACCTGAAGGCTCCAAGAAGAGTGGATTACTGGTAGAACTCTCAGCAAGAACATGATGGATGTTCAGAGCCTTTCCATTCACAAAATCACGACCATGTTTAACTCCTAAGGAATCTACGTCATTTTTTATCATGACTTCCATTGCGCGGCTCGCATAGCATTTTAGCAAGGAATTGGGAATATGTTTCTCCCCACCATAGAAAGCAAATAGAGACACTAATGTCACTGCAGTTTCAAAAGAGGACCCTCGAAGTAAGGACTCCAAAAATCCATCCACTGTAGCTGAAGGATCAATCCGGAGAACTTTCCCATCTGTAGTCACCAAACATAACAAATCTTTGTTGTCACCAACAGTAAACAACCACTCCACAAGTGATCCAAGTGACGGCGCAAATATAATGTCCCAATGTGACCATGACTGTAAGTCGGAAAGAAATGGTGCTTTAAGTAAGCACCTTACTGCATCCTTGGCTGTAACAGGTCCAAGAATGCCAACCCTCCAGCCCAAATCATCCATCATCCCAGCAGTTTCCTGCAACTGTTTCTGACGGTTAACCAATGGGTCTTCTGTACAGCATGTTCCTGAGAGTGTGACAGAAAATACAACACAACTGGAAGCATCAGTTTTTTTCTGTTTTGTTATGCCTTCTAGAACTCCTGCAGGTTCACTCCCAGTTATTTCAAAGCTGATCAATGGGAATTGCTTCTTAAGGAGCACCTGAATCTGCTGCTTGGTTATACTGTCATTTTCTCGAAGACAACTAGCAGCTTGTGACAGTAATACAGCTAACTGATGCTCAACCAATGATACCTTCAAAGAGGAATCTTTGCTCAAGCAACCAGCAAAACTTCCATGCAATTCATTACATAACAAACCAACATGTTTTTCCAAGAACATCAGATACTCCCCATGACCAAGAGAACCAAATTCCTTAACAGAGAACTGCTCAGTTAACCACTTCTCACAGCTAAGAAATTTCCTCAACCATATCAATTGCAACTCAAGATCAGTTTTTCCTTCCCTTTGAATTGATCCATTAACCTCAAAATATGAAGCAATTTTCCTCACAATATCCTCAACATTGATACCTGTGGATGGTAGCAAGTTAGAAACTGAAACATTATAGAGAGATGGCTATTGTTGAAAAAGTACTTACTAAAGTAGTAACTTAAAAATACCAGGGAGCAATCGCTAGAGAAACAGTTACTAGGTAATAGTTATTGTTCAAAAAGTAATTACAATGGATTTGTTTCTCCTCATTTTTCAATTCGGGTTTTAAAAGACTGTATTTAAAATTTATGGAATAAATGGAGGATGTTTGAACTAGTGAGATTTTCACCCATGCCATGCAGCACAAGTGATTGCCAACAAACTTGAAATTAATCCAACTTGTGGCGTGAAGCCAAAACCCCTTGTCTTTGCCGACTCTTCTCTCTTAGGCAACCACCCTCTTTCTTGCCCCTATTTCTTTTCCACTGGCACCAATTTCCCCTTTTTTTTAAATTATAGCCTCAATAACAATGGAGATTCATCAATTGTAAGCAAGAAGGCACTAAAGTTACATTCTTGGAGCAGTTTATCACAGATTCAGAGCATTCAACTTGTGGTACTGCAGCAATGGCAGGTATAACCTATCATATATCTTTTATCAAGGATGAAATTCTGCAGTTGTATTTTGGGAATTCATGGCTGTTGTTAAATATGAATTTCTGCATATATGTTGTGAGTTGTTAGGTGACCTTCCTAAACCCAGATTCATTCAATCCACAGACTAGTATTAGATTTCCCAAACCTGTCCTGCACCACTTTGGTAGCAGAGCCAGGTTCCAGCTCATCATGTCCTATTAGAGCTTTCTCCCATTCGTTCTATGCCAACTCCTATGGAAGCCAGTACCAACCAAACTCCCAAATAGGACCAATAGGACCAATAATTAGATATTCTGCTGTAATCCTAGACTGTTAGAGGAATCAACTCGGAGCCCGTTCTTCCAAGACCTTAAGCAAAACCAACTCAACTGGCAAAAAGCATAATTATCAAAACGTCATTAGGCACATCCAGGCACATGAGTAAGGGACACGGCACATGGCAATTTTAAGTCAAGATGTATTTTTTGTTTAAATTGTTACTTTTGATTTTTTTTTATTTTTTTTAAATTCATTTGTCATGTTCCCAAGTGTATACACTATTAAAGTATTCTGCTTTTCAGCGGATGAAATGAGGATTATTACGTTCACTAATCAGTTCATGCTCTTTTTCTTTTTCTTTTTTTGATGAATTCCAGCTCTTTTTCCTTTACTCAGCACACACCCATGGGAGGATCTGAAACCATCAATGGCTCCAGAGCCTCCATTCCTGCTCCAGTTCTCACTGCCTGTTACTCTAGTGACCTCAAAATTTCTCCACCAAGTTACTCTTCTTCCACTTTGTTTTGTGATTTCATTTTCCCCCTGTACTTCTTCCTCTCCTCCAATCTCAACTATTCTATTTTGTTTTCCCTTTGTCCGACTGTTTCAGCCCCTTTTCGCTCAAACTTGAGCCACACAGCTACAAAGACAATCCAGCAACCCAGGCTGCTCAAGTTCCAGCTCCAATGACAAAACTCCAGCAACCACTGCTGCTCCAGCTCCAGCTCCAATGACTCCAGCAAGCACAAACCAGGCTATGGTGATGACTGACATGAGCAACCTCTGGTTTTCTCTTGTAAGTTCTCTTCTCTCTCTGTTCTTTGTCCCCTTCTCATTGTTCTTTTTTGTTTTTCCTCTTTTTTAGTTACAACTTTTTCAGTCAGCCCAAGTTCCAGTACCAAGGACAACAGGCAACCACGGCTGTTCAAGCTCCTAATGAAGTAATAAATACTCCAGCAACCAACAACCAGGCTCTGGTGACAACTGCAACATCAAATTCTCTCCAGAAGAAGGCTTCTTTCTCTTTTGCAATTTTCTCTCTTTTGTTGCTTCACTTCCTCTCTGCTCACACCCATTTAATTGTTTACCCCTTTTTCCTTGTCTGTTCAGGTAAATTCTAAACCCCTGTTACTGCTTACGACCTCACTACTCTGCTCCCAAGCTAAAGCCCCTCCCTCTTTTCCATGTTCCAATTGCTGAAAACCTGCTTGCAGCACCACACTCCCACCTTCCTCTCTCCTCACGGTAAATTTTTTTTTTTTTTCTGGCCAGGAATAATATTACCCAAGATACCCAGGTTCTGAACATTCCCAAGGGTCTCTCTAAAGTTTGTTTGTCTGATCTCATCCCGAGGCAGGAGGAGTGGCAATTCACACCGCAATCTCGATCACCAGAATAGTGGAAGCTCAGACATTTGATTCAGATGAGGCCGGGGAAATTCAAATAGAACAATTTAGTGGAGAATAGGGTGACATAGCCGCCAGGATAGGGGTTCAATGATGGAGGGCCATTGACAGGAAGGAATAGCCATCATGCCCAACCCGGCTCAATGTATTGTTACCAGTCGCTTCAATTCTGCAATGCATATTATATTGTAGTCGGTAAATATGCAATCTGTGATTAAGTGGCCATTTATTCCGTGATTATGTGAGGTAATCACAACACTATGTACACAATCATGTGACCCACAATGTAACTATGTTATTATGTAAATTTGCAATTCCTTGATTATGCAATTCAGTTCTTTAATGCAAGTCAACACCATATGGCTGTCATGTCGCCAAGGCTCTTAGAAGGGGCCCCAAACACAATGATTCGCATAACCCCGGGGTCTGGGTTAACCTACAGGACGCTCTCAAACTGAACCACCTAACAAGAAAACACTCCACAGGAAATCTATTTCAAATTTGGTACCCACAGGGAAGGGATTTGGGAAAGAATTATGGGATGGTTTCTGAAGGGTTAGGGTTTTAACAATCAACAAAATGGGATAGATCTAATAATTTTAGGGGTTAAGGATACCCAAAATTACCTAGGGATAAAGTGGGAAGACTTGGGGTTTGTTAGGTAGTGGGAGATGGTGCTGGATGGTATCCTACTAAACCTAGGTAAAAAGAAGGGGGCAAGAAGTCTTAGGGCACAAAGGGAGTGGAACTAGGGACTTGTCGATAGGCTGCTGCGGGTTTGGGGTGACTTCTTGAATCTCATTTCTTTTTCTTTCTTCTCTTTTTTCCTTTCTTTCTTTCTTCTTTCTTCTCTTTTTCTTTTCTTGGAATTCCACACAGATTCAAGAAGGGGATCGAGTTGCAGAATTGCAGCGGTCATAAACCGGGGCTGTGATGGGTTTTCCAGTCTATCGCAAGGGTTGGAGGAAGAAAGGAGGGCAAGAAGAGGGGAATGGGCTGGGGATGAGACATAGTGGCATACTTGACGGGATAGGAGTAGATCAGTTCTTGGGAGCAAGATTCACCTTCCACTAGATGCCGCAGGGCGTCTCAGCCATGAAGCACTCGTGCACTTGCTGGCTGCCAACTCTCATTAATTTCATTCATCAAAACTGAATTGAATTACAACCTCGGACTTGTATTTATAGCTACTACTAAGACTCCTACTTGAACTCTTAAAGAAAACCCAACTAACTCCTAATTAGGATTCTAATGAACTCAGAAACCCATCACTAGTTAACTAAAAACTTCTACTCAAACTACAACTCTTAAGTAAGTCACATACGAGGACTCCAACTAATTAATTAATAAAATAGAAGTAGATAAGGACTCCACAAACGTAGCAGGACTTATCCCGACTAAATAGGGCTCGAACCAGGGGTAGATAATGACCAAAATGCCCCTGCAATGGTTCGCCCCCTTGGTTTGCTGCAAGCTGCCAGTGGGCTTGCGCCCTCTTTCAGCCCCTCCAGCCTGACTCTGGTTGGTTACATCAATGACTGCTATGATGACTTAATAACTATGGCGAAAAGATAAACATTGTAAGAATATGACTGTTGCGCGGTGGTTAAAAGTGCAGTGCTCTCAAATAATGTCATTGGTTATCTGACAAGATTTGTATAGTGTAATAATTAAGCGCTAAGAGGTTGTGTATCAGGTTAGGGATCAAGCAGATCTCTGTAGAAAAAGTTGTCAGATATTTTTTAATGGAGATGTAGGTTGGGAGTCTTGGATCTTCAGATCCTGTGGTCAGATGGGGATGAAACTTCGAGGGAATGCAGGCATAGTTATCAAGGAGTCACCTTGGCGTCTTGACAGTACTCTAATCTTAAGAAGGAAATGCCATATGTAAGCCTCAAAAAGCAGCCACCTCATGCCGCCTTACGATGCCTTGTGCACCACATTACGCCTAAATATGCCTTACATATATTTGTGGTTTAAAAAAAAATCATAATAATATGAATTCTTGTGAAATTCTATTTATTAAATTATGGCTCATACGCATACAAACAAGAATGCAACTGTTAGATGGGATCAACTAACTTAAAATAGAGGTGGACTTTCTTAAGAGTTGAAAGACATCAAATGAGTTTTAGGTGTTTCGTTAAGGGGCCTCAACTTTGCTAATTATGGCTCCGGCCACAAAATTCTTCTCAGGCAACATCAGGATCAGGTATAATTTTCTTTCCCATCTCTCTTTCTCTTCCTTCCTACTCTGTTTCACACAACGGTGATTTTTTTCATTTTTTCATCAACAAATTTATTTCCAGAATTTCATTTTACTCCTATCTGCTTCTTCTCTGTTAATTTCTTATTCTCCAGCAACTTCTACTCAGGCAACCTTTTTCCTCCTGTCTTCACAGTTTCATGCAATGCATTCTGTTTTTTAACCAAATTTACGAAATGTAATTTAGCAATTATTTTTCCCTCCTTCATTTCACATAAAGATTGGTTGTCCCCCCCCCCCCCCCAAAAAAAAAAGGATCATTCTAGTGAATTAGGATACACACTTTCTGGTCTATTGGATGACTTAAGGTACCTGTTAGTTTCTTATTACATAAAATACGTTGATGATAAAAACAAAAAAGGAGCGTACGGGAAGCACACTTAAATGCCTCAACCACCTCAGTACTGTCTCAATGGCACCTCACCACATAAACTCTACCACTGGCTAACCTGCCTCACAGTGGCTCATCACCATGACAACTACGCATGTAGGTGGATGATGTAGGGGATGATCCCTCCAAGTTTGATGATGATCCAGTGGGCAGATTATGCTTAACCTAGGTTCTCGTTTTAGCTGTTTCAGGGAGTTTGGAAATTCAAGAAAGGGGGTACAACCTTATATCTTGGTTGTTAAACTGGTGTGTGCTCTTGATATAGTGAAATTAGTTGTATCGGACTGCATTTGGTATAAAATCATGGAAAGTAACCTAAAACAAGGTTTCAGCAGTCCATGTGTGCATAGACATGTGCACGTTTTGCATGTGTAACATTTGTCTCTCAATGGGCATGTGGGGTGGTGGGGTTTATACACATGCATATATACAAAAGTACCAACAAACCCAAAACAATGTTGATAAAAAACACAAGAACTGGAATAAAAAGAAGAATCATCACTAAGTAACTTTCTATCTAGAAAAGCTTATAACACAAGAAGAATAGGGAAAACTCTACCCTTTATTCAAACAATCGTTCTAACATCTAAAGGAAGGATAATTTAATGAAAAATCATTCAAGATGTATACTTATGGGGAAATCAATGGTAAAGCAAATTGAATAGACAATAAATAAAAAGAAGAGTGAAAATGAATAATGTTATGGTCATATTAATGTAGCAAGCATAACTTACCAGATCCAACTTCCGAAATATGGTCAATACCAGATACAGCAATCTTTTCAGATGGCCCAACATCTATGCTTTCAAAGGCATCAAACCGATCATTATCTGCTGTATTAAATCTCTGCTGACTGACGGATTGGAAAGTGTCATAGAGGCTATCCCACATTCCACTTTTAACAGATCTAATCTGCAATATCAATAAAAGCATAGTATCAACAAAATTGATTAAAAACACAAAACAATGGTTGTCAAAGTGTCCGTCTAGGCCCATTTTTGGGTCAATGTGACATGTAGCCTTGCTTGGAGTTGCCTTGGTTTTCATTGCCCTCTATCACCTTGTCTCGCTTTGTCGTCTAAACAACCATGCATAAAATAGATAAATAATATGCGTGCACATGTCATGGTTCAAGAACTCAAACTCAAGGGCCAAGTTGGTACCTCCAACTCCAAGAACTGAGTTGGACCGGGACATGTTTGGCTTTCCTTTTACAATAAAAGGAGATGGGGCTGAAACTTGGAATTCAAGCCGACTTTAGCCCTTTTGAACACAATGGCAATATCTCTTCTTTTTTTTTTTTTTTTTTTTTGGGGGGGGGGGGGGGGTTTGGTGGTTTAAAGGTTTTCATTGCTACGATGAACTGAAAATCTAACCAGCCCTGTTCTACACTTATTATATAAAAGGTAACCAATTTATACATTTCATGTAAAAAAAACCTTCAACATAATGGAAAATGTTCAAATTACAACTAATTTGTGAACTCTTTCATATGTAAGCTAAAATGTAGTAGCCAAGGAACCACAGGGGTAACTCCGATGAATTTCCTGGCAAAAATCAAGCAAAAATAAAACAGTTGAGGTTCTAACAGCAAAATGCAGAAGCTTCATTGAGATATGGGTGAAATGACTTCTCTTCATCGAGTTGTAGGACTTCTGCATGAGTCTAACCAATATCTTGACTGAATTGGGCTTTTTTCTTTTCTTTTCTTTTTTTCAAACCTTCCATCTCATCTCACCTTCTTAGGATATAGTGAGATCTCATGAGTTCTTGAACTATGGCATGCGTTATATAATGACAGTAAAATGAATGTTTGTAGCCAAACTAAAATGATAAAGCTACAACTCACATAAATGTTTGTTGAAAAATCGGCATTTCTTAACTGCATTTTTACATGTAGTTCCTTTATCATAAAGAGATCCATTTCACCAAGTTCGTTATTACATGTAGTTCCTACCAAGGATTGGACTAATGATGTATACAATACTTGAATATTCAATGTAGAATCGTAGATGCTACATAGTTGGTTTTCATCCTTCAAAGACTACAAGTGTGGTAGGAGCATCCATTGACAAAAGGATCACCCTTAGATGATCAACTTGACAATAACCCTTTAAACAGTTTTTCAATTCATTCATTCCAGAGTTCTGAAATTTCTTATGCCTTGACTCTATTTCTTGTGTTCGAATATCATTCGTCATTAAATCCTTAAGAAAAAAAGAGGTTCAGCGGTATTGAAGTACAGATCTCAAGTGATACTTATAAACTGAGTTTGCAATAATTTGTTTAAAAAACATAGGATTGTGACAGGGAAGCATAGAAGAAATTTCGGTTAAAATTTCTGACCGAAATGCCTGAATTTTTGAAAACCGAAACGAAATTCCACTTATTTCGGAAAACTTACAGGTTTTGACCGAAATTTCAACCATCTCGATCAAAATTTCGACCATTCCAACTTGTTTTTCCTCATTTTTTGTTGATTTTTATCCCATTAATTTCTATGACTCCTTTGCCTTCAAGCACATCTTTTGCTCATCTTTTGCCTCCAAACACCTCCTAAGCCACAACAACTACAAAGGAAACTCTGGCAACAATAGAATTTGAAGCATGCGCCATACCCAACAGTTCCAAACTTCCCCTTTTTAAATTTTTGCTTTATTCATGCCTTAAATGATCTTGTATTGCCTTGAAATTCATATATGTTTAGCCTAGGACAATGACCTATGATTGTATTTTGTTAAACTTATTTTTTTATTATTTGCTGCCATTTTTTCATTTTTTGATTTTAATAATTATTTTCTAAATTATGTATTTTTATTTTGCGCATATATGATATATGGGCTTCAACTTAATATATGTGAGACACCATCACTTGATCTAATTGGTCATTTTATTTTGTTGACTTGTTGTATATGTAACCATTTTATCAAACAATTCATGTATGCTGACGATTCTATGTATGTATGCAATATAGCTTGTACTTGTCGAAACCAATCATTTGTTAGTATACTTGAACGATAAATTTTTAATAGTATTGTTTTTGGCAAAATACTAGCTCCATTGTGTTTATTATAATTTAAATAGGTAGGAGGCAAGAAATCAGATGAAATGGAGGTCATATAAGGCCCGAAACCTAGGGTCAAAATTAAAACAAAAAATCATATGTTTCGACCGAAATTTCGGTCGAAACCTAAAAATTTTGGCCTTTTCTTGGGTCAAAATCCTGGTTTTGACAGAAATTTTTTCCTTGCAAGGAAGATTGATCACAAGAAATCTGTGAACTCTTATTACTAATACTAAAAAGTGACTTTTCCATAAACATAGGTTAGTAGGAACCCACCCCCCCCCCCCACCAAAAGCTGAAGCTAAAATAAAACTACACTAAACAAGACATTCAACATGAACTGAAGCTAAATTAGAACTAATGAGAATGGAAAATAGAAACTAGACACTTAAAACTTGTGTCTGCAACCACTACCCACGATAAAGGCCTATTAAAGAAACCCATTATAACTAAAGCCATTGCACCACAAGCGTCCTATGTACATGGCCCCTCTCATGATTACGAATAAGTATCCTGTACTATTTATTTATTTTTAATATTAGGGGGGGAGAAAAAAGCCCAATGCAACCCAACAAGCTCTTTTAGAAAGTAACAGTGAGAATATTAAAGAATATTTCAGATCCTCCAGTAGGAAAGAATGTTATATACTGTATAACCTTCCCTAGTCAGTGGATCTGCCGATCCATCATGGATCAGATCATGATCAGCTGCAACCATTAGGCCCCAACACCAGAAGTCCAAAACCTTGAACACTGCCTCCCCAAATAGGTGAAGGACCAAAATAACGAACAAATGATATTATTTTATAACAAAAATGTCCTTAATGCTAGATATATGTCAGGTGCAACTTGATGCTACACATGCAACACACGCAACATAATAATTTAGTAATATGGCAATAGAATAAAGGTAATCAACTAACCGCAACATTAAGTAATCCAAGAAATGGGTATGATGAGATCAACGATTTAACAAGCTTTCTTCGTCGGCCTTTTGTGTCATAGGACTCCATCATCTTGTCTAAAACCTACAAAGGACAGTCTCCATTTGAGAATAGCATTTAGAAGAAAGTAAACAGAAAGAGGGGAATGGTGAGACAGACAAGAAGAGTTGCATTTTGTAATGATTTAATATAAAATTCACATTCAGTTCATTCAATACATAGGGGGAAATTTTGGCAAGGACACATGGCAAAGGTGGCACACAAATTATAATTGAGGAGTAAAGTGTTCATAAATTTAGGGACATGACTGTCCTTTTAACCTGAGCAAGAAACGGGCATCACCAAATCATTAACAGCAAAAGACAGGCAGGCAGAACTGCAGAAGAACAGAAAGGAAAAAACATAAAAAAGGGCTACACCTGATGTGAAATTCCGGGGCCATCCCAAGAGACGACCAAGGGCCAAAAGAAGACTTAGGGCTGCTGCCAACTTTATTTTGTCAATTGAGTCAGTCCTTGATAAGTAAGGGTCCTAGTCTAGTCAGAGCGTAGAAGTTCCATTTAAAGAAGGATCCCTTTAGTTGTAGTCGAAATTTCACTAGGAGTCGAGTCCCACTCTTACTTTGTAAGTTGAATAATTGTAGGTTGAGATGAGAAGGATCCTAATTGGAGTAGACGTCCTGAATATTTTACAAGTTCTTATTTGTGTAAGTTGAGGCCAAGTATGAGTCCTTCAACGTAGGCTATAAATACAGCACAATACATGTAAACAAATCAGATTATGTTGAATAAAAAATTGATTTAAGGAGAGAGATCGAGTGGAGTAATGGTTTCCAATGAAGGAAACCTACAGCAGCCTATATGAGGCCCATTGTTCATGTGATTTGTCTTCTTCAAGCTGTCAATTGGTAAGCGAAGCATCGCCACCCATCCCCCCCCCTTTTTCCTCCATCGAACCAAGCCTAAAATCCCTCCACATCCCTGCAGTATCCCTTCTTTCTTCCCCAAATCCAAGAACTCAATCGCTCCCAATCCTCTCCACCATGTCCTATCTCCTTCAGGAAACCTCACCCCCTCCCCTTCCCTAACTTCAATCCCTAGAAGCAGCCCATTCATCCCTCAAAACCATAACCCTAACTCATATCACCCTCTTTTTTATTTTTGTTGAATTTTCTGGAATTTTCGGACTTCTCTACAGACCCAAAAATTCAAGATCAGATCTATGCTAATCTAACCATTATATCTGTCCCAAACTCGAGGAACTTCATCCCCCAACCCTAGTGACCTTCCACCCCAATTTCAGCCCTATCGGACCAACCAAACCCTAGTCTAAGCCCTAATTTCTTTGCTGCCCTAACATCCCAAAACCCTAGGCTTCTAGAATTCAAATCCAAAATCAAAAAGAGCAAGGTTCAGTTTCGCATTCTGTTCGCCCAAAACCTACAAACCCTATCAGAGCCTAGTACATCGTCCCAGCAAGGCCTAAACCCAAAAAACAGCCCCTGCAACCCCAACCGCAGGGTTTAGGAACCCTAGTGGCTTGCTGTTTGTCCTAATTAGATCATGAATTCTGGCCTCACCGCAGTGAGGTTACATCAACTCCTGCTTAAATTGATCATCTTCATAATAGTACGTCTGCCAAGTCAAACCAGTTCACAAGGAGCTATTTTGCTTGAGCTCACCACTGAAATCAGCAGCCAGGGCAGCTAGTCCAATTTGAAGATGAATCTGTGAGTTCTATTTCTGCTATTAATTTATCTCACAAGCTCTTACGGCTCTAGATTCCTTCCCAACTCTTCTTCTTACCTGTCCAAATCAAGTTTGTATCTGTTTTATTGGACACCTTTAGAGTCCGTTCCAAATTGCTTTAAATTAGTTTGTTGTTTTAGCAACAAGTTCTAGCAGAAGAACTAGGAGTTCCACTAGTTTCAAGAACTTCTATTTCTGTTTAAGTCCTCAATTTGCTGCTAGCAGGGGTTGTTGGTGTGGCTTTCAAAGTCCAGAAAACCTTGTTTCCAGTCATAGACTCATATTCAGACTTTCAGGCATAAAAGTATGCATCTAGCAGAGCCCATAGATACTGTTCAGTGACTAATATAATTTATGTGATCAGTTCAGAGCTAATCTTTGTCTCTATACCAAATTATCTTGCTAAGAAACCAAATATTTTTCATCTTGGCCAATGACAACATAAACAAAGAAGCAATTGTAAAAATTTGACCATTTAAACTTATTTAATACCAAATAGTACATAATAAAAAGGAATATCAAACAATACATAATAAAAAGGAATACTTGTGATAAATAAAGTCTATACATCTGGTCTGATGATGCTTGTTAGTGGACTGGTTGGGACTAAAAAAGTTGGGCGGGGGAGCACGTACATAAGGCTTCTTTCCTTCCTAATAGGGAATTTGTATCCCATCTGCAGATAAATTTTAAAGTTGAAGTTCACTCAAAGATTCACTATGATCAAGATGAAAATTTTCTTTATTAAGTAGATATTAAATCAATAAAGAGGTACTACAGTTTCTTCAGGGTGAGAAGTGTAGCACTAAAAATAAAATCTCTAGATGTCTGGTTTTCAGTAGCTACTTAAGTACAAACTTCTAAATATTGTCTACAAGTCATATTTACGTAGCAATCATCAAATAAGGAAAAAGGTTCACTTCCATAATCCAATCCACAATTTCACCAAATACCACTCTCACGTAACGGAGCAAATAAAATTTCTGGTTTACAAAATTTATAACTTGGATTGCCCATGTTGGTAGCATTAGTTCCAACCTCCATAAGCAAATCACCCACTTAATCTAATGTTTACTCATAGGTTCCACTTGAAGACAACACCATTCCATCAATACCTATCAAACAAGGTACCATGATTGCCAAACAACAAGATTTCGAAGTTGCTTCATGCCATCTCCATGAAACAGCCAAGCAACTCACATCATAACAAATTGACAAAATTGACTCCCTCCCAACTATATTGCAAATTCGATGATGTACCATCCCAACTATATTCCAAATTCGATGATGAACATAGTATATAGCTCACATCTTTTCCATAATAAATATTATTAGCTACCATTTCACCTAAAAGCTCAAACTTTTAGAAACAGACAGCATCATTATACACATCAACAATCCCCATGCGTAGCAAGCCAAGATCCCATTGTCCTTGACATGATGGTGTAACCAAATTCTAGGGGTTTACTAGTAGGATTATTGCCCTAGAATAGGGTTCACTCCAGGATCCACTCTATCTGAACCAGCAATCGTATAGGAGATTTCTTGGAGAAATCAAGTAACTAACAGAACCCTAGGAGGGTTTGACCAGGCTGGGGAAGTAAATGAATGAAGGTTTTAAGGATTAATGTTTTGTTGTCATTAGGCTTCAGACCTAGGAATTGGTTTGGGACTGGTTATAGGAGGGTTTAGAGTTTAAGAATAAAGAAATTCGGGTTCGGCTATTGCTGTAGGGTATTTCCAGGTTAGGGTTTTAAGGGCTTTGGTCTTAGGAATGGGGTTAGATAACTTCAGTTGGCCTTGGAGAAGGGCTGATGTTTCTGTTTTAAAGTTTCAGGTTTAGTCCAATAGGTTTAGGTCAGTCTAGTTGATTTAGGATTGGTTTGAAGAGTCCTAATGGGTTTGGGATTCTTGGATATGGCTAGGGTTTGGATTGAGTGTCAGGAAAGGAGTGGGAAGGCTAATCCTAAAAGAGCAGAGTGATTGGGTTTTGAAATTGAGTGTTAGGAAAGGAGTGGGAAGGCTAATCCTAAAGAGCAGGGTGGTTGGAGTTGGGATAAGGGAGATATAGGAACTCTAAGTCAATTAGGGTTTTAGGGTTTCAAGGAAGAAGATGAATTGCAGAAAATTTTGCAACCTAATAGGAGAGCGTCTAATGGGAATTCGAAGGGTAGGACCAGGTCTAGGGAGGGGTGTCATCCTTCTAGGAGTGAAAGGAGGGGCTAAGGGCAAGGTTTGTTGGAGTTGCTAGGGGAGAGGGTGGGCCGCTATCACTGGAAGGGAGGGAAGGCCTCCAGATGGAAGAGAGAAGGGGGAAAAGAAATTGGGAAGGTGTTGGGGTTGCTGTGTACTTGGAGTTGAAGGTAGATTGCTGTTAGGGTTGGACAGCTGCTGGACTTGAAGACTGATAGCTGAAATTGAAGAACACTGAAAACCATTGTGGGCCCCCCAAGAAGACCATGACATTACTTGCCATCAAATTCAACCTCCTTAATAATGGGGGAGGGTTGGACTTTATAACCTTACAACCTAAGCAATTTGACTTAGACTCAAACTGGAACCTTATCCATAAAGGATTCCCTTACAAAGGACTCAACTAATTAATAACAAAAGGACTTTTAATGAAACCCTAATTGGACTCTTACACATGGTGGGAGATCTCGGCAAGATCTCACAAAATATCTCGTTTTTTCAAGTAGGCAAGACGAGATGGAGGTCGAGAGCAAAGAGTTGGGATATCTCGCTCGAGATCTCGCCATATCTCGCTGAAACTCTCAATTTTTGCCCTTTTTTGTGGATTTCAGCTGGATTCTCACTTGCAACTACTCTTAGCACATCTACAACATCGAAGGAAGATCAATCATTCTCTGCTTGTCTTATGAACTTATTATTTAATGACTTATATAGAACTTCTAATAGTTGTATAATTTCATTATTCTATTCTTGAAAATTGAGATTGTGATACTCGTATGGATGGAATTTCGATAACATTTAGGTTACTTGATGCATTTGATATACTTGGTTTTCATTTATATGCCTTAAAAGTTCTATATTACATGTTGTATAACTTTGCATTCCCTAATCCTACAAAATTTCGGTTACACACTATGGACAGACTTAGAAATCATACTTGGGGTTGTTTTCTGACAAATCCAATGCCACCAATAAGGCCTTAAATAGGTTAAATACCAAGTTTCAACCCAATTGGGACCCTAAAACCCACCGAGATGGGCCACCAAGTTTATGCCAAAAAATTGTATATCTCGCCGAGATGGTCGAGATCTCGGTTTTTCAAGGTGGCGAGATCTCGCTCGAGAGCGAGATCTTCTACAATCTTACATAACACATCTAGAAGGAATCAAATTACTAACTTTGAGGAGTCCTTGTTGCAAGTTGGACTAAGGTGGTTCCGACATCCAACTAGAAAGGGATGGAAACTGACCAAAATACCTCTGGGGTATTCGGCCAGCCTGGGTTTTGGGGCCCAATTATGGGGGGGGGCCCAATTATGGGGGGGGGCTCAACCGTGTCTTCACATCACATGAAGCTCACAATGCATTTTGTCGCAGCATTAGCAGCAAAAATATTTCAGACAAACATTTCCAATGCACTCCTAAGGAATCGAACACTTGACTTCCCCGCTTTAATACCTTGTTCACTATCATTTCATCCAAAAGTAAAACTATTAGGGAACGATAGTATCAACGTATACGTCATCAGATACTAATTAGGTAACCATAGACCATACCAACAAAGTGATGCAGATCTAAAGACCTGGTTGATAGTAATAATACATCATCAGATACTATCATGTAAATTGCCCTGGTTGCTTGCTCACCTCACACAATCAAACAACTACTTAAAATACCCCTTGAACCTGACACTTGATAACAACTGAGCCAGATCAGTTAAGCAACACTAAATGTGATGTAAATTCTAAATGCCGAAACTGCCCTCAAAGGGTAGTAAAGTCACATGACCTCGCAATTCAAAACCCTTATCTCACTACTCCTTTCCCTTTACCTTCCTCCTTTATTCCCTAGAGTTGCAGAAGCATTAGAGCCCAACATGCTTGCCTTAGAAACTTTATTGGTCTTACCATGTTAAGGCCTGTAAAGAAACTAGAATAGGTACAGGTTTGAAACATTCAAATTCAGGTTCCACATTGGAATGTAAGGTTACAGTAACACACAAATAGGCTCAGCTAGAGAAGAAACAAAACAAATAATAGAACTTATAAAATTATATTACCACATGCGTATTATGTAAAAAATTATCCGTGCGGAGACCTCTATATCTGTGCTTGACATATTGGCTTGTTCTCATATAAGATTCTATAACATTTGCACCACAGAAAACCCACATCCATGTCTGGACACCAAAACCAATCCAGTTACTAGTAAAATAACATAACACAATACCTAATGAAGCAGACATACCTGAGAAATAGACAGCTCCCGAAAAGCCTCTTTCCAAGTAGTAATAAACATCCAAACTGTACCATCAGGAAGCGAACAACTATCAACTTTATTCTCAATGTCAATATCCTCTTTTCTGCAGCTTTCTTTGATAGGAAAACCAAGCTCAGACCCATCCAACTTTCTCTTTCTTCTTTTAGGTGACTTCAGGGGTAAAGAATTACTGCCATTTTTTTTCCTTTTCCTTCCAGCTGACTCCTTACTCCCCACGGCAGAAAATAGTTCACTATCCATTTCATTTTTTATACCAAGTCTTGTCATTTCTTCGGTTGCTGATGGGTAAGGACAACTGCTGGTACGCTGATCATTATGTGGTCTACTTCGAGAAGCCATGTTCTGATTGGTCAGATCATTCTTGTCCTCATCATCCTCAGTACTAATACTATAATCAGTTTCATGCTCTGAACTAGATGACTCAAACCTAACGTGCTTGCCACGAAAATCTTTATTAATGGAGGAGAACGACTCCATGCGCTGAGTTATAGCATTGAATCGCCTGTCAAAATACTTCTTCTGAGAATTAGAAACGGATTTTTGTGGTAAATCAACTTTGACCTTCCTAATTTGGCTTCCACCAGTTAACTTCAACTCTTTAATACATTTCTTAACTGTGGAATCTTCTCCTCTCCTCGCTTCCCGAATAAAATTAATGTGCATCCTGCAGTCAAAGATGCAGTATACAGGTCAAAGAAAGTAGACACAAGACCAATTCAATATTGTTTTACATTCATAAGAAAGTAATAGAAACACAAAACCCAAGTCCAGAATATTCCACGACTAAAGTATATGGGTATTTTAGGCATTTTGTATTGATTTTCAAATAGTTATGTTTAATAGTGAACTAATATGAGGTTAATATACTTAATAGAATTAATTTGCAAATTTAAGTTGAGGTCTAAACAGTTAACATTACTTTGATTAAAGAAGGAGGTTCAAGGTTTGAAGCCCCATGGATGTATATAAATATATAAAAAGTTTTTGTGTTGTTTTAGCCCCACCCCAAACCTAATTTGGAATCTAAGGGGATTCATGCATGGAAGTCAAATATTGCATAAATATGGGAATTAAAGGAAGTCAAATATCGCATAAATATGGGAATCAAATTTGTAGAGGATTCAAATATGGGGAAGAGATAGTCAAACATGGAGAAAAAGGAAATCAAACATGGGAAGACAAGACAAAACGTAGGAGAATTGGATACAAATATGGGAAGAGAGAGTTAAATAAGGAGAAAAAGGAAATCAAATGTATAGAAAACCAAAATATGAGAAGACAAGACAATACATGAGAGAAATAGATTCAAATATGGGGAAGAGATAGTCAACTGCAAAGAAAAAGGAAATCAAATACATAGAAACCAAATATGGGAAGACAAGACAAAACGTGGGAGAATTGGGAAAACCGTAGAGGTTGAAGAATTGAGGTAAAATAGGGGAAAAGGGGGAAATCTTGGAAGATTTGAGGGATTGAGGAGTTGGGAAAATCGAAAGATAGGGGTGATAAGAACCCAATATATTGATTAGTTTAGTGAGGGACAGAGACAAGAGATGGCAAGGAATAGGAGAGGAGCGGCAGGATTAGAGTGCGCATTGAAGCCCCTCTATCTAAGGGTGAAATTGTTCACTTCTTTTGTACCTCGCTATTGTAAGTGCAACCCCATACTTTCAACATGTTATTGTTTTTCTTTTGTACATCGGATTATTAGATTAACATGATTTATTAGTAATTGATGAGTTCTTTAATTTAGTAATTTGATCTTTCAGTATGAATATGCTTTTGATTATGTCTTATTTTATCATGATTTATTAGTACCATGAATATTTTTTACCCAAAAAAAAAATAGTAGCATGAATATGTTTACGAACGGATGATTAGATTAACACAATTGATTAGTGATTGATCAATTCTTTAATTTAATAATTTGATCTTTGAGTATGAATATGCTTTTGATTAAGTCTATTTGATTATCATGATTTACTAGTAGTATGAATATGTTTCCAATCGGATTATTAGATTCACATGATTTTATTAGTAATTGATCAGTTCTGTAATTTACTAATTTTGATGTGTATGAGCATGTCTCCTTAGATTTTGTCTTATTAGATAGTCTTTTAATGTACTGTTTTTTCGTTTTTTCTTTTTTTTTTAGTGGGGTATTGATTTGATAACAAATTTATAGATTGTTAGAATTCAAATCATAACAAAATTATAGCGAGCTAAAATATATCATATTTTCACCTTCAGATATGGTCTCGCATTGTTTGCATATGATTCATCAAGGCATGACATGACCATACTTGCATTTCTTACCTACGATGTTGAGTTAGCATAGGTGTTTTGGATGAAACCGTATGTTAAAGTTGTGTAATGCACATAGGTCATGTAATGACATGGAACATAAATTGATTTAAAAAACATTCAGTTAGGGTAGACGGATGCTGGGCAATTTAACGCACGCAGCTATATAATGGCATAAGACATCCTATCGACTCGTAGATGCATATAAAATGATAGTCGTGTTTTGGATGAGAAAAATGTATGATAGGGCTATGCAATGCGCACAAGCCATGTAACAACATGAAACATACATTGAGTTTGAGACATTTGGTTAGGGTCGACAGATGTTGGGTTGTGTAACGCCTGCAGGCCATATAACGGCATAAACATCCTAGTATCCTACTGACCCTAGACCAGTGGGAAGGTGGTTTATTTATGTCTTGTTAGCATCATTGAGTCTTATCCATATCATTGAGCATGTTATAACTATTTTTTAAATGTCAGTTAATTTTTCTGTAGAAATTACTATTTAATTACATAAAAAATAAAAAGAAAATGGTTGATCTGTATTAGATTGTACTTGCTAAGTTTCTTCCCGAAACTTACAGCTTACTTTTACAGATGATGGACTCAATCAGAGCAGGATGGATATTTGGAGGATGAAGATCAAAACAATGTCTATTTTATTTCTTAGGATAGTTCAATTTTGGAGACTTTTGGTGATTGTAATTACTGGGATTTAGAAGTTTATTTTGGATTTCGATGGAACTATGAGACAATTCATGGCAACATTTATGACTTATGCTTGAATAATTTTTCGCTGGAATCTATCATGCTTTCAGAGGATTTGACCTTTTTACTTTGCTATGGAGATATTCCTTGGCATGTTTGAGTTCACTACCTAAGTAATGTTGATCCTTGGTCAATGACGACTTTCTCCTCCACATGGAGATTGAGCCGTTATATACGATACAGCTAGACAGATATAGAAACTTTCAACTAACATCATGAAACTGATCTGCTCCATCCATTTCTCAAAAATATATTATTGTCATTCGTTTTTTAAGGGGCCAGAAAAGAGTGCAACAAATAGGTACAGTAACGCATCCATTATCTAAATTTGCACTTTCCCTAGAGAAAAAAAATTCACGCAGCAAAATAGTAGCTATTATAATAGACTTTGAATGCATTAATTCAAAAAATAAAATCAAATAAGAAGAAAAGGATACTGTTGAGATTTCAACTGTCTTAGGAAAAAATCCTTGCTATACTAGATGTCTAACTCCAAAATGTCAGATCAAACTAGAAATCAGCATGAACGCATCACAGATCCACTGAATTGGTGCATTTTAATAACGACTAATTACCACGTACTGAAACAAAAAATTTATAGGAAAATAAAGTGGAATTGTAAAAAGTCACTAAGCAAAAAAGATGTGTAGCTTCTATCCCGATCACAAATCTTGAGTCTAAATATCTAGGTCCTACTCATCACATCCCCAAAGGAGGTTAAGAGAAAATTGAAGACAAAAGGTTAACCACCTCTACTACAGGTCTCAAATAAAATGTAGCAACAGCACACTGCAACTCCAACTGCGGCTGGGTCTGGGAGGGATAAATGGATGCAGCCTTAATCCCCTGTTTCGCAGGACAGGCTGTTTCCAAGTTCCAAACTGCAAGAAACATGTTACCATAGACCATAGTGCGACTGAACCATTGCACCAAGGCAAGCCCAATCACTGGAGGTTTGAAATGGAAAAGGTATTTAAAGTCACCAGATAAATGACCTTTTCAAATTAAAAATAAAATAAGTGAAACTACTAACTAGTCATCTTTTAAGACAACATACTTCTCAACTAGCAACATACAAGAAGCCGGACCCCAAAGATGGAAAATAATTTCTAGAACCTACCAAATAAAGACTTGTCTGGTATCTCAGAAGGTTGCATTACCCGTCAAGAACCACCTGTCATAATTAGATACAAAAATAGGGTGCATGATATAGCAGAAGCTTCGAGGAAGATGAAAGTAAGCAACGCATCACGTCAGATGCAGTCCAAATAGAAGCATGGAAGAGCTTAGGAATCTGTAATTTATCTAGGCTAACAAAGCTGTCAAAATGATTATGAGCACCCCAAATAAAAAAGGCTGAGCCAAGGAGAACCATTGTGAGTAAAGCTTATAAGTGGAGGTGATACCAGAGATGTGATAACTATGTTTTGCAGTTAAAAAGCATCATGCAGGTGACCATAGTGAGTCTGAAAACGGTTAGATGGATGTGGTAAAACTAGTAAGGATAAAGTAGAGAATGAGTAATCATAGCCGACATGAGAACAGCTCTGATACACCAGAATCCACAGGAAAATCCTTTGAGATCGTATGGCTATGTATACTGTACAGTGAATGCCTTTAGACAGTAAGGAGTGATTTGATTCAAATCAAAGGACTACATGAACCAGATGTACACCTAAATGACACTTGAAGAAGTTGTGAGGAAAGGCATGCAAGCTTGGGCCTTGTGTCATGTATGACTTTTAATAGTGCTGATTGGACGGTAAGACCAGCTGTACCTGACCCAATTTAGTTAGGCCAGGCTGAGAGATATTACTTCATTGTCCCTAGTATTAGGTGACAAGGTAGTGCAACTCGGTAATTATACTGGGTTCACTAGAGAGGAATTATGAATCTACTTTAAGAGAAATCCTAACAATGGGAAAAATCACACGTATTCCTTACATTTTCATCTTTCCCAGGTAAAGCTGTATGGAATAGACTAAGCCAGGTGTCTTCTTGTTCATTGACAGCAGACTCAACAGAAATTCTTGCAGAATTCAGTAATAAATGCATCTGATGTAAACCAAATCCAGGACCAGCCAAAGAGGGCCCTGGGAGGTTACTAATACCCCCACAGCACTACCAGCAACCCAGCCAATTTCGTCCAAACGTAGGGGCATTTTAGTAATTTCCTCATTTTTCAGGGTTTAGTTGAGTTTAGTATGCCTGTGGGACCCTATATCTACTTTTATTTTTAAATTTGAATCCTTATTTTGCAGGTTTTAAGAAGTCCTAATTAGAGTGGGATTCCAAGGTTGAGGAATCCCCTAGAGTAGTCCTACTCCATGCAAGGAATCCAACCTACTCTTAGAATTCAAATTGGATTCCCCCAGAGTAAGTTAATGAAGGTTCCTTGTGTGAATTAAAGTCTTAGGAGATTTAGTTTGATTCGAATTGCAAGTAACGCCTAGTTCGATTTCTTCTAGAGTTGATCCTATTGTGAGTTCCTTCTTAAAGGCTATAAATAACCATCTCTAGTCTAGACCATAAAAGGGAGATGATGATTAATGAAATAAAGCTGAGATTGCAGGGACCAAGGATTAGAGGTCATGAATTCCAATGGAGGGGATGTGCAGCAGCATTTAAATGAAGAATTTTGCAGAATTTTGAAATCCAGTCGATCTCCAAGTATAAGACACCCCCACCCCTAGCCCACCCTCCTCCTCTCTTCCTGCCTCATCCCCCAAAACCCTAAAACCATAACCCTAATTCCATAGTACCCTCTTCCCTATCTTTCTGGAATTTTTGGACTTCTACACTTTTCAAGTGTCAGATCTATGACATAACCATTAGATTTGTCCCAAATTTTAGAAACATCATTCCCCTAACCCTAGTGGCCTTCCCTCCCAATTTCAGCCCAATTGGACCATCTCAAACTCTAACCTAACCCTAGCTTGGTTGCGGCCCTAGATTTCCAAAACCACAGAAACCATTCAAACCCTTCATCCAAATCCTAATTCCTTTTAGGATCATCTTCCCTCAACCCTACTAACACTCAACTTAACCCTAGTCCTAGACTCCTAGCTAAAACACTAGAAACCCTAGAATCTCAAGAACACTAATTTCCAAAAGCCCTAGAACTCAATTCAATTCTGAAATTAAAATAACAGCAAGGTTTCAAACTTGGCACTTCAAACCCTCGCTGAACCTAACCTTACCCGGCTACCCCATTCCTAACGGTAGAACCCTGTTTACAGCACCAATTCAATAACCGTAGGGGATTTTAAACCCTAGTAGACTGCTGACTCTCAGGAAGAGGACCCCAAAGTGGAACTAGATCCAAGGATTTTCTCAATCAATTGAACCCAGATCTTGGTTCATATTAGCACCTTTTCCCAATCAGACAAAAAGGATGTAGATCACTCAAGTGCATTTCTTGTGTTTTCCAAGGTAATGGGTACTGTATTGGTCAAACAATCTGTCCTCACTTCTTTCCTGGTAATTTCTTTTTTTGGGGGTAGCAGGGACAATCATGTAAAAGTTGCACCTCAATGGTGGAACGGTGTGCCAATGCATTACTGGTTTTTATACTTCCTTTCTATCGTGTTAGAACATTTATCTAATACAAGACAACAACAACAAAAACTCAATTAACAGGAAACCGTACAGAGAGAAGAGGATGACAGCTTCAAAAGGGTACTACTTAGTTGCATATATAATGACAATCAGCAGCGCATTGAACACATTATTTAATCTTAAATTATCATGAGTACCACATAATGCCCACCTGACGCTCTGAATCCGCACACACAGCTTTTCCTTAGGGGTGATGGATCTTTTTGTAGCAATGAATTCCAGGAACTCCTCGGCTGCAATATCTTTATTGTTGCAAGCATCAAAATACTCCGCAAGGTACATTATCATTTCCTCACTAGTTATTTTAACAATCTCCGTTACGTCTGAAGGAACTAGAAAGTAGTGCACCACAAGAGGGTGTCGCAACAAAGGACCCATTTCAAGCTCTTCGAAACTCTCAACACCCTCATTCTTGCAAATTGCAGAATTTAAATCGTACACGGACGTTATTCTCCGAACCCCAACGAAGCAATGAATAAAAGCGTTGACCTACACAATACATAGCAATAAGCACATGCACGAAAGAGTAACAAACTGAACAGGGCCAATAGAACAACTCTGTTTAACAAAAGATAAGTGCATAAATTACTACCTTTCCTTCGATCATCATAAGACGATACAGTGAAGGAATTTCCTGCATCTGGAAACCCAGGGAGCTCCATGAATCGACTTGGAGAGATAAAAGCGCGGACTGAAAGACTTTCCATGCAGAAACGCTCTCACCAGCGGCTAGAAGGTCGCGATGAGCCTTTGCTACGGCACGGTCGATCCTCTCCCGGGTTTCACCTGGTTTTGAAGTGGAAGTTTGAGGCTGGAAGCAAGAGTTGGTGAACTGTTGGAGAGGTAAAGTAGGGTTTTGAAGGTTAGAAGCCTGAGAAGAGGAGAAGATAGGATTTTGGAGGTAGGGGTTAGGGTTTTGGAGTTGAGGAGTCTGAGAGTACTGGAAGCTAGGATTTTGGAAACAGGGGTTACTGTTTTGGATGAAAGGGAGTGGATTTTGGATAAAAGGATTGGGGTTTATGGGAAAGTATTGAGGAAGTGGTGGTGCTGGTGGCTGCGCCGTCCCACGAGGACCGCCGGAGGGACGGGGACGGTGGCGCTGGTTGTACATAAGAAGAGAGTGAAGAAGCCGCAAATACGCGGGAAAGAAAGAAGGGTTTAAGGTTTAACAACGCCAAACGGCTTTTGTACTAATCAATTATCAAATACCATGGAGGAGGTCGGTACGGCTTTTGTACTAATCAATTATCAAATACCATGGAGGAGGTCGGTTCGTACCGAGGGTTTCTAGGTGTAGCGAGGTTGTTTTACATGTGATCTAGCTAAGATTCAATCTTGACCGTTCACAATTAATCACATCTGTCTTAGTCAAATGTATATATTATGAACCCCGTTTGATAACCCAACGAAAGTCTACTTCTAGTATTTCTTTTTTCGAAAAAGAAAAAAAATTCGAAAATTGTTTGAAATTTTTGTTATGTTTCAAGTACTTTTTTAAATAAATAGATTTATCTTAAGAAAGAGTTTTGAGTCTTTTGAAGCAGAAGTTGTTGGGTTTAATTCCCAAAGCAAAAAAGGCACTACCTAGCTTTAAGTGAACTCGTTTTATGGTCTATTTGGTTACATGAATCTAGAGATTTTTTGAAATTTCTAGATTCACAAATGGAATATTTATTTTCGTTTGGTTGTGTAAATTCCTGAATTCATGAAATCTAGAGATTCACCCTTTTGCACTAAAAACGTGAATTTGTAGATTTATGGGTATGAGGTGAAATCCAAAGATTTTATCCCTACTATAAAAGTATTAAACATTTGAACCATGACTCGATAAATATTTTTTTTATGATGAATCTATAGATTTCATTCCAAAGATTAAGGCTAACCAAACAATTAATTTTATGAACCATAACTCCATAGATTTAAAATCTATAGATTTGAAATTTCTAAATTTTTAAAATGTTAGACTCAAGTAACCAAACAGGTCTTTAAAGGATATTAATGAAATTTGACATTTTAAACACCCAGAGCTAATATTGTTTTTAGTTTTTATCTTTTTTTATAAATGTTTTTTTGTTTTTAAAAGTGATTTTTGTTTCCACAAGCACTTAAAATTGTTTCTAGTGCTCTAATGACTATAATTATTGTGGTAAACTAAAATGGCTGCATCATTTCTTTTACCATGTTTGAAACAACAATAAGATAGAAGACATTATTTTCAAATGAATCAATTATATCAAATTATGATAGGGTCCTAGTAGGGTTCTCATGCTTAAGAGTTAAGGATGCTAAATTCAATAAAAACCCTTTTTTATAACTGTTATACTTAAAGCTAGCCCATCCTCACTTTTCAATAAGTATAAGCAACATGTTGCTTCAATAAGTGTTTCTTGAAGGGAAAAAAATTATGAATTTCAATTTGATGTGACAAAAATCATCATAACCAAAATGCATAGATATCGAGCATAAATTCATAGTTAAAATCAAAGCAACTTAGGGCTAGGATCAGGATTGCGATCAGGGGATAAGATCAAGGCCAAAATCCATGTCAAGATTAATGCCAAAATTAGGATAAAAGGTTAGGGACCGATCCGACAAATTAAACAATAATCCCAAGATTGCCCTTGGCCTTGACTTGCCCTTGAGACAAAATCTTAAAAAAAATAGGGCAGATCCGACAAGACAAACAACAATCCCAAAGGCCACATTTGACTATGACTTGCCCTCAAGACAAAATCTTAAACCCAAACCTTATTCAAACTCAAAGCAAAATAGGTCCACCAAGGCCAACTTACACCCTCTAAATAATACTCTTGTGTCACCCTTTTATCTCCGGGTCCTATAGGAGGATCAGATAAATTAAATATTAAGATCAGTGCCATCCAATCCAATCTGAGATTACAAATCTTGATCTAAGACATTTCTTCTTTATCTCAAAGGGTCAATTCCATTCCAAAAACATCCAGGTTTTAGTTTACCATTGAAGGATTGTTTAATCTCTAATGACGAACAACTAATTCTAGTGAAGAGATCAACTTTAATGCTCCCTGTTGTATATGTAATAGTACCTACCCTGTAGAATAAAAGATACTAATTCCAAAAGAGAATCACACATACACTCAGGTCTCCTTTTGGATACTTCCATGGCTCAGGAAACGGTGCTCTCACGGAAAGTCGTATGGGTCCAACATGTAAGCTTGGCTAGTTCAACCACTCTTTTTTTTTGGTAAGAAGAGAAACACTTCATTCATAAATTAAGAAAAATACAGACACATAAAAAAAAGGAAAATACAACGGATAAGTGCATGAAAACACAAGGTTTAGTCCGAACCAGGGAGCGGAAATTGACCAAATTGTCAACATGCAATTGACGGGGCATCCGGCAAGGGATGGACAAGCCCAATAAACCCTAGAATGAGAGCGAGAACAAATACAGCGAGCAATCACCAACACCCACAAAGGGGGAAGTACACCACGAATGTGGAGATTAACACGCCACAAAGACGGACACAAAACACGCCACAAGGGCGGACACAAAAACAAACAAGCGCGGAATCGTGGTTGTCGCGTTGAAAGCATCAATATTGGCACCACGCCATCCCACAGAGGCACCAAGCCCGCCGCGAAGAACTTGGACTCTAGAACGGGGCGAGGCACCAAACACGGCAACGAAATTTTTTTTCCGAAAAAAAAAGGAAGATAGAAATGGGACCAAACAGCAGATCTGGAAGAGAGGTGAAAGAACTGGAAGAGAAAAGAAAGATCAGCAAGAAAACAAAGAGATTTAGGGGAAAAAATCTAGATCTGGTTATCGAAAACAGAGGAAAGAGAGACGGCAACAAAGAAGGGAGAGACGGAGATAGGAGACAGGAAACGGGGGAGACGGAGATGGAGATGGAGATGGGAGACGAGAGACGGGGAGACAAGAGATGGGAGACAGAGACGAAAAGACAGGGGCGGGAGTTGGGAGAGTTGGAGACGAGAGAGACGGAGGTGGGAGAAACAGGAGAGACGGGAGACGGAGACGAGAGGACTTGAGGAGGCGGGAGACTACGGAGGCGGTCTCTCCGCCCAAACGGCGGGAGAGGCGTGCGGGGTGAAGAGAGAGAGCAGCGGCGAAACCCTAGCAATTTTTTTTCTGAACAACTCTTCTTCTAGGGGCTAGAAACCATGGTAGAAGCTTGAATATACAAACTAAAATCATTTAACCTAAAAGGTAAATTATAAATTTATTTAAGATGTGCAGTTGCATCCTTCTGCCTGAACAGGCAGGGAAGGGTTAGAATCTGTAAATGTCAACGCAAGTTCTCAATCAGTTGGCAATTCTGAAGCTAAATTTAGACAGATCAACAAAGAATACCTAAAAAATCTATATATATATTTTGTTTCCTTTGGATGAAGATTACAAATTTAATATTAAAATGCTGAAAAGAGAAAAATAAGAACTGAATTCCTCAGATACATGTGCATGGGTTCCTCTTTATAGCTACAGGTGCCACTTTGTTCTCACCCAAAAGAACGCCGTAGCAAATGACCATCTTTTAAGTATCAGATAAACTGCTTCAAGAACTCTGTCGCCACAATTCTTCCCCGCGTATTGACAGACATTTTCAATTCGCTTATCTCTTTCTCAATATCCTGAAATTATGAGACATGTAAGTTCAGAAACAATTCCAGCTCAGAGGCAATAGTAGCAGAAATAACAGCATTATATCCTACACTTCTTTCGGTGTACCGTGTACGACAATTTATAAGAAAAGAATCAAGATGATGTACAACAATAGTGCAACTCCCATAGACACAAACAGAAAGCATGGACAGGAAAGCCCAAAAACAAATCAAAAGATTCATCATTCAGCCTTATGCTAGTAATTTGATTCTGACTTCAGAATCTTTGGACAAAACAAATTAAAAATTCAAGACTACATTGCTTTAGATGTTTCCAGGAGACATGTAAACAGCATCCCATCCTAGTAGCAGGGGTCAGATGATTTTCAATGTGAGGATGAACATCAAAAACCTCCTAAATGAAAAGCTTTAAGTTCACAGAATATGGTCCCTAGGTAGTGACGACATCAAGTCTCACTACAGATTCTCTTGGATACTTGTTTTCCTAATGAATAGCCCCTTTATTTTATGCCAAGATAGACAGACTAAAGCATTACCCCATTGGTTAAAACATAAAAGGCATGTTTTTTTAACACGTCAAGATGTGAGATATCCAGGTTAAAATGCACATATCCTAAAATAGATACTGCAACCAGAGTAGCCTAGCATATGAAGTAGCACTTAATTAAACATGAATTATCATAAGTTAGTTCTTGCATTTTTATTTTACTTGTCCACTAAGGAATTTAGCATTGGACAGTGGGGACAATGCTTTGAAGGGATACTTTACAATTGGGAGCAAACCGATGCATGGAACACCACAGCTAAGTGGGTGATTTATGAGTTTTGGGTTTTATTACCAGGACCATGTGACTGTCGAATACTAAAATTATCACAGCTACTCTACAGTCTACACCAGGAGCAAAAGATCTAACAAAGGTTGTAAAAGCAGCAGTTCAGGAACAAATATGCAGTTGATGTAGAGAAGAGAAGTGAAGATATAGCAGAAACTGAGGAAGAGCTGTGATTGATCGCAGTATCTCCCCCTCACCATAGCATATAAGATAGTTCTGTGCAGTTTTGCAAAGTTTTCTAAAGTGATTATATAGGAAAAATAAAAACATAACAGGTCTGCAACAGATTGCTTGACAATCAAGCTACAGGGGTAAAAAGGGAAAACTACAGTTTGCTGATACATGGCTCAAGTATACCCCCACGCTACATGAGCCATGTCCCCTACAAAGCAACATCATTAACAAAAATTATTAGACTACACAAATACAATTCCTTGGCCCCCTCTCCCGAAGGGAGAGCTCTCCTTTCTATCCCTGTTGCCAAAGCGATCAATCCCCCCAACTAGTATCTCTTTGTTAAGGGGATTGGTTGAGTTCACAAGATTTAAAGGCTCAGTATTGTGAATTGTATCACTCTGGTGATTTTTAAAGGCATATCACATCATGTCTGACATACAGACAGTGCAGAGACGCATGAAAATGGTCAATATACATAAGGAAATACACTTTAGGACCAATATCTGTCATGCATAAATACTAAAATAGAGAATAATGTGCAAGTACACAGGTTTTATAAATTAAATTATCATAAAAAAATGAGGGATGTTTCTTACATGGAATAAATTTTGTTTCAATTGTTAAAAAAACACTCACACCCTTGCAAAAATTGGTCATGCATGCATCTAATACCTTATTTGAAACTAAATGCATGGACTTACAGCAAAAGACAGAACTAAAAAGCAAGACTTGAAGAAGGAAGCCAACTTTTCTTCAAAAAAATACCTTCCCCCCTGTGAAATCTCTTCAATAGTTGAGTTCAGCTTGTAAGACGATACAAAGGATGGTGTTTTTCCGTAGGTTGAGTTGCTTCCAAGTATTGAATGGAAGCCCTAACTTGACAGTGGGGAAAAAGTAGTTTGGAACCAATTTTTCATTTTTTTACTTCAAGTGGAATGTATCAACTGCATCAATATGTACCACGAAGTTGGGAATGATATCTATCTTATTGAGCATATTGTTTTTTCTTTTTCTTTGGATTGGGCAAGAGAGATACAATTCATATTTAGTACTTCTCTTAAGTCCATAAAGCTGATGGAGCAGGGTTCTCTAATAGGGTGAGTTAAAACAAAATACCACCCACTTCCATCAAGCAGGGAACACAAACTAAAAAATATGAATTTTTTACACCAGTTGTTAGCAGCTTCAACCAGTAATATGAAGAAAACCAAGAGAAAATATGCTTCAGCTATTTCAATGGTATGATTATTTGTTTCACTCAACAAAATTGCTAAGTTGGATTGGCCAAGGTTTAAAAGGATCACAAAAAAAACATTAAACGAACTTGTAGAAAGCCCAAGGTAACAAGTTAATTTTATCTATTGACCTATCTATAATTAGGAAACCAAGTAGCAAGAAATTAGATTTAGATATTAAAAGCCATAGAAGTCTTACCTCCATGAACTGCACAATAAAATCTATAAGTTTGTGCTTTTGCATCTCCTCACAATGATAGTTTGTGATAAGAAAGCTAATGTCATAACCCTGCAATCATAGTTTGTGATAAGAAACCTTATGCCATACCTGCAAAGAAAATCTGAATATAATCCAGACACATTATTTAATTGAATTTCAAAGAATGACTTAGGTGTCAGGATTTTAATCAGATGGGTTTTGACCAGTAACAGTCCAGATTAACATAAGATCACTCCAGGCCAAATTCAGATACGGATTGGCCAACCTAATGAAATAATAGTATTTAGAGAAAATTACATGGCACCAACTATTTTTGGGGTGAAACTAGTGACCACCCACAGCACCAAAATTACATGGCACCCACATGCATAATTACAAGTTACCTACAGTTAAATTTACTATCAAAATAGGTTATAAAATTACCTAAATACCCTTAACCTGTTAAGTGATTCAAACATTGAAATTGAAATTATGTCAATGCCCTTTGGGCAGAGAAATTACAAAAATATTCCAACCTCTCACTCTCTCTCTCTCTCTGCAACCTCTCTTCTACAATGCAGTGAGAAGGAGAAGATTGGATATTTGGATTCATCAGAACTTTGTCTTATAAATCCCAAAGAATTTGAGATGATTAAACAGCACTGTTTGAATCGCAGACTAATTAACCTAATGTAAGATAAGGAAAACAAAACAGGTTTAACAAAAACAAAGAAAAAACTCCGTCTTGCCAAGTTCAGGTTCAAGTCTGATTCCTACTCTTCTTTCAGTTCTTCTCTCTTTCGTCTCTCGCCTCTCGTCTTCTTCGCCTTCTCCCTTTTCTGCTCCGGCAGTTTAAAAAATCGGAGCGGTTTGAGATTGAAAGGAGGAAAATCCTCTTCGGCTCCAGCAATTTCTAAGATCGATTTTGAAATTATAGTTTGGGACGATTAAAAACCCTAACTGTTGTTTCATCTTTCACTATCTTTGCCACTCTAAAACGTGCAACTTGTAAGCTTTGTGATTGAGGGTAAGACTAGGGTTTCAGTGGGTCGTCAGAGAAGATGGGTTGTAGTTGGAGGCATCTTGGTGAAGAGTGAGAGAGAGGCTTGTCGGAGAAGAGAGTAAGGAGCACTGTTGCAATGGTTGTCAGAGAAGATGGGCTGCAGTTGGAGGCATTTGGTGAAGAGTGAGAGAGAGGGTCGTCGAAGAAGAGAAGTTAGGAGCACTGTTGAGATGGTTGTCGGAGAAGAGAAGTGAGGAGCACTATTGATGTAAGTGAGATACGGTAATAAAGTAATTTAATTGCCCAGAGGGCATTTAGGTAATTTGAAATTTGAAATGAATTAAATAAAATTAACGGCATTTGGATAATTTTATAACCCATTTTAATAGTAAATTTAACTATGGGTACCTTGTAATTATGCATGTTGGTGCCATGTAATCTGGAGCTAACAGTGGGTGGTCACTAATTTCACCCCAATAATAGTGGGTGCCGTCTAATTTTTTATGGTATTTACTTGTACCTAGATTTCAAGCAAACAATTGAAGCAGATAAAAAGGCAAATCATGTTCCTCATTTGTCTGGCATAAATGCCTCATAAAATCATAATTTTGGGCCACAGACAGGTATCCCCAAAATTCTTCTCTATAGTGGAGACTACCCTTTAATCTACATGCATGGGTTTGGTAATGGCCAGACCGTACAAATCCTATTAAACTTCAACGGTTTTGTTCCATGAAAAGAACCATCTGAGTTTTTAACATGAAATCACTCCTATTCAAACTTCAGATAGTCAGAAAACAAGCATGCTATGTTATTGCAAGTAAAGAAAGACACCACCACTGGCATCTTCCATAAACAATCTTAAAGGACCATTTAGGAAGGATTTCATTTTGTTACATCATAATCATGATAAATGGTCAATCAGAAAAAAATAACGTGGGAAAGAACTAAAAATGGCCAAGTCAGAGTATAACACGTACCTGAACTGGCTTTCTCCGCAAAACCTGGAATGCCTCTGCCCTCATTGATAAAAATCTGAGGAATTTTCTGGTTAGTATGTTTTCAAGTTCATCTGCCTGCTTTACCTATAAAAGAAAGAATTCACTGACTAATGAGAAATAGAAAACAAACTGCAAGGCAAAATGGGTAATTCATGAACTCTGAAATAAAATATGTAGAAAGAAAACCTCCTATGGGAGAGATGCAATCCCAGTGAATGAGACTAAGAAGGACATCGTGTACATCTGCTTGAAATCACTTTCAAACACAAGCACACGTCATGTTTTATAGCGTACAGTTAATATAATAAGGAATCAATCCATAATTAATGCCCATTTAAAAGTTCCAGGAATTTCTCAGTGCACCAACTCTGGACCATTGGATTAACCCCCCCCCCTCCCAAAAAAAAATTTGGGGACCCCATTTCTAACCCAAAAGATGAAAAATTATGAAATAATCATGAAAAAACAGAGAAAATGCACACAATAGTGCAATTATATTTTAGGTCCCAGACAAGATTTTTATTACCTTTTTCAAGGTCCAAGTCAAAAAAGGCATCTTGAAATGGTGGAATTTCACAGAGATTATCCTCTAAACCATGGGTTCCAATTTCACAGACCACCTTGCTTCGCCAATCATGAACACCCAAACAGCAATAAAGATACCCACTGCAAGGTTTGCACTAAATCATCCCCCTTTCCGTCGAGACCAACTAAAAAAACCAAAAACCAGCAAATAGCTGACAAGAGCCTGTACACTATTTCCCAATCACTGAACCTATGATGGGAGAAGAAAATCTTGGTTGACAGTTCCAATCTGTATGCCAATTTAGCAGGATGAGTTTGTTTCTAGACAAAATAGATATAGTTGTGATATCAAAACAGCCTAGCAGCAAATTTTTTGCAGAAACAATCATCAAAATTACAGTTAATGACAATGAGCAAGGTCTTTTACTGTGAGCAAGCACTTGAGAAGATTAGGCTTATCACCAAAAACTAAAACACACCATAATTGCTGCACGTTAACAGATAATGCTTATGTGTATATATAATAAGAGTATCCAGAACATAGACCTTTTCAGTTTCACCTTAATGCTAATGCGAAGGGAATTGATGGATGTCTCTATCAAGCATTTCTCAGCCTCATTACGACAGATCAATACCTGAGACAGAGTTCCAAAATTTTAAGTACATTATTGAATAAATCATAAAAAGGCAAACTCATGGGTAATAGAGAGAAACCAATTGGCTCTGCTTAAAGAAATCATAACTGACGTAAAATTACTAAGCATTTTGACCCAGGGAAGGAGGAAGAAAAAAACTTCAAATTACTTGGGACACAGATTTAGGCATGACAGTAAGATGCAAGATATTTTTTTGCCCTCTTCTTAAAGGTAAATGAAGTAATGCAGGAACTTGTTACCATGCAAATTTTGACTAACACATTGTAGGAAAAGAATAAACTGTCTGATAAAGAGAAGAATCAGCATAAATTCCAAAGCAAAAAGAGATGAATTAGAAATAAGAAACTCACACTGAACATCATGTTTGTTAGAAATTACACAAATGGTAGATCATGAGTTGGTTTCAAATTATACTAAAAATAATGTTTAACTCAAAGCCCCAATCAAAACCTCCAGGGGTTATCATGCCTACAGCCAGAAAGGTTCTTACAGGATTTAGCAGAAGTTCTGGGCTGGTCCTGGAAAAAAGAAAAGGAGATATTTAGAAGCTCCTCCAATAAGCAACAAAATATTGACACATAAAATCTGCAACTGAAAAATGAATTCAGAAAAATCAAGTATAATTTTCATATCCTTGTAGAACAAATATCTAGTATAACAGCAAGTACGCACATGCACACAAAACATAAAAAGCATTAATAGCCAAAAGCAGGTATACAAATACATAGTTTCCCAAGAACTTGAATCCCCCTCTCTCTAAATATTTTTTTTAGAAATTAATTTACAAGACAAAAAAGACTTTTTCAAAAAGCTCTGACTAGGGTATGTATGTTTCCATGAAGCTGAACAAGGTTTTAGAAACAGGTTTACTCCCCGTAGACTACAAGAAACAAGCATGATTATGAAACCCTAATCAACCAAATACCATTAGAAGCTGACTCCAAATCTGAAGAACAATCAGAAGCCAATGACTAAAAATGATCACGGACAATGTTGTGCTCTTCTTTTATGGTTACAAATAAATGTTATCTAGAAAAGAAGCAAAGTAGAAAATGTGAGAATTTGAAATGACAACTTACCATGATAACTCAAAACAGCTCGGAAGGACCAGTTTCTGGACCTGGGAGCGGAAGGTAGGTGTTCAGGCTCTCAAGTGGCAACCTAACTGGCTTTTCACTTTGTTTAATGGAGTGAAGGATCGTGAAGGATTGGTCCTTCTCTCGCTGCTTCTTTCCAAATGAAACAGTGAAGGTTTTATTTTCTTTCAAACCACATTTGCCATTAGTAGCCAAGACAGGATAAAAAGGGGCTAGGTTTATTCTTCCTTCGAAATCTGCTCATAGGTGTGGGAAGGATATTGCCTGGAACCGCAATTGAGGAGAGAAGGTTTTGGGGGAAATGGGGTCCCATAGAGTCTTTCCCATTCTCTCATTTTTAGGAAGGTGGATACCTCTAAGTCTGTGCCAAGCTTTCTAAAAGTTGTTATTGACATCTGGCTTTGATCAATGAACTTTCATTTCACACAGCCACTTCAAAATTTGATAAGCAAAAGAAAGACGAAATAATTACCAGCTTGCAAATGTAATTACCAACTATTGGAAGGAGGGAGGGGCGGAAGGGGGGAGGAAAAACCAATATAGAAGGGCCTGAATTTTGATAATTTCCATCAACAACTGTTCATGAAGTAGGAAAATTTGGTAATTTTCACCAAAGGATATGTAGAAAGCTGTTATAGTCTATCCACCAACATTCATGAAGTTGGAAATCGGGCAACATCCAGTATTGCCATGTGGCAAACATTGATAAGCCTTATGTAATTGAGAGCTCTATACTCACCTATTTAGTGATATTTCACCTTTGAGCAAACAGGTGAAACGAACTGCATCAATTTTTTATTGAACTTTCCACCCATTGCTGAATCATGACATGCTCATTTGGAATTGAAACTTGAACCATGGAGCCGATGCATGGATCTTTATCACGCAAATATACTCATATCTCCCATAATGTTATTGGTGAATCCTCATAAATGTAAACATCCCCTCAAACCCCAATGTTTATTGTAGTCTTGTAGATTTAATCACACATATAATACAGCTTTGCAAAAAAAAAAAAAATTATTCTTTTAGTGTACTAGTACAATCCATCTGTCCACAGAAGAAAAAAAATCATCTTCTACAAATTTGCATTTCCAAGTGTTGCCATCTTAATGACCACCTTCTCCTTAATCATTCAATCAAAGCTGATATGCACAAGACTAGTATTAAAAATACTAAAAGAAGCAACACAATAAGCAAACTTACTTTAGCTCAACCTCTGGCTTGTTGTGCCTTTCAACTTCTTGACAGGGAAAGTTCTGCAAGAGCAAAACATATAGAAATGTCAAATGTGAGAATCATCTCATAAGCTGTATTATCTATTTCTTTTACAGTTATCACAAGACATAATATGTGGCATGTAAGAACATTTATGTGGGTCAGTCAAACAGCAAAGGGCAAATTAACCTTCTACACACTTTGCATGTCATAAAATGCGACATTTAGTATCATAATGCAATACTGGTTATGCTATGTAATCTTATATTACATTTCTCATGTTTCTGGATGAAAACCTTCTCAAATCCATTATCAGTTTCATGGCTCTATATGAGTCTTTTCTAAGGCTTGCACACTGCAGTTTATATTAAAAAGGGATTGAGTTGACCTAACACTCCTCTTAGCAAAGCCAACCAACTAAGAAGTGAATGCCTGATCACTAACAGTAAATGAATTGAACATTCTAACAATCCAGCACACAATCTGAACCGCAATATATTAACATCAAATGATCTAACAACCGAACAGACACACACCTGCAAGCACATGGCAGCCTCTAGAGTGTTTCTTATGCAAGCCAGGTACGATCTCAATGTGTTCGCCTGAAAATGGTGACCAAACCAAAAAAAAATTATAACAAAATTCACGCACAGTGGAAACTCCAGGAGTGTCGGTTATCATACAAGAATGAAAAAATAAGGAAAGAGCACGAGGTATTGAACGATACAACCTTACATCTAAAATTTTATTTATTTATGCCTACGAGTTCCACAATTTAGTCATTTACAGGATCCTTATACAATTCGTCCATGAATAATATTCTACATTTACTTCACGAAGAAGAAAGAAACAAAAAATCCAAATTCCAAAGAAACAATGACCCTAAATCTGCTGAGTCGACACAAAATTTACTAAGCTTCGTCTAACTTTTAGTCGAAGTTCAACTTTAGAGTGATAAAATCTAACCATGCAAAGACTCAATGACTATGCAGTTCATTGACCTCAAAGAAATGCAGATCTGAAATTCCCATGAAACTACACAAAGCCAAAATAACCATAAAGTTTGCTAAAATTGTCCACAGAATCAGCAGAAACCCTAGATCGGGGAATCTGATTGCGCAAATTCTCTCTGAAAGCATCCAAAATTAGGATGTTAACTTTAATCTTTTACCATTTAAGGCTGAAAATGTGATGGAGATATGAGCCAATGTATGCTTTCCGATCCTAGATCAGTTACAATTCCCGCTTCTCGGCACTACGGGGCTGTTTACATTTAGTTTCATAAGCATTTACTGTCAGATCAACCCGAAGACGGATAAAACGAAAAAGCGAGGGGGTGAGGAAGACTGGCACAATTTAAAGTTTGAAAAAGGAAAAATCAAAATAAAATGAAAAAATCCGACCTACCGGATTCGAACCAGTGACCTAAGGATCTTCTGCTGGTGATAAACCTACTACAGTCCTCCGCTCTACCAACTGAGCTAAGGTCGGAATTGAAATTATTGTGGGCTTGTTAATTATTAACTTAAATTTTGAAAGGTGTCTACTGCACCTCTCCCCTATGTCACTATTGAATTAGATATAATAGTTTTGAATTTTTTTTTTTTTTCTCCCCCAAGTGGAATCGCAGGAAAGGGCAATGATGTATTTTAGAATCCAGATCCTCTCCCCCAGCAGTTTTAGTCCCTGTGGCCCTGTGTAGTCTATGGTCAACAAGCAACTAGTACAGGAGAGGATCTAGACTTTGCTTATGTCCTGTACTCTCTTTTTTGGCAGGATGGGGGTGTTGATGCCATTTTTATATAGACCCGGCAAACTTTTAAATCATAACAATTTTTTTCCACTCTACAATGAGTACGTGTGCTTTTAAAAGACGAAACTTTAGGGAAAATGAATAATGTTTTTATACGTAAGCTAATGTACGTATTTCACATAATAAAAATATATGATCTTATATTAACATTCCTTTTCCCATATGTATTTTGTGGCTAATATTTCACCCATGAGGCTTCTCAAACTAATTTGCATCCATCACCTACAATGTTGTCCATTTTTTTCGCTATTGTTGGGGATCAAGATTTTTTGTTGCTTTGTGATGCAAGTTTAACTCAGAACAGTAATACAAGGGGCATTGTTTATGCTCTAATATCTCCAACGAATGAGGTCCTTCTAGTTATCTCTTTGCCTCTACATTTCCACGATGTGATCTCTAGTGAAGCACCAACGATACGTCAAGCCTCGAAGGATGTTATTGATCAAGGTTATCGTCATCTCTATATCTTTACTGATAACCAATATGTGGCTTCTTTTTTAATTACTTTGAGTGAAAATAATTGAGGTTGTGAGTATTTTAGAGGTTGCATTACTTCTATCTACCACATGTGTTTCTTGTAATTTCATGCTTGTTGGGATGCCAATGGTTTGGCAGATTCCATAGCTAGGAAGGCTCTGTCTATTATGAGTAAGACAGTATGGCTGTTATCCGATCCCTGGTTGTGTAGTGTTTTGACAACTGGGTGATTTTCTTGGTAGTTCTTATGCTTTATAATAAAATATATAATTAAAAAAAAAAAACATACAAACTCATTTGAAAACAAAATTCACAGGAATAAAAATAAAAAAAATATTACAAAAATATTAATTAAAAATAAAAATAAAATATCATATTGGGATTAACCATTGAATTGGAATTGAAAACTAACGTTACAAAAATAAAAACTAAATGTTGTCAACCCTATTGTCGCATTTAATATTTCTTAATGGCTTCCCCGGTCTCCCTCTCCCCATGCCTTGCCTATAAATTTGTTTTAATTAAGAATTTTGTATGTATGAGTCCTCTTAGTGTACCACAAACTAAAGTTGGGTCCTCTTAGTGCAATATATTACGTGTGGGTCATAATTAGGCTAATACCGTTAGTCCTTGTTAAGTATATTAAAATTAGAATGTTGAATGACCAAAATGCCCCTTAATGTTATTTAATTCATTGTGTTATTATATATATATATATATATATATATATATATATATATATATATTATTATTTTTAATTATAGATTTTAACCATATAATAAATGTTTAATGACCAATTATCTCTTGTATGTTTTTTTTGTTAGAAAGACCAGGATCACGCAAGACCTAACATAAAACAAAACAAAGAAAAAATAAATAATTTTGGCCCAATGAATCGAATAAATTCCTCTAATTTTGGATGTGGCTTTTGTAGGATATTTTAGGATTTCCATTTTATCACATAAAATTATTCAACACCAATGAACTATTTGATTTCCTTGACCAATTATCTATTTTTAAAGTCATATATTAATACAATATATTAAATAACTTGAATGTTTGAAATTTGAATATACTTAATAGCAGGTCAGTGAGGTAACCCTCAATAGCATCGTAGGCTTCGGTATTGTTGAAACGCCCTTTGTTGTATTCGTTGAAGCAAATCTCCATCTTTGGGAACAATATTCTCATCAATCGCGAAACCCAACCCTCTATTATGTTTCGGAAATTGGGTGAAAAGTATTGCAGCAACATTGGCCTGTAGAACATAAATGTAGCAACCAACAACCCCAATATTCCAGTACATGACTCCTACATCATCTTCTTCTACTACGGAGTTAGTCAGTTTCGAACCGCATGTGATATGTTGCACTTAGGGGACTTAATATTAGTTTATGATCCACACAAAAAGGACCCGCATGGAAAAAACTCTTTAATTAATTATTATCATTATTTTTTGGGTAATTTTCATCTGGACCCCCTGAGGTTTGGGTTATGTCATTTTTAGTCCAAATAAATAAACACTTTGCATCTGCCTCCCCTGAGGTATCCAATAAGATCAGTTAAGGACAAATTGTGATTTTTATGACCACAATACCCTCACATCTATTCTACCGTAAGATTTGCATCATTTCCTCACAATTAAATCCAACGGTGAAAATCAAACAGTATGGGTTCACTTGAAAAAATAAATTTTTATTTTTTTACATTTAAAGACTTGAAGTTTCTTAATTTACAAAATCAACTCCTTAATGCATTGTATCTCTGTGTCGTTCTAAACCTAGGGTTTCTAATTTTAGATTAATTGGAAGAACGGATTGGATAAAGGACTAGCACCGCCCGCCATTACCAATATGCAAGAGTCTACTCCCGAAATTGCAAGATCTCAGGTCCAGTTCATTAACCAAGAGCAACAACCGTGTCGAGGAAACGCTCCGCTCCCAAGCTGCGATATTGTTGTTGTTGCGGTGGTGCTATATCTCTAGTTCGAAAGGGGTCGCTGCAACCATGTCGGTCTTCGAGGAAGGATCGCTAGGAAGAGCCATCCGAAGAATTCCTCCAGTTGAGATCGATACCTAACTGGGCATTGTAACGCCGCCAATCCACCACCGATCCGGTAGAATTGTAGAAACCCCGAAACCCAAACAACATTGTTGGCGGAAAAGAAACCGGACAATTGGGGAAAGCACTCTGAGCAGATGATGGGGCTCGGGTTTCGAAAAGAAAAAAAAATCCGAGAAAAGACAACGAATCTAAGAAAGCACAGTGAAAGAAAGTAGGAGAAGGAAAGAACAAGAATCAAAAGCCGACACAAAAGGGTGAGAAGCTATAAAAAGAGAGATACGCTTTCTCTTACGCCTCCCGAACAAATTGATTCTCCTCATAAAAACTCGGTGGGGATGGGTGGTAGTGGGAGATTCTCATCGATGGTCCTTTGGAACATGGTTATTGCTCTTGGTTAATGAGCCCCAAAGCCCTGAACTGCATATTGGTAATGTCGCGGAGATGCGATCCTTTATCCAATCCATTATTCCAATAGTCGAAATTGGAAAACCTAGGTTTAGAACGAAGGAGTTGATTTTGTAAATTAAGAAACTTCAAATCTTTAAATGTAAAATATATATAAAATATATATATTTTTTTTTCTTTCAAGTGAACCGATACTGTTTGATTTTATATTCAAAGGGTATTGTGGTCATAAAAATCACAATTTGTCCTTAATTGATTTTATTGGATACCTCAGGGGTGGCAGATGCAAAGTATCTATTTATTTGGACTAAAAATGACATATATTAAACCTCAGGGGGTCCAGATGAAAATTACCCTTATTTTTTTCATGGATTTCATTTTTTCCGGGTAAGTGTTTCTGTTGCCAGCTCGATCGGTGTTTGCTTTCTCAAGCAAGAATAAGACGCAAACGGGTTTTTTCCTTCAACACTGACAGTCTAACAGAAAGGTCTGGTTTCCAGCATTTACCCCTTCAATATATCAGATCAGATCAGATCAGATCAAATCAAAGCTTTTATTGGATTTTCAAAGTTGTATGTAGAACCAAAGACCAAAAACAGTAATCTAGGAAATGAGGAGGTGGGATCTCTCTCTCACACACTCTCTGTGTCCATGTACTGTACTATTTGCTTGTGTTATTGTGACTTATAGAGCTCGTTTTGAATTTCTTGTTGCAGACCTGGAGATGTATTGGGAAGGAGAGGGGGGCATAGGCAGCTGAAGCAACTTGGTGGAGGATTGAGGGGATTGCTAGGGCGTTTATCGGTTGCAGTTCTAGCTTTGTTGATTTGTACTATATATGTTTTCTCCACAACGAAAGGAACAAATCAAGCAGTGGTTGGTTCCCACTGACTTTGTAGACTCTAAACTGAACCTAATTTGTTTACTTGAACTGCCTTTAATTGTTCCGTACTGCTAATCTTTTCGTTTCTAGGTTTTGTGCCGTTAAGGTTGATTGTTGATGGGCAACGATTTGTTTTGATGAATTACGAACCCATATGGGTTGGAGTCGAGTAGAGAATAAGTTAGATAAATGCAAATTAGGTTTAGCGCGCAGTGGGTTTTTATTTTGCCCTTCCCCTTCATGGAGAGAAGGATAGTTTCAGGAAGTGAAATGAAGTTTTTAAACAGCTTATTGTTGTTAGCTCTTATTGGGTTCTTCCCTTGTTGGCTTTTCATTAGAAATTCATCATTTATTAAGTCGGCACGTGCCTGATACAAGTCATAGAACCAAACTTTTGCAAACTGATCTTTGATCCTATGGAGTATGGACAATATAAATGTACATTACTTGTCAACAGCTTTCAGTTTTTTTTTTTTTTTTTTTCACAACTCAAAAACAAAGGGAAGAAAGATCTGATGTCTTGATCTGATGCTGCTAATTACTTTGATTTATATCTTATTATCTTCAGCTGATCATTTCTTTGTTACATCTTCAGCAAGTTAATGTAGATGAACTTTGGGAACGTGTTGCTTCAGGGGGTTGGAGGCCATCGTCTGCTCCACGGTCTGATTGGCCTCGTATGTAGTTTCCCATTGTTTGCTTCTATTTTTGCATTCTTAAATCTGTTTGTCTTAGAAGATACGAATGTTAAAGTCTGCTTGTGCTTGTTCTCTTCACAGCTCCTCCAAATCAGAGCAATGGTTACTTAACTGTTCGTTGCAATGGCGGTCTTAATCAACAGCGCACTGCGGTTTGTATTAGCTTCTTGTTATGATATACATTACAGTTTATACTTATATTTTATAATACAGGCCTACTAGTCTAACAAAATGTTATTAGTTCCACCTTATATTCTAAAAGGGGGGGGGGCGGTGGTGGGGGGACAGCATATTTTATCTTTTTTTGGAACAGGTGATTTTTTATATATTGGGGATGGGGGTGTTACATAATGTACCAATAGGCAGGATCAAACCCACAACCTCTCCACTTAGAGGTGTTGGTTTTACCAACCAACCAACCTGCATGGTCCATATTTTTTCTTCCTCTTTGTTGGATTTTGTCATTATTATCTTTTATGGAATGTTATATCAGGACAAACCTCACTGGCATTAATAGGTGGTCAGTAAGAATATGTAATACGTGGATCGTGTCAATAAGCAGCATAAATGTTGAACTAGGAGTTAGCATGTCTCCGTTATTTTGACTCTAATTCCGAGGTTTCTAGAGTTACCCACGTTTGGGCTCTAATACCAATTAATGGGGGACAAAATAGAGAAGAAAGAAGGATAAAGGAGAGGGGGTAGAAGGGGAAATCTTAGAAGAATCAGTCTTGAAGAAGGAGGAGAATACTCATAAGAAGAAGAAGAGAAAGAGAGAGAGAGAGAGAGAGAGAGAGAGAGAGAGAGAGAGAGGGGGGGGATGGCCGTGAATGCCCATTGCTAAAGCTTCAATTCATCTTTTTCTTTCTCCAAAAGTCTCCTTTTTTCTATTGCAACAAGGGCCTATTTATAGCTTGGTAAAAGCTTTACAAGAAATGGAAACTTAGTAAATTGAAGTTAGAATCTAATATCTTAGTAACTAGTGACAATAGAATCTTATGGAAATAGAAATAGAGACAAATTAAAATTAGAAACTACTAGGCTTTATGTTTCAGCCACATGCGTAAATAACTAAAATAGAAACTACTAAAAAATAAACTAAACTAAGGTCCTAAATCTCCAAAATAAAATCTTCATAAAATCGGACCTTGGGCCCACAAAATCCTCTATGAATACTCCTAATATACCAAAGAATGGGCTGTAGCACTCTTCACGTCAACATTGACATATATTTTGGCCTCCATTTTTCATGTTTTGAGGTGGCCTTCAATGCTGGTTTGAATTGGTTCCTAGTTGGTTTTCCTACATCGCTTCCACGTGACAGGTGCATTTTATGCCTCCCCCCCACATATACATATATAAGGTACCCGGAGGTTAGCCTTCCTTTAGAGGCACCAAACAATTCCCAAGGGCTTTTAATTTTATAAATTTCTTTAAAAAATTAGATGGGGTCCTCCAGCAGTAGCAAAGGTTCAAATTGTCAGACAGGTAGGACTGCAACAAGAGAAGGAGAAAGTTGAGAAACAAGAAATACAAGGTAGAAGGGCTAGGTGGATGAGCCCTAGATGTATAACCTCCCCCCCCCCCCCCCCCCCCCAACCACACACAATTTTTTTTTTTTGGGGGGGGGGGGGTATAAGCATGGTCTCCCAGTAATGTAAGTGTGTAACCTAGCAGTAGTAGCCCAAATATGATGTCAAGGTAGCCCAAATAAGATGTCAAGCTCCAAATAGCTCCTGCAAGAACTATGTTTTGGTTTAGACAGCCAAATCTTGAGAGTAGAAGGTAGTAATCATTTATGGGCTAGTATTGTGAAACAATCCAGACAATTATAAGAATTGAAACTGGGATAGCATGAAGGTCCAAAGAGCAGTAGAGAACACTTCAAAGTGCAAGGGGGTGAGCAGTAGTTCGGGGTGGTGGGAATCGTGATGGTTCAAACAGGAACTGTGGTGGTGATTCAAACTTAGAAATCAAGGTAGTGGTGAGATAATTGAAGGTGGAAAGGATAAATGAATTTATTGAAGGTGGGGGAGTGGAATGGTTGTTCTAATAACCATCAAGGTTAATGACGGGAAGAAGAGGAAGGAAGGCTATAAATGGTTCACTTTAGTGGCAGCTGACATGATGATAAACTGCAGCTTTAACAACAGCCTAGGATTGTAGCTTTTCCACAGTGGTTGTAGCAATTTCAGGTATCAGCAGTCATGAGGTTCTATGGCAGCACCGTTCTTTAATTAGTCTTCTAGACATAGCAACAGCTTCAGTTGCAAAGGGAAGAGGATGTCACGGTATAGAAGAATAAAGGGAGGTAGATGGGGATGGGCTATGGGATATGTCAACCCTGTTCTCGCCCACAGCTTAACTCAGCTGTTGAATATGAAGTGCTCCATAAGCAATGCAACATAATCTGCAAATTTGATTTTTTTGAAGTCTAATTACTTTTGCTGTGAAAGGGTCTGTATAGCTTGTTCAGAACCTCACAAGAAATAGAAATTCCTAAATCTGAAAATAGAAACTGGTAACCTAGTAACTAATGACAATAGGAATCTTATAAAAATAGAAACTAGTTAGAAACTTGTAATTAGATTCTACTTGGCTTCATAGTTCAGCTGCATGCAAGAATAACTAAAAAATAAACTAATAATAGCTACTAAGATAAAGACTAAATTAAGCTTCTAAATCTCCCAAGAATAACGGCTACATCTAATTCGATCTTGGGCCCCACAAATCTTATAGGAATGTTTCCACTTGAGTCAAGTATGGGTCTGTGACATTGTTCACATGCACAATGTTTTGGCCTCTTTTTGGCCCTTCTAGAAGACCTTCTGTGCTGATTGGCCTGGTCAGCACTGGTCCCTTGGGTCCTGGTTCTGTGTTCCTCTTTCTTATCCTTCTTCTTTCTAGTACATTCTACATCACCAGCCCATCTGTCACTCAGATTGGATTATAGAATATCAATAACATAGCCAAACCAAAATTTTATCCATTCACTATTCAAAATAATTGTTTAGGCTGTGAAAAGCTGCTACATATAAAGTGTAAACTCTTTGATAACATTTGCTGACTTAAATAGAAACTAATTTTTTTTTTGAGGAATCTAATCTTCCTACAATTATTTAAGAAACAAAATTAGAACTTATTAATTCTAAATTTAGAAACTAGCTTCACTGAGAAAAAGAAACTGATTCTCTCAAATGTGGAATAGAAACTTACTGATTCTCTCAAATGTAGAATAGAAACTAACTGATTCTCTCAAATGTAGAAGAGAAACTAACTGATTCTCTCAAATGTAGAATAGAAACTATCTTTTTACCAAATGAAATATGAACAAAATAAATAAGATCCTCAGCATTCTAAAAGTCCTTATTCCACCAAAGACAAAAAAGGGGCTATGATACTGTTCATATGAACAGTAGTATTGTGGCTTCTTTGTCTTAGTGTTCTGTCCTTCATTAACTTGTATACAATGGTGAAGAACTCATGCTGTGAGCATAAAGATGCTGGTTTGCAAGAGCAGTAGTGGCACCAGGTTACAACCCTTTTCAGTACCCCTTGGAAGATTTGGGTAGAGTGGTTATGTTGGAGGTATCAACCTTTACCCCCATCAATATTTCATTTTGTCCTTTGGTAAGATGATTTTTGATAATTTTTCAATGACGGAGTTCATATGTCATATGATCCATAGACTATAAAAATTGTCATTGTATGGGAATTATACATGATTCTGTTTTGGGTGAGTATGTTTACTAATGTAAAATTCAAAGTACTGCTGTCCTTTCCATGTGTACCAGAATATGGGCTTCTAACCTCTATATGTTTGGCTTTCCAGATTTGTAATGCTGTTCTTGCGGCTCGAATCATGAATGCTACGCTAGTTTTGCCTGAGTTGGACGCAAACTCCTTTTGGCATGATGATAGGTGAGCATTTACTACGCCTATGTAATTTATGTGTCTTTTGAACTATGCATCATTTTCTTAATTAGATATTTTCTTGCTAATAGTGTTTCCTGTTGATTATAATGTTCTTGTGAATTGTTTGCGTAAAGACATTCATTAGTAGCTTGGATAAAATTCTGACAAACATCTAACAGAGGCCAGCCACATACGTATGTTAAACTTATCAGTCTCACTCTAAATCATTCTAATGAATGGCGCTAATTCTTTAATTTTTGTGTCAAAAAGCAAGTGTTATGCTTGGATGGGCGACTGGCTTATTCCTGAGTAGGCTTTTCGAATACATTGTTATCTATGCTCTGAAAAAAGGGCAAAGCCGGTGCCATAGGCTTCTGCACAAGCAGAGTCCCCCCACCCCCAGTGGGGCAAAAAAGGGGGGGGGGCGATTTTCCTGCCAGTCTTACCTCAGCAATTTTGCTGAGAGGCAGTTTCGATACCTTGGCGTCAGGGCTACAACTGTGGTCCACCAACCATTGTGCCAAGACCCACCCCTTTGAACTAGGATTTTCTACTGAATGAACTTCGTAACATTGTAGAAGCATCATTTGGTTGAGTCATTGCATTGCAATGGAAGAAGTATTTATTTTGCTTTTATAGTGATGCAAGCCTGAGTTCTCCCTGATTCATGTCTTACCTCTTCTATCTTGGAAGATTGATATGTGGAATTTAATCAGCATCCTATTGGTTTTGGGTACAAAAGATACTTGTACTTGCTAGAGAAGATGGTGATCTTATCATTTAAAGGGCCATTATGCAGTGGTGGTCCTGCCTATGTGGGGTCTGGACAGGGGCGATTTTGAACTTGGTCCTTAACAATGATTTCACATCTTACCTAAAATCTATTCGATTCAGATATTTTCATTATACATATCCATGGTTTGAATATAATGGTTACTTTATGCTACTTCCAGTGGTTTCCGCGGTATCTATGATGTTGAGCATTTCATCAAGTCACTTAGATTTGATGTACGGATTGTGGAAAGTCTTCCTGAAATTCATAAAAATGGGATGACTAAGAAGATGAAAGCTTATCAGGTTAGATCGTATTTGGTTTGATTTCATTCCTATGATGATTATTTTGTTTTTGGTTCTCAATAGAATGTTGATCTATCTCTTCTTGTTTCAGATTCGTCCCCCAAGAGATGCCTCCATTAGTTGGTATACAAAAGATGTTTTGGAGAAGATGAGGGAACATGGTGCTGTATATCTGACTCCCTTTTCACATCGTTTAGCTGAAGAGATTGACAACCCAGAATACCAGCGGTTGAGATGTAGAGTGAATTACCATGCCCTTAGGTTTAAGCCAAATATTATGAAATTAAGCCATGCAATAGTCAATAAACTTCGAGCAGAGGGCCATTTTATGGCAATACATCTTCGGTTTGAGATGGATATGCTTGCATTTGCTGGGTATGATATCCTTCTGAACTATCTGTTTCTTCTATCTCTTTTTTTTTTTTTGTATACTTTTTGGGATTAAGTAATATGAAGGATTTCCTGTGTCCAAATGTAGTATTTGGCTGCTGCCGTGTTTTGACCTAAAGTTAGGCCCTCAATTTCTTATTGATTGACGGTGAATGTTCACAATATAAAGGGCAAGAAATTTGGTTATTTTAGTGAATGTGTGATAATAGTTCTCTGTGTCCCCTTGGAAAAAGCACCATATAATAGAGTTTTTTAGGATCTAGACTTCCCTTTGCTTTGTTAGATTTTGAGTATGATGCCTTATTTACAGAATTCTTAAAGGCTGCTGATATTTCCTCCATTTGGCAGGAGACAGCATAGTGCTATTATGAATCTTATGGTTACTTTGTTATCCAAATATTCATTCTCTGGTTATTGGTGAGGAAAAGTCTTTGATCCTGTACCTTTTAATTATGTCCAAATTAAAAATCAGTAGATATCCTTCTGAATATGTCGGGGATGGAATCCTAATGTGTGCTAATCTAATACCAGCATGAGTTAGCTGCTAAAGTGTCTATCATGGAAGATCTTGCAGTCCTTACCAAATCCCAGGTTCTCGATGCTTTTGCCATTGACTCTTCAACCATTTGAAGAAGTTTTGCTCCTTTTCCAAAAGAATGTGTGTGATATGAACATGATATTAGCTTAGAAGAACCAATTTGTATTAAAAAAATTCATAAAATGGTACCAGTTTCAGCGGAAAAATTAACATTGCATAAAGATGGTTAATTAATTCTCTCGTAGAAGCATGGATTGCAACTTCATCCTTCGCATAACCAACCAAGCCAGTTCTGGTTTTTTCTCTCATGTTGAATTATTCTGTGGTTGTTTCTTTATGGTTGTCAATCACTGTCAGAGTCAACCAAACAATTTATCTTTGCTTGAAAAATTAAATTAAGTTCTGAGTCAGACATGGATCCATCTGTTTTCCCATGGCTTTGGATGCTTCAAATCCTAGCTTAACAAATAGTATGCTTGATTTTTCTGAAGAATCATTTCAAGTAAACTACAAAACAAAATTTGTTTGGTGAACTACTGAATGAAAAAATTGCTTTCCTTCTTTGTGTTTATGTGTTTTGATGAAAACTTTCTGTTCTCCCAGTTTGACATGGTACACTTAACAGGTGCTTTGATATATTTACCCCTGAACAACAGAAAATATTGAAGAAATATCGGAAGGAAAATTTTGCAGAGAAACGACTTGTTTACAGTGAAAGAAGAGCCATTGGGAAATGCCCATTAACTCCAGAAGAGGTAAACCTTATTTTTGTCACCCTTGAAATTTCTCTTTTTCAAAAAAATTTCGTTAAATCACCAGCTAGGCCAACAGGGCCTAAGATTTTTCTTGAGTTTAAAGCATTTTCTCTGTTGTATGATGTGGTTAATTATTCAGTTAGCTGCTGCATGTTGCATTTCTCCTTAGATATAACTAACATAAGTTAACAAGGTGGAGCAAAGAAGAGGATCAAAGCATTTTCTCTGTGGTATGATGCAGTTAATTATTCAGTTAGCTGCTTTATGTTGCATGCCTTCTTAGATATGACTAACATAAGTTAACAAGATGAAGAGAAAAGACGAGGAAAGGGACGAGGATTAACTGGGAATGGTGATACATAAGGAAAATAGGAATCAAAGAGAGAAGAAGTAATTTGTGCTTGTGGGTGGGAAGACAACAGAATTTCCTACACCACCAATACTGCACAATCAATAAACCGCCAACACGCATCTCACCCTCCCAGCAATGCACCCCGTCCACAGAATCCCACAGCTTGCAGGCTAGCCACTCTTAAAGAAACATCAACTGTCTGTCTGCAAATTGGGTGTAGAACATCTACCTCCTTGGAGTACTGAAAACATTTTCTAAGAAGAATTTCACATGAGAAAGATGTGAAAATATTTTCGTTGACTAATCAGCAAGGCAGTGAAGGAGGTTTGGCATCAGGATCACTTTGGTCTTCCATTTTGACATCTCAAAAGAAAAGCTTCAATAAGTTCATTTGGATAAGCTTATCTCTGAGAGAGGGGGAATATATTTGATTGGCTGGCCAGATATGTCAAGGTTCCTTCTGTGGGGTTTCCTACTGTTTTCATTTTGATGTAAAGAACTTTTTTGGGGAACAAAAATGGATATCAGAATTTAGAACAATTAGGTAAAAGTGTCTGGCCTCTAGGTTAATCTATTTTCCAGTATATTTTCTTTGGGTAAAGTCTATTTTCGAATACTGCTTAGCTGTATACTTGATCAAGGGATTGTTGAGAAGAGCTTCTCTGTGCAGGTTGGTCTAGTCTTGCGTGCTATGGGGTTTGACAATTCCACCCGCATATATCTTGCAGCAGGTGAGCTCTTCGGGGGAGAACGCTTCATGAAGCCTTTCAGGGCTCTATTTCCTCGCCTTGAGAACCACAGCACGGTAGGTCCTGCAGAGTTGATGGCAGAGAACACCCATGGTTTGCTGGGCTCAGCTGTGGATTACATGGTTTGTCTTCTCTCTGACATTTTTATGCCCACGTATGATGGTCCAAGCAACTTCGCCAATAATCTCATGGGCCACCGGCTCTACTATGGCTTCCGGACAACAATCCAACCCGACAGGAAAGCTCTTGCCCCCGTCTTTATTGATCGAGAAAATGGCAAGACAGCAGGTTTTGAAGAAGCTGTTCGGCGTGTGATGTCGAAATCCAAATTTGGGGGTCCATACAAGCGTGTTCGACCTGAGTCTTTCTACACAAATTCATGGCCCGAGTGTTTCTGCCAAACATCACCCAACAATCCTTCTGATAAGTGCCCACCTGATAATGTTGTGGAAGTTCTTGATAATCGGTTGCAAGGTGAAGGTACGGATGATGCTGAATCCAAGAAAACATCAAAGTCGAGAGATTCTGTGGCCGTAAAATAAGTTGGCAATTGTAGCATCCATCATTCTTTCCATCGGGACACAATCTTTATCTTTTCCGATCAACTGCTGCATTATTAACAGGTTTCTGCAATCAGTTTCAGCATTATAGGGATCTTAAATTTCAGGGATCACATTGTGCAGGAGAGCATTTGAGGTGGAGTAGGACTTGGGAATCTTACAAGTGCTTATGCATGAATCGCCTGATTTTTGTAACATAAGAGAAAGTAGACACTGTAAACTCATTCTTTTAATTAATAGGAGGGAAAGAAAAATTCTATGTTTTGCAAAGCCTGTGCATATTGAGCATCAGTGTAAGAAATGTGCTTATCAGTCAGCTTAAGAAGTCAGTCAGTGGAGTAAATATGATGAGCAAGAAACATCAAAATTTATAGTTTGCGTACTCTTGCATCTTGTGGTCTTCAGGTGACATTTTCTTCTCTTGCAGAAGGCTTCTTTGAAGTGCTCCAAATATGCTTGGTAACTTCAAGGAGGTTACTACTCAGAACGGGGCAAGCTTCTTTCATCATGAACCCATGACAACCAAGTTGCAATGGAGCAATTTTACTATCACCTGGTTGCATTCTGATGCATCCATTATGCCAACTTGAGAAAGACTTATTTGGAAAGAAGCTAGTCTTTTGCCGGCATACCGGCAAACGGATGCGATTTGTCCTTCATACAGAAGTAATCACAGAAACTGTGATGAGTCTGATGACCCATCGGTTGAGCTTGTATGTTGAACCAAAATGAGGAAGGTTTCCTTTTTCATCAAGCAAAATAAGAGAAATATGAACCTATACATAAATCCATTTGCATCTCTCAGAAAATATTTATGATTAATTGTTTACAAAAAGACGTGTAGATTTGTCGTCAACAGTTCGACGCCTAGTTTTTATCTTAAAACAAGCATGTCATTCCTCGCAAACTTTTCCTATTATTATTTTAGGGCTACACTTTGTTGTTTTAGCTTCTTCAATGAGATTTATATCATTAAAATTGGAGTTCCCTTGGACTTGCACTGACCATGATCATGTCAATTGAAACCACTCTCTTGGAGTGTCATTCTCACCAACTGTTCCTTTTAGTTTTTCTTTGCAGTCATCTTGACATTTTATCTTTGTTGGATCTTAACTTGATGTTTCTTCGTAATTTATTCTTTTTCTTTCATCCATCTTAACATCCTCATCTTTGTTGGCTCTTAATTTAATGTTTCTGTTCAGTTGCCAAGGTTATTGGTAAGAAGTAAGAACTTATCAACACCAGGCTCATATAACAAATTAAAAGCTGCTCCTACTCTTAAGCCTAGTTTCCAACATTAAGATTGATGTGGTTTTGTTTTCTTGAAAATTTGTTCTAACAGTTTTCATTGTACAACAATCCCATAAAATTTTCATTAAAACTTAAAGAAATATATCAATCATATGACACCATAATGCACCTTTCCAGTACGCCCATCTCACTTAAAATTGCTGTAAAATATCATCTGCCATTTCACTCTTCTTTATTTATGATTGCCTTGAGATATATAAAAATATTCACTTTGTAATATATCTCATTCCCTCAGTGTGCAACATGCTAGCATCATCTTAGTGTAGTTAACTCATTATATATATTCCCTTAATCCCCAGGACGTCCAACACAACCTCATCAGATGGGGGGGGGGGGGGGGGGTGAAAACACCATTCAAACCAATTTCTCTCAGGCTTGGATAATAAAAAACTGTTTACAGCTAGTCAATTTACAGACACCAACATTTTTCCCCCCCTGATAGAAACAGACACCAAATTTAGGATACACAAAAGGAGGGGGAGTTAAAAAAATTATTGAAAACAAAAAACTATTCAACAGATCGTGCTCGCAACTTGTCAGCTACATAGAGGAGATGACTGATGTTTGTGGAAGGGTAGTTCTGGAGAAGCTTAAGATTTGAAGTGAAATCACCCGCAAGTAGACGCCTCCGGATAAGAATCAGCATGGCGCAGCATACTCTCAGCAGAGTTTCCTATGTGGAAGAGTAATATTTTCACAAATTATCAAATGCTACTAGTATTCAAAAAATTGCAAGCACATAGCCATTTGTTTGTTAATTTACATTGGTTACATGTGCATTTAGGAGTCAAGAATGCCTTTACATGACATGGGCATTTGAGTCAACAGATCATGTATGTTCAGTTGGTACCACTCTTTAGGCAGTAAGGAAGACTTGTTCTTTCCCAGTAAAGGGGAAGACTTGTTTGTTCTATCATAAACCCTTCTTTCCCAGTAAAGGGGGAAGACTTGTTTGTTATCATAAACAAAGGGGAAAACGTTTTTGGCATCATCAATCAAACAATGCATGCATGTATCCAATGCACTTCAGGTAGGGGAAGATCAGAATCCTCATGTTTCCTATGCAACTCAACTTTTCACAGAGACTTGAAGAATACATGGTAACAGACTCCAAGTAATATTGGTTTTCTCTAGGGCCTAGGCACATTGGTTGATATGATTCTGCTAGTGCAAAGTGTAGCTGTTATTAACAGTGAAAACCTCACATTCAAAAATGGCTGGGTGCCAAATAATTGAAGATGAGATGGCTTAAATCCATTTCTTACTGTCCCTGGCATTACTGCACATTTTCACCACATTAGGAGTGCTAGGCTGCTATGCTCTCAAAGGAAAATTTTCGCTTTCATGGGGGTTGTTCTGAACAGAGCAATGTACAAAGACTACAGGTTACCAAAACTGGGAGGTTTTATTCTGCAACTCCCTCAAAGATGAGTCAGCCAAGGCTGGGATAATTAGGCACTCTTTATACATTGATCTGTACACATCAGGCACCAGCTCAATGCTGTAGCTGCATTGTACTCTACTTGCACTATTTCTTTGCTACAACTGTCACCTATTCCAGAAACTTCTTATTAGAAAAATAAAAGTGCTCTGACAAAGCTGAACCAACTAACCAACAGAAAGATAGCCACTTACCTGAGGACCCTCAGGGTCACTCAACAATGTGTCCCAGATGTGAAGGCTGTCAGCGAAATTAAATTCCTGAGTTAACAGAAGGGTTATCCATCTAAATGCATAAAACTGCGGATTGATCTGCATGAACAAATAAAGACAAAGGCATTCGTCAAACAAGGTCAAGCTGCCTAATTATCTACTTTTGTTTCTGCAATACATGTTGCATGTCACAAAAATACCACACAGAATAAGTTAGAGCTTCAATGGCACAGATGATGCTAACAAGTGCTTCATATTGTCAACATGATCAATCAATCACAGGATTTACTGATCACATCTAGTATTGCAAAACACCATCCATCCTGGGCTTTGTACAGCATATACCTTTCCTCAAGTTCTCCATATCATTTATCAACCCTTCAGGGAAATTTTGTCAAACTGTCACCAACAGAATCAATCTTACATAAAGTAGGGTTGAACTCAAGAACAAATAGTTCCCAAAAGAGAGACCTGGATGACTGAAAGAACCAAACTCCTCACAGTTTCTAAGATCTACCATGGGAAATGGAATGCAGCCTCCAATCTCTTGCCTTTGTGCGGCCAAAAAAACCTATAATATGGTATGCCAAGTAAAAAGCTACCATAATGAACACATTTCTAACCAGTTAACCCGTCCAAACCCTTCTTACATGAAATTGTGGGCTCGCTACCAATTCTAACTATGACTAAGGATAAAAGCACCAGCCAATTAATACCCACCTGAAGTTGTAACTTTAACCAAAAAAAACATTTCAGAAAGTGCCTGAAACATGGTGTCTTAATCCAATCAGATTATCACAAAAACAAATACAGGGAAATAAGTTATAATAGAGGAGATTAAAAGACTAAAAATTTTAAGCAATTAAACCATCTTACTTTAGTTGTAATCTCAAGATGACGCCAAAGCTCTTCGTCATGCTCCTTCAACAGTTTTGACAGCCTTGTAATTGTGGAACGTATACCAACAACACTGTTGTCAAGTTGCTGACAAAAGTTGTCACGGAATCCACTTAACAACTCAACGAAACAAAAGAAGGCATCTTCTTCTGCAAAGACCTGCATACAACAGTACAGAAAGGGAAATAGAGCATCATATCAGATATTCATCTCCCCCCATCCTTGGGACCCTCCTGTAGGCAATAAATCTTCAAAAAACTACATAAGACAATTGAAAGAAAATACCATAAACTTCAAATTGTATTTATAATTTTTTTTCCAGTAGAAATAACATTAAATTAGTAAATAGTAAAAATAGACCATCCTCACCGCATTTTCCTCATCTGGGTCATTCTTGAATACATAGAACAAAGGCGCTAGAACCTCATTCATCCCCTGTACATATCTTATACCCGGATTCAACTTGGCAAACACTATCAATATGATTCTCAGAGCTTCCTGAAAGGTGCAAAAACAGATAGTTAACTTGGATAGACTAATCATGCCAACAGTTGATCTTGTGCCAACTAACTAGCCACTCACCTGATTTGACCTAGCAAAGGAAGAGTCCCCTGAGAAAAAGTGCATGTCTGGATGAGTACGCTTCACATCCCGGTCAATTTGCTCTATGATCTCTGTGTCCTGCTCATTACAATTGTCGAAAATTATGACATTTAGAATAACAAAGACAATGGAAACTGCATACACACGATAGACATCAGTGCCTCTTGTGCTAGAAGGAACACATAGCAATAAACAAATGACATCCAAAATCAAAGGCACCTGGAAGAATTTATTCCAAATGCTGGTCGTCCCAAGGCTTAATGGATGCTCTCCATGAGGAATTTCTGATCGTGGAAGCAGGCCTCTTCCTTCACCTTTTAAATCACCATTTTCAAGATCCGCAGTTTTTTCCAACATCCTTGTGATATCTGACTGACTAGCCACATAAACATTCAGAAAAAAACTACAACTCTATAAAGAAAATGAATGTAATTAGAAATGCAAATGATCAAAGTTTAATCCTCACAATAAGTTCCTATACACATTGAACTTCCCCATGTGGGGTTAATTAACAAGAGGGAAAATGGACAAAACGGAATGCCTCCCCCATTTGCAGCAAGGCACTTTCTAATCATGCACATCCAAAGAATAAACCAGGATGTTTCCATTAAATGGCACCTCCATTATATGTTTTACCAGAACATACAGATGTTTTACCGTATCTGTTTAATCAGGATGAATGTTTTACGTGCTGGAATGTCAACGATCATTAAAATTAATGGATTGTAAGGCTAATGATGAACCAACAACTTACAGTCCAGCTCTTCATGTTAAAATCATTTCAATAGCCATACTCCTTTAAACACATTTCATGGGCAAATATTATAACATTCAATGAGATCAGGTCTTCAGACTGATAGCATTGACTACAACCGTCAATGTTACTTACAGGATTCACCAGAAGTTCCTCTTTAAAATGCTTGTACTGAGAGCGCTTCTTTGCCAGCTCTGCTGCCCACAAGCTGCGGTCACGGGGCAAATACCCCAGTAGGATCTGCCCACCACAAAAAGCATGGTTATAACCGACACTTTCGGTTTCAACACAGGAAACAAAAAAGAAAGAAAGAAATGTATATTGGCATATCATTTCCTTCCACATTTAACTGGCAAATTTCTCTTCCGATCAATCCAAAAGTCAGAATAGGTCAATCAATTCAAATGTCTGACTCAAATTCCATCAATCGAAACAAAAAAAAAAGAAACACGATTTGAAGAAAACCAAGTACCTTCCAAACAGTGGGACGGATTCCAGCCCCATCAGGTATCCCCTGCGATGCTAATCTCTGTAACTCCCGCAAATTGATAACTTTCCTCGAGAGCTGACCAAAGACCGAAACCAATCCGTAAAATTGAAATTCCAATTAGAACACCAAATAGAAATGATCAAACCTCGGCTAAGAGCTGGGACTGGCGAGAAACGTCCTCCGAAGAAACATTCGGAGAGCTGCGTTCATCTTCACGTGGTGGATCTCTCGTTTCCTGGGTGGGCGGCTTTTCTTCTTCCGCTTCTTGGGGTGTTGGAGGAGGCTCTGGAATCGGTGGTACGACGGATGGTTCGGGAACAGAGGACGCTTTGGAAGCGTATCGAAGGAGACGCTCGTCGTTGGCTGGAAGATTTGAAGACCAGAGAGAGTTATTCAGCCACTCTGGTACGCGTTCCTTCACCATTGTCGATTGATTGGTTTTTTCCTTCACCATTACCCTCTCCATAGCTCGAGCATTTCCTGAGTCTTCTGACACTCTCTCTGCAACAATCTAGGGTTTCAGAGCTTAGAAAGTCCTCCTCAGCTTCTCCGTGTCAGCACCAAACGGGCGACAACGAACGATAGAGACTGAAAGACAAAGAGAGTGTTAATCCATTTTTATCAATAAATAAATCGAGTCAACCTCATCAATTTACACTAACCGGGTTAGACCGGATTCTGAACGAACCATCGTGTGGTTTGAACGGGTTTGACATCAAATGGGCTCCTCCAGTTCTCCATGTCATTGATAATAATGGTGATAATCCTCCACTGGTCTCAAACTCACTCCCCATTCGGTTTGATAGTCTCATGTCCCCGATTTGAATTTCCTCTGCTTCTATTTTTTACAATGGGCAGTCGGTGTACTCTTTGACCTAGGCATGGGATCGTTATTGACTTCTATAGATTATACTATGCCTCTGATAAGGGCTACACTGATGGGGCCAGGGTTTGTGCTAGTAGTGGAGACGCAAGGTCACCACTATGCATTCCCTCTATTTGCTACCAAAAAATTAGAGGGAAATTGCATGTTGTATTTAAGTAGGTGCCAATTAATTACCCTAATTTGATCTTGTTGTTTCATTTGAAGAGAATTGTGGTTTGTTAAAGTGGTTTCTACCTTTAACCCATATAAGGCACCAGGCTTTGATGGCTTTCAAGCCTATTTTCTTCAAAACTTTTTGGGATGTTGTGAGGAGTGATATCTTTAATATGGTTAAATCTTTTTTCTGAGTGGATGCTTTGCCCTTTTGACTTAATCACACTCTTATAACTTTAATTTTCAAGAAGACTGATGCAAATAAGGTTTTTCAATTTAGACCTATTAGCCTTTCCAATCGAATGAAACCATTTTTTAATCGGTTTATTTCCCCTTTCCAAGGGGCTTTTGTGCCATGTCGACGGATTTTTGATAATATATCTATAGCACTTGAGATGTTTTATTTTCCTTTAACACAAAAACAAAGGGGGGGTGGAAATTAGCTTTGCCACCATTAAATTAGATTTGTCAAAGGCTTATGATCGCATTGAATAGAGTTTTCTATTGTCCATACTAACCTTTGTTGGTTTTGAGTATAGTTGGATAGCTCTTATAAAGAGATTTGTTAAGTCATCTTCAGGGTTCCCCTTTTGATTGGTTCTGCCCAACTAGGGGTCTTCGTCAAGGGTGTCTCCGTAGTCTTACCTCTTTTTATGTGTCATGGAAGGGTTTCTCCGACTTTTTCTTGTAGTTATGGAGTTGGGGTATTTTAGAGGCATTAAGATTATAAAGGTTGTCCCTAAGATCACCCATTTATTTTTTGCTCATGATGCTTTTATTTTGTTGTAGAACAACCTCTCAAGAATTAGAAGCTATAAAAGTTGCATTATATTTGTTTTCAGCATTATCCGGAAAACATTAATCATGATAAGAGTGGGTGCTTTTTTAGTGCTTATGTACCTCAATAACAGCGTGTTTATTGCTGCCAAACTTTAGGAATCCCTAAGATGGACTTTACAAGCAAATATTTTAAACTTTCTCCTAAAATTTCAATTCCTATTCATATAAATTTAAATATTGTTTAAAATTTCAGCCATCAATTTTATTAGATCTAATCGTAATCATTTTATTTTATTTTTAAATCCCTAAACATTTCTACTAAAGTTTAGATTCTTACTAATAACAATTTAAATTTTAAGTTTTATTAGTTGGATATTTAGAATTTCAGCCATTAATATTATTATATTTAATTATAATTGAATTTTTTTTACTTAGTTAATATAGACTTCAGATCTATATTTTTTCCTATAATTTCTCCCAAATTTTAGTTTCAAACTTTGTCTTTCATGATTTCTTAAAGTTTTTCTCCCACAATTTTAGACTTTATGTTTTATTTTGATATATATAAATTTTTATAATTTATTTATAATTGTGTTATCTATATTTTAGTCCTCCTATTAATTTACCTACATTTTTAATGTAATAAAACAATTCGAAGGTAATCAAACAATCCAAAGGTGAGACCCACATTGGCCCACATAATATGTATGTTGAAAAGACATTAGTAATCCTCTGACAAAGAGGTGAACCAAACTCATTATTCGGCCCCCTCCAATATTCAATCCAGGCTCTGTCCCTAGGGCTATCTAGGAATAACTTTGTTGGTGGGGGGGGGTTCTTTAATTAAGAAAATGATTTTTTCTAAACCCATATGGTTGGGAGGACTTGGCTTTAGACTACAAAGATTCATAATCAAGCTTTACTGTTCAAGCTTTCTTGGTGCATGATTTCCGAACACTCTTCTTTATGGGCAAGGGTCTTTAAAGGTAAGTACTTCCCAACTACCTCCCCTTTTGACCTAGAGGTATGGAGAAAAAAAGGATCAAGGGTGTGGAATAGTGTTGCTTCCATTCTACCACTCTTGAAACCTATGGTCATATGGAGCTTGGGGAATGGAGGCAACACTCACTTTTGGTTTGACCATTGAATCCCCTCAATTCCCACAAGATCTCTTCCCTTCCTACCCCCTACTTCTAATGGCCTTAAGTGGGTTGCTCTAGCTACTGTAGATGGAATGTGGAATAGAACTAGATTACAATCATTAGTTCCCTCTCATTTTATAACTGAAATTTGGTCTATCAAGTTGTCTACGGATGAAGACCGTTGGTAGTGTGGTAGTGTTCTCATTCACATTCAGGGAAATTTTAGAATGAAGACCATCGACTTCACTCTTTCTACCCTTGATGAACGATTTTAGAATGAAGACCATCGACTTCACTCTCTCTACCCTTGATGAACGATGAAACTTGCAGTGTTTTCCAGGACTTGCCTCTAGTGGCTTCTCCTCATAATCACTTTACTGATTGGCATTTGGTTACTTATCCAACACTAATTGTTGCAGGTATCCAACCTAGCTTAGTAGGACAATGAAGATGGGGTTGTTTTTATTTTATTTTATATTATATATGCTCAATGGATGTTGTAAATGCAAGAAGACAGAGGAGGAGGGGTATAGAACCCTGGTAGAAACTGTATTAGATTGTGTATGGTAGAGAGTGAAGGTGGTGGAGAGCCAACAACTTCAACTGCGAAATATATAGACAAATTTTGAGGCGGTTAACAATTTTTCACCTTCTCCAACTGAACATTGGCCATACTACTTGGCTCCTCTTTTGTTAGAACTAGTCCAGAAGGTCTCTAATGTATTTTTTGGTGTGTGCCCCTTGCCTAGGTTATGTAGAGTGTTAGAGTTCAATATTCTTGGATTAGCAATCAATTAATTTTTGTTATACTCCAGGACTAAGAGGTTAGTTTGTAACTTAACTTATATACAAGTATATAAGTTTCTCTCTTTTCATAAATATATTTTTTTAATCGTATGTTGTCGCTACCATTTTTGAAACTAATATACCATCTAAAAGGAACTAGAAGAGCTAGGAGTAGACCTAAGATAATTTTAGGAGAAGTGGTGAGAAATGATATGTATAGTTTAGGCCTTATAACTAGCATGACCCAAACAGAACTGATTGGAGAGTAAAAATCCATGTAGCCGACCCCATTTAGTTGGGACAAGGCTTATTATTGTTGTTGTTGTTGTTGTTGTATATACTATCCAAAAGGAAAATTTATTGAAATTGATATTTACCGAAAGAGTCTGTGTTTTTTTTTTTTTTTTGGTTTGCCAACCCCGATTTTATAAACCGGTGGTTCGACCCGCGTCGCACACTTAGCTGTGGTAGGTGTGTCTCTCGCGGGGATTTTTTGCATCCACAAGGACCAACCCCGTTGGTAAATAGTCAATTTTCTACCTAAAAAGAAAAAGAAGAGAAAATTTGAAATTGATTTATTATGGATCGGCAGTACCGATTCTTAACTCATGGCTTTTCCCGGTTTATTTTCTGGTTTTTTGGTTTGCTGAAAAGAAGTATGCTCCTCTTTCTCTGTTTCTGCATCCGAACTGATGTCCCAGAATCTTACCAAAAAAAAAAAAAAAACTGATATCCCAGAAAGATCCGGTCTTTTGTCGGCAATGAAGTAGAGGTTCACATCGCTGTCGAAAATCTTTAGTTGCAGGCACTGGATCGTTCGGGAGCTTCGCTTTCTCGTCTGGAATCCAAGCTTTCTCGTTAGGGCAGATTTTCTGATCCTCTTCGAGAAGGTGGGCTTTGGGCGAGGGGTTAGGGTTTGTTGTTGCTGATCGACGGTTTCGACAATTTGCTTATTCTTTTACCATGTACGCCGATCGGGTGGATGCTGGGACCGAGAGGTCAGTGAAGGAGCGGCTCAACGGGAATACCGTAGAAGATTTTGGTCGAAATAGACAGACCAACAACAAGAGGTCCGTTTTCTTCACTCTAAAAAGGAAAAACAACTATGTTATCTATTGAAGCCAGTTCGATGTCTCAACGACTATTTCCTTTGCCTTTTCTTTCTTTTTCCTCCCCTTCTGCGGCCCCTGAGGTGGTGGGTAGGGTTTGTAATATACTTAGGTAGTCTACTTGAGGTTTGGTTGTGTCCTTCAGTTGTGGTCTGTACTCATTGTGTGTTTGAATTTCATAAGGCTTATCTTTCCCTTCCAAAGTTTTTAGTTTGGTTCAGCTTGCTGTTCTTGGGGGAGGGGGGGAATAAATTTGATCACATTTTATGTTGGAAAGACGTGGACGAACTATCTAATTGGTGGGTTCTGTTTTCTGTCTTTTTTATGTTGTGATGCAAGTCTTTTTCACCGTCAAATTTTTATTTTTATTTTTTATATAGTGTGTGAGAATTAGATGGTATTTAGAAAGGGCTTAATTTCCGGTTTTGGAAAATATGGGAGCAAGTAGTAAAGCTTGTCTGGTGCATGTCGGTGGATAATACAGTTTTGAATTCATTAAAGATGCAAAGTGAATAAGTTATTTCTTCCCAAAACCTCTATTTGTAATATGTAATGCTTGATTAATTGAACCGTGAAGAGAAGGAGATGAAGGAGAATCTATAGTCCTTAAAGGAGTGACAAAAGCAGAATTTTAAATAATGTAAGATAAAAAGGCGAAAAACTGAACAATAGCTATGATTCTCACATGTGGGCTCCTTCATAAGCCATAACACCACAGTCAGTGGGCTTATCAGGGTCGGAGTTATTAAATCTTGCCCTTCAGCAGATTTAGTATTCTTGGGGAAACGTGGACGTCCAGCACTAAAAGGATGCATGAGATCCTGTTGCTAGGGGAGCCTAATGCAGATACACTACTTTGGACCACAGAAGAAATTTCGGTTGAAATTGTCGAAATTTTGACAGAAATGCCTGCATTTTTTAAAACTGAAATGAAATTCCAATTATTTTGAAAAAGTTATTGGTTTTGAGTGAAATTTCAACCATTTCAACATTCCAACTTGTTTTTCCTCAGTTTTTGTTGATTTCTATCCCATTTTCACATAATTTTCACAACTCTTTTGCCTTCAAGCATCTCTCTTGCTCATCTTTTGCCTCCAAACACCTCCTAAGCCACAATAATACAAAGGAAACTCCGCCATACCCAACAGTTCGAGATGGGTATCTAGACAATAATGAATTGGTGGTCTAGTGCGAGTTGTTGGATCTCCTAGGATGTTGTGAATTTGTGTTATTTGAGGATGTAATATCTTTTAGTTTATTTTAGAAGTTAGCTACTTCTTATATTTGGTCTTCTAAGTTTCCTACTCTGAATTAGTTTCCTAGTTAGAGAGTCTATACTATTAGGAGTTTTATTTTCTCTTCATAAGCAAGGTAATTCCTCATCACTGGATAGAGATATGAATAATGAATTGAGATAAGGTTATAGTAGACGGAGGGGGTTTGTATGTGAACTCTTCTTGCCCTTCTTATGCGGTTTCTTATCTCTTCCCCTACGACTCTAGTTCTTCTCTAGGCCTCCCGTCTTCTCCTAATGTGTCATCTCTGGAAACTATCTAATAGTCTAATATTGCTTATGAATCTCATCATATATGTTACTGGAATATTTCAATGGGCAACGAGTACATTCAAATAAGGCTTTTTAGCATACTCAGAGAACTCACGAATCTTGAATTTTTCCAAGGTTGAGGCGAGTGCTAGTGCGAGACCGTAGAATTACCCAACTCAAGTTGAGATCTTGGTTCGTCCAAGGGTCTAGGTTGAGACCAGACCCTTTTACTAAGTCTCAGTTGAGTCGAGACGAGATTTCCATCTCGTCTCAAGTCGATCTCGCACGTCTTGGTCACCTCTCTTGACAACAGTCTCCTCGCCACTTTATTGCCGGATCTTTTGTTAGAATCTTGTCGGATCTTCACTTGTAACACTCCTAACGAGTCTTTAGCTCATCTACATCAACAAACAACATCGATCAAGGCCATTTGAAGGTGTTCTTCAAACAAGGTGGATTTCCCCCCAAATTTGATGTTGTTGTATTGATTGTTCTATTGAGGATTGAACTATTGATAATGGGTGAAATTCTGTACAATTTAAGTTATTTGATGTATCTTATCTCTTGGTTTTCATTTATATCAATTAATGGTTATATATTTCATATGTTATGACTTTGCAAGTTCATTCCTGCAGTATTTTGGTTTCCACTTATGTCGAGTTGGAATTCATGCGTAGGGTTATTTCTCACAAATCTAAGACCACCAGTGTGTTTATAGGCTAAATATCCAGGTTCAGCCCAACTTGACCCTTTAAATCCCCCGAGATGGACCCTCGAGTTCACTTGAGTTGGGCCAAAAAGATTATCATATCTCTACCGAATATCTTGGTTTTCTGGAAGGTCGAGATTGGCCTCAAGGGCTAGTTTTTTAAACCGTGCTTTTTAGTTAAACTTTGCTGTTCCATTAGGCAATTAGAATATCAATACTAAACCTTCCTCTTGGTGCCTAAATGCTCCATCAGTTCTATTTGGATGATGTCATATTTTCTTGATGAAATTTAGGTGGGGAATGGTGTACGACTATGGTGGAATGTGGTGATGCTGGAATTGCATCCCTGTTTCTCTTATAACAATGAAAGGAACCTTGAGCAAGTTGACTCTAGGAACACATCTCACTCTCTTCAGATTAATTGTATCAGAGAGTCTTGAGTTAACTTCTGAAGGATACGAACTAGTGGCTTCTCTCTTTCATTGCCTCCCCATGTTGACCAATAGTTAGCATTCCTGTAATTGTGTTTGAGGGAAGATGAACTTCATGGTTCACTTCCAGCTTGAAATCACAATGGGAACCTTCACTTGAGCTGATCTACAGTCTCTTTATAAAGGATCTCCCCCCCCCCCAAAAAAAAATAAAAAAAAAAAAAATATTGCACTCAATAAAGAAATGCCTTAGTGGGCCACCTCTTTGAGGCATAATATCGAGACAGATGAGTGAATATAGGAATTCCAAGGTTGCTTGTAGAGATTATCATTCGACATATGTTTCATAGCTTCCCCAATTAGTGAGTGTTTGAGGTCATTTGATGAATCTTCAGGTGTAGCATGGCATCCCAGCACGAGCTAGCATAACCGGTAAACTTTGTAAGGATGAGCAGATACTTTCTTATCTTCTAGGAAAGGATTACTCATGATGTCCTTGGGAATAACTGGTTCAGGATGCTGTCTAAGTTTCTCGGGGGCACATCTGCAGCCCGTTAATTTCTTTTGAGGTTCTGGTGTAGACAGTTCTGTTCTTGTTGATTTATAGGCTTTCCATAGTAAGTCTGTCTCATAGTTAACTAGCTAAGAGCTGTAATAGCTGTTCATGATCCTGGAATCTGGTTTCAATCTTCACTTCAGTTTGATGCTGACTCTCAATAAGTTCCTTATGCAACTTCTGCAGCTTGGTAATGAGATGCCCATTTCATTGATAGAATCCAGGTGTTTTGACTCTATTACTAACTGATGTGAACCTGGGTTAAATTGCATCATTTTGTACTCACAAAATATGATAACTCAAGCAAAGAGTTAAATGGAAAATCCATAATCATGAAACAAGGTGTTCCGATTCTGGAACCAATCCAGAATTAACTCTGAAGGATGAGGAAATATGGAAACTAATATAAGAGTCATGAATTAGGGAAGAAATAAAAATAAATTGTGGTTGTGGGGTCTTGTGTAGTGAGAAGATAGCCTTAAAGGCAATTAGTAGAAAGGGTGTTGGCAACCTTCGCTGAAACAGTCAGCAGAAGGGACCCATGTGCATTTGATCAGACCTTTTTGTGAGGTTTTAATCCTCTTGATTTATTAGAACAAATTTGTAATCTCTGAATCTGGAGTTCCCAACCATGGTGGGCCCAACGAGTGATATTTCAAAAGATAATCCTGCAATTGGGTATGGTGGAAAGGGGACGACAAGATTTGTTTTCGGTTTGCAATTTCATGTTAGGGAGAACTGGGGAAGTGATTTGGCCAGGGACCTATGGTCTGACACGATCTAATGCCATGAGTAACTGGTCAAATTTAAATATACAGAGGGAGTTTTGCCAAATCCAGTTAGTTTAAATGATACCACCTAGGCACCAATACTGAAATGAAGAGTGGGTAATGGTAATAACATTAATGTTGCAAACACAACCATGAAGGAGAAAGGCTGAGAATTGGGAAAAGAAAAGGACACTGGATAGGGAAGGAATAGAACGTTAGGTAGGAATGATTGTCACCAGACCAGCAGCCATGCCGTGGCCAGCAAGTCCAGTAAGTCCAAATGTATTCCATCGTTCAGTGATTACGGTTTCTTGTTAGACTCCAAAAACATTTAAAAGCAATTAGCTAGAAATATAAACTCGAATCTCTTAGTATTTACTTCCTTTAAAAACACAATTACAAAATATTCTTAAATAACCAAAATTCTATTGCAATTGCGTTGGTCTTGCTTTTGTTGAATGCAATTTCCCCATCACCTTAATAAAATCAATGACTTCAAAGTATAGAAAAGGTCATAGCATAGGATGGAGATGGTTTTAAATTTATGGCATTAGATTTAGACTAAAAGTGGAAGTATTTGTGAAAATTTTGATCTCACTTTGTGAGATCTATGATCCTAGCTTCCACAAACAACTTGGACTTATCCCAACTGAATGGGGTTAGCAACATGTCAGCTCTATTTGAGTCATATGGGATACAAGGAACTAGTCATGCATCTCTTTTCTCACCACTTTTCCTCAGGTTATTCAATGTGGATTAATTCACTTCTTTGAACTGGAGCATTTAAAGGCTCCAAGCTTCCATTATAATTATATAATATGTATATTGGGAATAAAGCAGGTTCAGTAGTACACATCCTTGTTGGCCTTGGATTCTACCAAGCTATCTCCTGAAAGGTCCCAAGCTTGTTTCAATTTTTTTCGCCCATTGATTTTTTCTATAATTTTCTCTATCTTCTTTTGTATATTAGTATATACTTCAGGAACTATGAGCCCAAAATGTCTTCTTCAGTTTCTGTTGTTACTCGTTAAATTGTTCTTAATGAGTCCTAGACCATGATTTTGAGAATCTTATTTATTTTTTATGAACCTCCACAATTTTCCCTTTTAGATAAGCTGTATAAATCCAGGTTCCGTGGGCCACTGCATTCAAGGTTTCTTATAAAGGGTTTATGTTTATTGTGAAATACTCTCTATGTTAATCTGGTTTTATGAACCTGTAGCATAATCTCCGTATGCTTCTTTTAGTTGATAATCCTAATTTTCTGGAATAAAATCATGGCTGTAATGTAGCAAGATGAGTAGATGTGCTTGGTTTACTGACTTTAATGGGGTGCCCTTTTTATTACTCTGGGCTTTCATATATGCAGGCAGAGGCAAGATAATGACAAGTGGGAACATGATCTCTTTGAGGATGATGAGGAACCTCGTGTTGCAAGTATGGTATTTGTGATTCCACTCATTCCAGTACTGTTGACTATTCTTTATATTTCACTAAGTTTTTTTGGCATTTGGTACTTAACAATTTCATTGTTGACTGTGTACTGATGGAAAGTGAAGATCGCAAAGTTGATGCCAGGGATCTTCGGTTGAAGCTTCAAAAAAAGAACTCATCGCAAGTATATCAAAGTGGGAATGCTACCACTGCAGGTGGTGTCCGAGATTTGCGTGAAAAGCTATCTGGCACGGTGCACTCACAACTAGCAAGGGCTGATCCCCCAAAAACAAAATTGGCACCAGAGAATTCTAAACCTGCCAGAAAAGGTGTTCCAGATGAAATTTCGGCACCAGAAACCAAAAAAGTCTCCAATTCAACTTCTTCAAGGAGCAAAGCTCAACAGAAGGTATTATAGATCCAATTTTTCCTCATGCATTCTTCACTCTCATCTCATCTGTTTTGTAAAACTTCTAAACTATTGGGTGTTGGTATTCTTTTAATTTAGTCCTGGATACAGATCATATTGGATTTCTCAACCTTCTAAAAGAATTGGTTATCTTATTCTTTTGATGGCTCAACATTATTCATTGATAATCGATGAAGGGGAAAACACTGAAAGAAATAGAATTTTTTTCATTCAGTTTTTCATTAATGTCCAGTTTATTTTTTTCTCAGCTTGAATCCTTCTGGTTTCCATGCTATTGAGACATTTTATGTGGTGAATCATTATATTTCATGACATAATGTGTATAGTTTTGATTCAATACATGAGGTTTGTAAATAATCTTACATGTGTCAACCAATTTAAGTAGTTTTGGGAATCCAGTTGCTTGTTCAAATGCTTAGGACATCCCATCCAAAGATTCCACCTGGATGATTGCCTGGGTCTAATAGCCTCATATGATGATTGGTAACTCTTTTTTTTGGGTAAACCGATTTGTAATTCTGATTCTTCCCTCTTTTACAGCTTTATTCAGCTTGTTTCTCTGATGGTCCTAACTGTAGACTGGTGGCTACGGTATTAGTTGATTTTAGCCTAGGCAATCTCTTGGCTAAACTGCCCTGATGATTTGTCCCTATTCTTTATACCCCTCATCATTATGATCCACAAGACCCAAGCTCATCCTAATATAATACAAGCTTATATAGCCACTCGAAAAATCATGGTTTTATTTTACATCATGCATCTAAATGCCAAGGAAACATTGAACAATTTTAGTCAATGTTGGTGCTGATGATTGTTTGACACTTGATATTTTTTAGGGTGGTAGTCATTAAGAATTGTCTGATTTGGTGATCTTAATGAGAAGATAATGGAAGATTTGATGGGGGCCCACTTGTATCTACAGCTTTGAAAGATTGAAGACTATATGAGATGTTATTTAGTTTTTATTTTTGTTGTTCGAAGTGTGTAGAAGTTGGTTTCTATTTTAGTATTTGTGCATGTGGCCGATTTATAAGCCCTAGATTCTGCTTCTTAATTATAGTAAGTCTCTATTCTTTTTGTTGCTGAGAATATTAGCTAGATCAGCAAAATATTCTCGGCTCATAGTTTCTATGTTTTATTAACTTGGAGAGCAAGTAATGACACCATGAATATGTAATAGGCTGCTCTCACCCCACAGATTGTAATGAATTGCTCAGTTGAAGCTTTGCTTTGAGTTTATTTTCTTGTCTTTTGCTCAAGGATAAGAAGGGTGAGAACCTTGCTGTTGAGACCTAAGCACCTAGGGTTGAAGGAGCCTTGCTGTTGAGGGTTTATTCTGTCCATCCTCATTCCTTACTCTGTTGTCTTTGTTTCTATTTTGTTACATGTATAATTGGCACTAAGTCATCCTTGACCTTAGCCTTAAATAGGAGATATCATGGAGGTTTTCTTTCTGTTGTTTGCTTATTAACTGTTTGTCTTAGGTTATATTTGGAAGCCAAGACAAGAAAAAAAAAATTCAAATAGACAAATTAATTAATTAAATTAAATTGAGGAGAGAACTGACACAAATTGATTATTATGCCGTCATTGTTTCTGTATTATAATGTTCTTTTTCTTCTTGTCTTGGCTACCCAAAAAACATAGCTTGTCTTATCTTACTTATTTAGGGGAGATGGGACATCTATGTAATGATCTGACTTTATCGGCAAGCTAACTTGATTGTTTTTTGGGTACTTCTGTCCACTTCAATGCGGTTGACAAGCATTTTTATTCAACCAAGAGGAACTGGGTAGAAACAACTTTTATTCTCTATCTTTGTTGTTTGGCTTAATGGGGGTGGCTTCTTCAGGTTTCACTAAGTAGAGGGTTTTTTCTAGACTGCACAGCTAGAAAATCATTGCCTCATCTTTCTTTTTGAGTTCTATTGGGAAGTGAATGCTTCCCATGGTATTTAAAGAATAATTAAAACATGGTATTTTGTGATGCTTCAAGAGAATAGGTGAAACATAACAATGTGACATTTGAGTAGGCATGTTTTGTGATTGTGAAGCACAAGTTGTGAATTGGCCAAGTGATAGCTTTTTGGCATGGGACATTGAGTCTTTTCCCCCCCTTCCCCTGGTGGGGGGGAGGGGGGGGGTGTTTTGTGAATAACATGGAGTATTTTGAATTATGTATGGGTAGGATCACTCTGCCAAATGTTTTATCTGAGTTAAAATGGCCAAAAAGTATATCTCAGAACTTCTGTTTATTTAGACAGATAAGTACTGTTCGTTGTTCCCCCCCATATACATCGTGTGTTCCAATTTTGCTTTGAGGAATACTTGCACCTTTATTTTAGGATTTTCTATATCATGAGTTCACTGTGCAGGATGGAAAATCAGTGGGGGGATTGCTGCAATCTCTCGGTCTTGAAAAGTATAAACTAATTTTTCAGGCAGAAGAAGTGAGCAATTTTCATCTACCTTCTGTGTTGATTTTTGTATCCAGGATTTTCTTTAAAACAATGTTAAATATCTGGTATTGCTTTTGGCAGATTGACATGACTGCTCTGATGCACATGACTGATGAGGATCTTAAGGCATTGGGGGTTCCAATGGTAAGCTCTGTAGAACTCCACTGCTGATATGAGTATTTCAGTTCTCCTGGCGTATGATTATAGTTATCTACATTAACAACATCTCGTCCAGCTTTTTCATCAAATTGCAACCTACTCTTATTTAATTATCCTTGCATTTAAAGTTTGGGGGATACATTCCCTTGTTCTCATTCTCTCCCTGAACTTCTCTTACCTGGGGCGTCAAGGTTATATACTTCGAGTCCCTTCTTTTCCTTATCTTTGGAATAGGTTAGATGAGATCAATATCTTGGCTGGTTTTGCTGGCCTTAAATTTTATCATTACAATAAGATTCTACCTTTATCATCTTGAATCTGCTTAAAACTTTTGGGGAAAACCTAATCTGTTTTGCTGTGGTCTCAGGGACCAAGGAAGAAGATACTTTTGGCATTGGATTCCGGAGCCTGAAATTCAGAGGTGGACTGTTGGGTTTGTTTATGATAACTCTGGATATGAGCGATCGTCGCTTCGTGCAAGAGTGGACAATTGCGTGTTGGTGTTTTAGTTGGCTGAAGGCCTGTCATGACCTCTTGGATTAATCATTTAACTTGTACTGTCAAAAATGGTTTCAATATGATGAATCTGCAGTGTAAAACCAATAGAAGATCAGTAGGTTGGGCTCAAGAGAATATATCTAGTATGAATGTATTGGGTCTTCTCTGTATCAATTTGTTAATCCTTCAAAAGCAATGATCTGGTTTAATACCTCTCCTCTTCTCGCCTTTCTCTTCTTTTTCAATCTCCATGGCAAAATTATGGGTTCACTGTTCAATTATGGATAACTAGAGAAGCACCCTTGTCCCCACCCCCTTTCTTTGAATATCATTTTCATCTTTTCTTGCTGACCATCTTTAATAATTTCCTTGCTAAGCAGGGCAGTGGTTGACCTACATCATTAGATGATAAGTATTGCAAACATTTGTAATTTTCAGTAAGTTAGACTGATAAGGGCAGATTAGAACTCATAAAAGCATATTAATCCATAAACTGATACCTACCAAATACAAGAGACTTTTTCCATTAAATCCAAGTCAAGTCTTTACCAGCATTGCAAGTTCACAATCCATGTTGTGATAATTAGGACATGGAAGTTGGAAACTAGAATAGGGTTCCTTGAAGCCAAAGTTCCATTGAGATTCCTTTTTTCTTTTGTGAGATTTCCTCTTCAATGAAGAGAAATTTTGATGGGCAACTCATTTTATAAGTTCCCCTGGTTTTGACTTATCACCAAGCCACCTCCCAGAAATTAATATTCCTACTTTATCTATATGTTTCTCTTTGTCCGTGCAGTTCTTCAAGCGACCGCGAAAGAATATTTTTTTAATGCACCATTCATTGAATTTCCAAGTTATAGGAAGATACCATTCAACTTCATGGAAAGATCATATGGGAAAGCCTCCCCACAAAGCAAACACAACTCAGACAGCTTTAAATGATCTGTTTCTGGGTTGGCTTTCATGGGAAGCCTACCTCCTTCCACGAACTTTTACAACTTTTCTTGTTATTTAAGATCTCCCTTTCTCCATATCTTCCAACAATAAATAAGCAACTCACCATCTGCTACATGCAAATCTGTTTGTGGTCATGGCTAGCAATGCAGTGAGATTTGAGGATTTCCTCCCTAGAATGGCTGAGAAGCTGGGAAGAGAAGGATTGATTGGAGAGCTTTGTAATGGGTTTCAATTGCTGATGGACAAGGAGAAGGGTGTGATCACATTTGAGAGCTTGAAGAGAAGCTCTTCTCTCTTGGGTTTGCAAGATTTGAGAGATGATGAACTGCTGAGCATGTTGAGAGAAGGAGACTTGGATGGTGATGGTGTTCTTAATCAGATGGAGTTTTGTGTTCTTATGTTCAGATTAAGTCCTGAGCTTATGCAATCATCTGAGAAGTGGTTGGTGCAAGAAAGCTTCAGTGAATGATTGTAGGTTCTGTGTTTTAAGACATTTGGAAGGCAACTATATTGTACATTTTGTTTTCTTAAATAATTAGCATCTACTCTTTAACCAGCTCTGGTGATGATATCAATTTTCCCACCCTCTTCTCTAACAACATTATATCAAATCAAGTATCACTTCTTTGGAGTTTAGACTAGTAAGTGGTATTGCATTTCAAACGAAAAAAAGGAAGAATAATGAAACCAATCCAATGAGGGTGCATCAGTTTTAGTCTTTGTATTAATTTACTAGGTGTTCGATTTAAGATGGAATTATGTCCATAAATACTGGGCAATTGAGACCATATTTTCAACATACATGATGAGTTTGAGGTTAGTAATGTTAAGTAACAGCAAATTTAGTGTAAAAAACTTTCATACAAGCAGACTCTGGTGGTAGTTTTCTTAGGTAATATTACCCGATAACTTTTTCTAAAAGGTTGTTTCGATGCCTTGACCTCAGGCTACAACTAGTGGTCCATTTACATAGAGTTACATTTCTACACCATAAAGTTACATAACATATAATTCAATCTGAGAGGAGTTTTTTTGGGCCAAATCTGAGAGGAGTTTACGCCAATGGTGGACATACTTCTGGCACAGTGGTGACAACCTTCCTATGTTGAGGTAGCAAGACTATAGAGGTCTTATGTTCAAACGTCTGTCCCTCACGCCATCTCTCCACCCTGCTCTTCCCATTCTCTTAAGTGCGTGTTTAGCAACGGTACTTTTCTGGGAACAACATTCTTTCCAAGAATTGTTTTCTAGCATTTATATAAAAAAAGGGTGGGTTGAGCACAATTTTCATTTTACTTACGAAAATGGGTGAAATTTGGGTCGAGTGTCCCTCTTTGTATGTATTTTTTTGACATGCTTTATGTTTTTAGAATGACGAAATAAGTCAAAGTTGTTTTGCAAAAGCTTTGTTAGACACAAAAATTGGGTCGACTAATTTTCTAAAAACGAAAGAACAAACTATTTTACCAAATGATTTTTAGCTTTCTTGGTTTTCTTATAACGAAATAACGCAAAAAATTGTTTCTTGGATCATTACCAAACGCGCCCTAAGTAAGGGGAAATTTGGTGCCACAAGCTTTCGTCCAAGCAGAGGCCGGTGTCAGTTACCCAATAACTTTTGTTGAAAGATCGTTTCAATGCCTTGACCTCAAGCTACAACTAATGATCCACCTCAATAACATAAAGTTATGTAACATACAATTCAATATGAAGTATTAGGAAATCACAGGAGTTTGTGTGCACTTGAGAGAGTTTACACCAATGGGGAACATGCTTCTGGCACAGCGGTGATAGCATTTTACATTGATGCAATAAGATCAAAGAAGGCTTATGGTTGAACTTCTGTCCTTCACACCTTCTCTCCACCTCTCCTTTCCATTTTCTGAGCGTCTGGACTCTGAATCCTTATGCCTGGTTCGATGATTATCAAAAGAAATTTAAGCTAATTTTTGTAAAATTATGCCATGAATATTTGTTTAGTTATGATTTTTTAAATACTTTTGAGGTTTATTTTTTTGGTAATTATACTTTTGAGGTTTATTGGACTCTTTGACGATATAATCTTTTAAATTAATTTTTTAAATTCATCGGCAGCAACTATAAAAAACTCTCTCGTTTTAGTCGGTGCGGGATTCCATTTTGACGCCTGCGATTACGAGCATCTGTTCGTCAACCTCTCGTTATCGCTCACCATTCTTGTCTCTGGAAAAAGAGAGTTAAAGCAGAATTCGGATTCCTATCTGTCTTTGATAGAGAGGCAACAAAAGGTCGGAAGCTATAAATAATCGAATCGGAATCTCCGACAGCGAGGGGAAATTGAGAGAGAGAGGGTATTATGCTGAAAGAGGATTAGGGTTTTGGTTGATTCTAACTGAGAATCGAATCCATATCTGTAGATCTTCAATGGCAGGTGTCTCTCTCAAATGCGGGGACTGTGGGGCCCTTCTCAAGTCTGTAGAAGAAGCTCAAGAACATGCGGAGCTTACTTCTCATTCGAATTTCTCTGAATCAACGGAAGCCATCCTCAATCTTGTCTGCACTACTTGTAGCAAGCCGTGTCGATCAAAAACTGTAAGATCTTTTTCTTTTGCTTGATAGTTGGCTCTTTTGTGTTTTCGTTTTGATCTGGATCTTGTTTTGTTGAAATCTGGAGTGTTTTATAGCTGTTTTTGCTATTGGATTGGATAGGAAAGCGATTTGCATACGAAAAGAACTGGGCATACTGAGTTTGTCGATAGGACTTCGGAGGCAGCCAAACCCATCTCTTTAGAGGTTTCAAAATCCTCTGCTCCTTCTCAGTCGGAGGAAGGTACCGAAGCTGGTGAAAGTAGCCAGCCTCAAGGTGATGATTTCTGTTTCTTATGCATTTAATTGGCTTGGGAACATGTTTTTACCTTGCAAAATTTGGACATATAGATGTTTGAAATAATATCAAGAAATGAAAATCTGGTTGTACAATTTGAAACTAGATCATGTATAAAGGGCAAACCTGGTGCCAAGGCTTCTGCACAAGCAGAGTCGGTGGGTAATTTTCCTACGCAGTCTTACCCCCAACAATTTTTGCTGGGAGGCTGTTTTGATGCCTTGATCTCAAGGCTACAACTATGGTCCACCAATCGTTGCGCCAAGGCATTGGACAATGTTTAATTATCATAATTCCAATATTCCGAACCCAAGTTAGACACGTTGATTAGAAACTGAATGTTCTCCTCTGAAAAACTAATGGTGCATAATCTATACAATTGTTTACAAAAAAAACCCTTAAAACCTCTAAAAAAACCTCTGACAAAGGGCTGCCTGTCATCGACCTTAGTGTTTTACTAAAGGAACAAAAAGGGGAGTGGCAGGTGGGGTGGGGTGGGGGTGGGGGGGAAGAGAGATAAAGATATAGCGATTTTCTTTTCTTGGGAGAGGGGGGTGCTGTTTGGAAGTGGCATGGTAGCAAAGCTCCCCCTAGCTTTCTAGGTGCATCCTTTGCATTATTACAGATAAACTATTTATATTGTCTCTATGTGTTGTAGTTGTGGTTTGGCTTGTTTACTTGGATGATCAATTGGTGTTTGGTTTCACTTTTAAGTTATTGATACCATTTACACTGATCTCTTTTCTTACTTCAGAAATGGTTGTTCCTGAAGTTGATATGAACTTGCTTGGTGAACTTGAAGCAATGGGATTCCCAAAGGCAAGAGCAACACGTGCACTTCATTATTCCGGTGGGTATTTGATAAGAACTTTGTGATTAAGATGATTAAATATGTTTTTGTTAAGGCTTCCTTTGAATATGTGCTTGCATATTTCTCTGATTATTTAAACACTAGTGAGGGGTTCCATTTTCATTCTTATTGTTAGCTTATGCAGCTATTTTGTTCAATTTTGGTGATTTCCAATTGGCAATGGACTATGTCATACAATCTTGAGTTGGATTGTCCTCATTGGGGCTTTTTGTTGGCAGTGTGACTATTGAATGCTCTGTTGCTAATGATAAATGAAGAATTTATACAAAGAAAATGATGTATCCAGGGTTGGACCCCCCCTCCAAAAAAAAAAAATAAATTTAGGGCCCACGCCCAACTGGAGTCAGGGAGGCTGAATCCATCCCAAGGGTAGAATGGCCAATTCCTACCCCTTGATCGAGCTATAATGAAGACCAAAAGTTCTGTAATTTAGTTTACTTAGATGTTTTGAGAGTCAAGTTATTTGCTTGGAAGAGAGTAATAGAGTTGCAAAAGCATTGTTTCCTTTTTATGAAGTCCTACTTTGAAGGATAACTTAAAATAGGAAAATTTATTTCCTTTTTTGGGTCCAGTTTGTTTGTTATCTAGTTAGTATTAGGTGACTTAAGAGGGATCTCAGATCCGAGGGCTGAGATCGTGTAGTAATTAGATACCTTTGTTAGAGTCCAAGTTAAGTTGTGGTGGGACCCTAGCAGTCATGGGTTTCCCTTGAAACTTGTGGCTGGCTTGGTGTGAATATTCTGCAAATTTTCAAGTTCTCTTGTGCAGCTCCCATAACAGCAACCAACTTCAAGTAAATACAATCCCTTCCCCAATCTGCCTCTAGTACTTCAGACACAACCGTAGCCTTCCCCTCCTGTCTTCCTGTTTCCTGCAATATCAGCACCCCTCCCCCACTGTTAAACCTACTTCCCCAGCCCCATTAGACCCCAATCCCCTTCCCCTAGAGTCGCACCAAGCATTAGAGCATCTCCTTACAGGACCCTTCCCCAAATAATCCTCTTGCCCTAAAACTGGAATTTCCTGCAACCCGTCTTCCCCACGTCCTCAGTCCTAACCCTAATAGGATTCATCCATTCCCTCATCAAATCAGCCCCATTCCACCCTCAATGGAGTTGCCCTAGCCTATAGGATTGACTTCTAACTTCAGTTTACCCCTTACAGCCCTAGTTCTGGAGTTAAGGAAAACTAGCACTTAATCTATTTCGTGAGGAAGTTGCAGAATTTTCTGAGATTTTCTGGATTTCTTATACCTCAAATTTCAACCCTTAAACCCTTAGGATAACTTCTGAAATTAAAAGCCAGAGTTGTTTCCAGTTCAGTCTCCACCCACATTCAACCCTAGTCCCTTTCCCAGCCTTGACCGAAACCTATTCCTATTCTCATCTGGTCTAGGATTGACTTTTCAGACCTGGATTTTGAGCTCTACAAATTCAGATCTGGAACTTCAATTCCAGCATATCCAAACAGTATTAAAACCTTTGAAGACCCTAACCTAAACACCTTTGAAACCCTCACCAGTGCTGGTTCTTAGTAAAGAGGGTCCTGGATATCCAATCCTAAACCTGGGTTTGCAACAGAAAAACTGCATGTTGTCATTTAGGCACTGAAATTTTGACAGATCTCTCATTGGTTTTGCCTTATTAAAACCCTGCCCATGTTGGCTTGATTCTGATCAATCTAGCTGTCTATTTCTGAAGTCAGCAACTTGCTGAGCTTTACATTTAGATATTCATGATCAAATAAGCATTGCAAGACCTTTTTTTCCCACTGCAAAGTGAGAGAAGGCCTCCTCCCATTAATGCAGGGCTAATCTTGAATCAGTGAGATCCAGTGTGAGATGAGCTCCAGATAGGATCACAGTTAAGGAAAGAAACCAAATGTCCAATTAATTTTAAATACAAGAGAAGCAAGGAACCACATTCAGCTAAAATTCTGGTTAAATCTCTAATTGGATGGATAATTCAATATCATAAATCAGGCTTGATCCCATGGTGAGGTTCCAAGGATATGAAGATTCCTATCTGAAGGAATTCCTAAATTTATGAATTGATGAATGGTTGGGACAAAGCAAATTAGAAATTGATTCCATTTCCAAATAACAAGCCTAATGGTTGTCAGAGTCTGATAAAACCTAGAAATCAGGACTTAAAAATTGATTAATTGAAGCCTGTAGTCGGATAACATTATATAAATCTCAATTTTGAATTTTAGAATCATAAGAAGATTCAGATCAGAAACAAATTGCTTCATATTGAAGTAGAATTGGAATTACATGGTGGGATTTGAAGTTGGAGAAAATTCCTAGTTGAGGTAGGAAATTAAGAAACCTTGAAAAAGGTAGGGTTTATGTTGCAATGAACAGAGTCAAAATTAGAAATGGATGAAAAGAGGAGAATTGAAGAAGCTAGCCTTGTAATCAAGGAAGAAGGAGGAGGAGGAGAAGTGAATTGCTGTGGGATACCATAAGAAAGGTTGGAGTAAGAGACAGACAAATCAATGAAAAACCAAATTTGCATTGAACCAGGTAACTGACAATATGGCAAGAAACTAAGTGGATATAAAATATGGATTTTAATGGAAGGAAAAGTTAACTAAGTGGATATAAAATATCGATTTTAATGGAAGGAGTATAAAGTTAAGACATCGAAGAAAGCTGATGGTTAGAAACAAAGAAGAACAGAAATTTGGAACAGTAGAGACAGAATTAGAAACTTGAACAAAAACCCGATGTATTTCAGTAACATTTGCTTGGATAATCACCAAGCTAGACTTGAATGTAGAGAACAAAGGGAGACTAAGGCTTTTCCTTTTTTATTTTTTGGTCTTTTAATATCTTTTGTCGCTTGAAAGTGTGGATGAGCAAGTCAGTTTGAATTTTCTTTCATTTCCAGGGTTGGATTAGGAGGTAAGTGTTTTATATGCCAATTATGATTCTTTTCTTTTTCCTTTATGTGACTGCATCTAATCAATTTTAAACATAGAGGGTGGAAATAAAATATTTTTTGGTTGCTAAACTGTGTGTAGTTATGTGTTCCCTTGCCTTCAAGGTTTCTTCTCAGACTTCTTTCTCTATCCTTTTCTCCGAGTGTTCAAAGCCAGCAGATTACATTGGTACTGCCCAAAAATAAAACTAAAAAGGTCCCTCATGACTTCCACAGCAATCCTCTTCCCAGTGGTGACGTACAACAGCTCAACCAAATCATCCCCTTGTAGCTGACCCCATTCAGTTGGGAAAATGCTGTTGAAATTTGTTGTCAGTTGTCACTCAATGGAACCAACCCCATCCACCCAAAAAAAGTTGACAAATCTGTAGTTGAACCAAGCAAACTGTGGATAAGGATAGGGGAAAGGCTTTGTGGCATGAGGAATCAGAAATTACAGATGGAAAGGGGAAAGAACCTGACACTGGTTTTCTTGCTGTACTTCATCACACCAAACCTCTGTGCCTGGAAGCTCTCTGGTCATTCTTGAGCACCATTTACCACTGGTCGATCCAGTTTTTTTCCTCTCTCTCCTGTTATCAGGACCATGGTTATCAAAGCGTCTGCCTCGGCGCGCCTAAGCGGCCGCCTAGGCGGCAAAGCGGTTTTTGAACCGCTTAAATTGTGACCGCTTAACTAACGGGCTGATTTCTTGCCTCTTTTTGCTTATCCATTACCGGTTTGCCGTCTTTTGCGCCTTATTGCCGCCTAGATGCTAAAGCAGTCACTTTTTTTTACATTTTGTAATTTGTGCATTTTTTTTTTAATCATAATTTATCCTACAATGCCGTATATAAATTTAAATATGTGAACCATTTTGGAATTGAGGCCCAAATTGCCTGTCGGCAACAGAATGTGAAGCATGAGCCATATTCAATGATTACTGATATAGTACATACTACTTTTCTTTCATTTTTAGTTTTCACATTGATTATTGATATAGTACATGCTACATAATTATTGTTATGAATCTTATGATGCTTGATGAGATAAAGCTATGTTTTATTCTTTTTTGGATAATTTTTCATAACTATGATTCTTGAATGTTTTTTTATTTTTATTTTTATGAATGTGATTGTTGAATGTTTGTTTAGTACTTTAGTTTATTATAAAAAATATTTGTATTAAAAAGTAGTTATATTAAAAATATTGACTAAACCGCTTTGGTCGCTTTATTGCCGCCTAAGCGCCGCTTAGTCGCCTAATCGCCAAGACGGAGCCCCAATCGCTTTGGTCGCTTTGCCGCTTTAATAACCATGATCAGGACTTCTTGCTGTGGGGTTGATCATTTGTTCTTATTGTGCAGATTTGTGGGATTAAGGTAGAAGGCAACCTTGTCCCTTCTTCTGTGGCTTACCAGCATCACTAATAAGTTGATTAGGCCACCAGCATGGCAGAACTCCTTGATTCTCCATTTTCCTTTGGGAGTTTACCACTCCAACTTGACTTTTACTCCCTTTTTTTATTTTTTTATTCCTATTTTTAATCCCACTTTTTCCAGTCTTGGACCCAATCTTTTCTCATTTTATGCCTTTTATTTTTGTTATTTCCTACAGGGCCTTGCCTCTAGCAGTGATTTCTTAAAAAAGTTTCATTTTTTATTGCAAGAGGACATCTCCAGCCCTCTCCACCATGTGTTAATTCCACTACTATTTGTTTTCCTCATTTCAATATAAAGTTAACAATGTAGGAAAAAAATAAAGTTTTGACTCACTTGAGGCCCAATAAGACAATGTTAACTGCATCATTGGTTTTGTTTCTTAGATGTAATTTCTCTAACGGTCAATCCTCAACAATATTAAAGTTTCTGCTTCAAGTGGCTTCTATTACTGTACATTTTTGTAGATAGCATGTTGTGGATTGGATCCTAAACATACATCGCTACTTTCGAGGAGTGTGATATATTTTGTGATACCCATAATATGTGTGCAGTTCTAAGTAAATTGTGGGTTGTCTGGTGTTTAGCATAGAACAAAATCTCATGGAAACTTGCGAAATTTCCACCAAAATTTCCCATTTTGGGAACCTCGAAACGAAAAACTAGGGGACTGAAAAAAAATCCCAAGTTTCGATCGAAAGCAGTCAAAATTTCTTCAAAACTTGTCGAAACCTCAAAACCTAACGAAACTTGTCGAAACTGGTTCAACCCAGCTGGACCAACTGGTTCATGAGAAGAAAAAAAATTCCCAAATTTCGTGAGAAACATGGAAAATTTCGTGGAAACTTGGGAATTTCGTGGAAACCTGGGACTTTCCTGCAAGTTTGGTAGCTTCCCAAAATTTCAATTTTTTTTGTTTCTTTCATGTTTCCCCAAATACCACGACAAATATCCCCTCCATCAGGATTTCCCTATCCAAAGTGCATATTCCCTCAGATTGGTTATCTTAGGCATGTTGATGACTAGACTTATAAAGTTACAGTTGTCGATTACCTTGGCAACCATAAGCATAAAATGTCATGAGATGTCTATGTTCGTTGGTTGGAGGAGATGATGTTACAAGCATAGTACTACTCAGCTCACAAGATGGATCCACTCTTGACATTAAGTTGTACTTTCCTTTTATTGTCAGTTACTTTGTATTTGATGTTTTGAAGTTAGAAATTATATATTGAATGTTATGTATTCAAGGAGTTAAGTTTATAGTGTACTTCTCGGACAACTCTACATTGATGCTATGTACATTGAATGACATATCTACATTGGTTTTTTTAGCAAAATACAGCCAATGTGTTCTTTATATTCTAATTATCTTAAATGCAAAGTCCCACCCTAAAATACTCCCTAAAACCTGTTGAAATTTAATGTCGAAACTTGCACGAAAAAGTCCTAAGTTTCCTCGAAATTTCTCAGTTTCCCATTTTCACATTGTCGAAACTTAAGTTTCTCTTGAATTTTTTTCTATAGTGTTTAGTTTATTTGAAGTTGTTTTTTTGTCTTTTCTCAGGCAATGCTAGCATCGAGGCAGCTGTAAATTGGGTCATTGAGCATGAAAATGACCCTGAAATTGATCAGATGCCTATGGTATGGTTCCTTTTCATGATAGCTGTCCTTAATAGGAAATTAAAGATCAGTTTTTCCATGCATATTGCATAGAATTCCACCACTTCATCACTTTGGATGGTACTTCTCGCTTTAATTTGGTGTACAATATAAACTTAATAATTATTCTCCTTTTCTGTCTGTTGCAACAACTGCTTTTAGAACTCCAGAGAAGTTTCAGAGTAAACCAGTTTGATACTTGGCACTGGAAGCATATTTTCTTTTCAACAAGTCTGTCCATATTTAGTCAGTGTTTTACTAAAAGACGTATTACTATCAGCAAGCAGTAGCCATGCTGAGGGCTTATCTAATCTGATATAGGAATTTGGGGCAAGGTGTAGGCAATGGATACTGAACTTAACATGTTATCAAAGTCAGATTGAAACCCTTTTTATTTTGGGTCAAAGATTGAAACTGTTAAATCTAGGGAGATCTAGGGGGAGGGGATTTAGAAAATCTAATGTAAGCATTAGTGTAGCTGACATTTTCTGACTTGATCGAGCTTAGATTGAAAACTCTCAACTTTACCAGAGGGCATAACTGGTATTAATTAGTGACTTCGACAAGCTCTCCTGAATTCCATACATAGTGTCCGTAACTACAAATGTGGGTCAGTGGGGTCGTTTTAGATCTTTTTTGGACATAGCCTACTTATTCTAGGTTCATGTGTCAAGTATGACATGCGTATGGCTCTCTAAATGTTGGTTGAAAACTAAGTTCTTATATCTCAACATGGCTTCTACCAACAAAAAAAAAAATCTCAACATGGTTTAGCATCCATTATTATCTGCCTAAAATCTTTTCAGGTACCCGCCAATAGCAATGTTGAGGCTGCAAAACCAAGACCATCTCTTACTCCGGAGGAAATAAAGATCAAACAACAAGAATTAAGGTTTGTTTAGAGTGTCTATGGTTTTTACTAGCTGTGGATAATCCATGTTAATTCAATGCCTTTGGCTTGATTTGCAGTTAGTGGTAAACAAAGAATTAGAATCAGATTTTGGACTTAATTTTTCTTCGAAACATTTTGTTTAGCTATTTCTTTTTTCTCTTTCTACATATGTTGTCTGATTTAATTTTTTGGTTCATATATGATCTCCCTTCTCCATCTCGTGATTTTTATATAATTTATGGCACTATCTTCCTTTCTGGTTCTTAATTTCTAGTGTGCTTTTTCCAGGGAGCGAGCTCGGAAAAAGAAAGAGGCAGAGGAAAAGAGAATGGAAATTGAAAGGGAGAAGGTATTTGTTGTAACATCAATGACTCCCTTAGCTTATTAAATTGTTAGTTCTTACAAAAATTTCTTTTAAACCTTCAGAAATTGTGTTATGTTTTATATGAAATTATCAAATCAAGATTTTGTGTTTAGCAGAAAAGGTTCTAAAGATGGATCTGTTAAATTTGAACATGAAAGTTTATTTTTCATTTGCTTTAAGATTAGTTGCTTTGATTACCAATGTCATGGTGAAATCTACCTCTCTTTCTTTTTTTTGGTAATAAATGGTGAAATCTACCTTTATCAGAGCATTTGAGGTTGATCTCTCGATTTTTAATGACACCTACAATAGAAAATGAGATCTGATAATTTTATGAAGCAGATAATGATGATAATCTTGTATGAGAGCATGCCCTGGATAATTGCCTGTAACATGATCCTACATTTGTCTTTAATTTTAACTAGGTTGGTAAGATGTAATCAAGTTACTATATGGTTATAGGAAAGGATTCGAGCTGGTAAGGAATTGCTTGAAGCAAAGCGAATTGAGGAGGACAATGAAAGAAAACGGTATGTCTGGAATTTGAGAGCTTCATACCGTCATGTTTCCCTTTCAATCTTACCTATTGTCCTTTCTCAGTTTCAACCTTTCTTCCTGGTTATTTACTTGATTTATTTAAATTTTGAATCTTGCTCTTCCTCTGTAGAATATTGGCTTTGCGGAAAGCAGAGAAAGAAGAAGAGAAAAGAGCTAGGGAGAAAATCAAACAGAAACTGGAGGAAGATAAGGTCCTACTGGATTTATGCATCCTTATTTTTGTTGACTGCAGTCAAATGATTAATATTTTGGTTCATACTTTCTAATTATCCGGATAGATGTATCTTTTCTTAGTTTTCCCGTCAGTGATCAGCTTCTTATATAAATAATAAAATAATGTATGAGTGTTAATTCCTTTTTTCTTTAGCATACAAGGTAGTGCACATAGAATTCACATGTCTTTTACTCATGCAACTTATACACACTCAAGAAGCAAACATCCGTGAACAGCATGAGAATTTACTCTTGATTCTTTTTATTTCAGTATTAGTGATTATCAGGATTTGATTATGTCTCCTTGAGGTTAGCATTATATGTTTGAGTCTAGACTTGAGATTTTTTAGGCTTGTGAGAACCCAAAATTGCTTAACTATGTCTTTACAGGCAGAGAGGAGGAGGAAGCTGGGGTTGCCACCTGAAGATCCTGCAGCTGTAAAACCTCCCACACCTGTAGTGGAGGAGAAAAAGGTGACCGTCTGTTGAACTCATGAAAACTAATTCTTGTGTACTATTTTCTGGTTGAAAATTGTATTGATACTTTGATAGATTATCTTCTGTTTAAATTTCAGAGTATGTTGCCTGTTAGGCCTGCTACGAAGGCTGAGCGAATGAGAGACTGTTTACGATCACTTAAGCAAAATCACAAGGTGAATGGTACATTTATTTTGTAGGGTACATTGTTAGTGTTTTATGGCCTGAAGAGGTTCTTGTCACTTTTCTTACTTTTATTTTTGAATCTCTATTGTTTGCTGGAATATGTCTGATATACTGACCCTCTGCTTCTTTGGCAGTGGGTTCATATTTGACCACAGCCCGTGTGAGACGGTGAGACCTGTATTGCAATCCAGTGCCCCTCCCTCAGGATTTTAGTAGAATCGATCATGTGATGCTTATTACGATAAATAGAACATTTACCAAAAAAGAAAAAGATAAATAGAACAGAAGAAACTCAATAGTGTTGAAAAGATCTATACTGTTGGCCGTATTGTTTGACTTTGTGCAACTGAAATGTAGAAATTTTGAATTTTTGTTAAATAATAAACTAAAAGGAAAGAAAGTCTCCATGTTGCTGTGCTAATCTTTCACGTTGACCAGCAGCAATCAACAAGAGGAGAGGAGAAGATAGAGGAAAGAAAGACGAGAGTGCTTAGTATGTCAAACTTGATAAACCCAGTAGCTCTCTCCCACCAATGTATTTATATTTATATTTATAAAAAAGGCGTTACAAATTAGAAAACCGAGAATAACACCCATAGAGCTAGTTGGATTCTTAGAGAACAAAGTTAGAAACCTATCCCAGATGAGGAAATATAGCAAGCCCGAGATCAAATGAACTACCATATAAGGGTGCGCTAGATCATGATAGGCCTCCAGTTCATTCCTACCATTCCCCTTCAAGCTGGAGAATACTCGTAACTTATCAACCATGCTCAGCTTGGAATAAACTTGCTGGAAAGTTAACAGGGTTTGGTGAAAGTATCAGTGGATACTTCTGTAGAAGGGCAAATGGAGCAACAATCAGCTTGTTTTAACTGCATCAGGACAAAATGACGGTCAACTTAGATGTGCTTAGTTCCTCTTTGGAACACTGGATAGCCAGAAATATAGATGTCTGCCTGGTTGTTCACAAAACATTTCCTTGGATATGAGATGGAAAACCCCACCTCTTGATAATGATTTTGATCATGTTAACTCAGCTTCCGGATGAGCCATAGTTCGATACTCAGTAGTCTGCTCTTTTACCACTCCAGGTAACTAAATTTTACACCAACAATGGTAAAATACCCAGTGGTAGATCGTCTGTCACTAGATGATCCAGCCTATTCAGCATCAGAGGATCCAACCAAATGAATATTCTGATGGTTATGTGGAGCACCCTCCAAATACCAATTAACTAGATCATCAGTTCCTGCAAGGCTGTAACCACTGGCATCAACTCATGATTTTTTTTAAATAAGATAAAATCATGAATTTTGATGGCCAATCTTTTTGAGTAAGCAGATAACTGATGAATGAAGAAGCCCTATGCCATAAAAAACTATGGCACAATGAAGTGTGGTTGGGCAGAAGAGGGTAGCTGCACCCTGGACCCAAGAGTCTCTTGTAAGACCATCAAAGAAGAGGCTAAATGAAAGCTTGATTACTGGTGTTCAAGCTCTTATACCATGTGAAGGTATCTCACCCTAAGCTCGGGAATTATACTAGAGAAGACAAAAGATAGAGGAAGGAAAGAAGTGACTCCTAACTGAAAAGGATAAATAACAATCCTAATCCAAGAAGACAAACTACCATTCAGGAGCTTGATCACGATAAAGACACTCCTATTGTGATGCACATTCTAACAATTGCTTTACTACAACACAAGTTACAGATGTTTTACAACAAAATTGCAATGTGTATTTGAAATATTTGGGTGTACCATATACACTTAACTCATTAAAGCCCTATGAGGCGTACATCATCCGGACTCCGGAGTTGTAGATTGTAAATATCTGCCAGAATATGGATTACATATTGGGGATGGGGTACGTGGATGAATATGGGAACTCAAGTGTTGGGCTCATGGAATTTAGGTAATGGCATTTGGGGCACTTATAACATACTGATTATTTTGAGATTTTTCCCCACCTGATGGGTTTGGATGGAGGAATTTTACACTATATTAGCTTAGCAGGCACGCTAAGTCAATATCTTGTTGAAGGATCTTCCACACACGCGCGTGCACACACACACACAAAAAGGAGAGATATGATAATCTGAAGTCATAAAATTTTAAGAATTTTCAAAACTTTGTACTGTGGCTTTGGCCATGCTTCACTTTGTACTGTGGCTTTGGCCATGCTTCTGTGAGGAACTGTCGGTATCAATTTAGTCAAACTTCCTGTTATAAGTGCCAATTCCCCAGCAAAGAGTCTAAATATTGTGCCTAATTCTTTCTTTGTTTCCCTATTGAGTTAGGATGATGATGCTAAAGTGAAAAGGGCATTCCAGACCCTTCTAACTTATGTTGGGAATGTTGCTAAGAATCCAAATGAGGAGAAATTCAGAAAGATTCGACTCAACAATCAAACATTTCATGTAAGTGACTGCACTGGTAGCTGTCGTTTTAAACTCAAAATGCTGCTAAGTTGCATGCTGGTATGGTATGGTGTATATCTAGGAAGGTGTAGGTTGTTTTATGGGTTCCTGAATTTCCAGGCTCGTCCAGTGGTCTCTTATGCCTAAAGTGGTTCATTTTATGTAGTACCAACCAGAAGTTGTCTACATCGAGTTATTCATATTCAATTGACCCACCAATAGAGGCTTACTTTGATTCCGATTGGTTTGCCGATCAGATGAAAAAATGATCATATCTAGAACTCAGCTTGGTTGGATCATCATTTTTTAGTTTCCTCCACATCTGTTAGTAGTCCATACCATTTCGTGTGTGGTTGTCTAAAAGTTTCTTCTCAAGTAAATTTCAGTTCTCCTAGCATCTCATTCTCTCATCATTTACATTACCAAAAAACAAATGAAATTCTCTCATTTGACATTGGTTTTTCTGTTCAAATATTGTCCACAGGAGAGAGTTGGTAGCTTAAAAGGGGGAATTGAGTTTCTTGAAGTTGTTGGATTTGAGAAAATTGAAGGTGGTGAGTTCTTGTTTCTTCCAAGAGACAAAGTTGACATGGCAGTGCTAAACACAGCTGGATCTGAGCTGAATTCTGCAATTGTAAATCCTTTCTTTGGTGTTCTTTGAGTTTGGGAATCTAATTTTCATGTATGTTTGCATATTAATTGGTGGATGTTTCAGAACTTTGGGAGTATCACAGTTGCACCTTCCAGTAGGAATACTGTATGATGACCCTAGACAATCATATAAAACAAAACGAGACAAAGTTGTTGGAATGAAGAAAAAACTTCTCTCTCTTCTATTGACCATATTTTATTGAACTTCTGATGTGGTATTAATCAAGGTGGGTGGTGGTGTTCCAGGCTTCCAGCATATATCTATGCTAGCAAAGGTTCTTCAGAAACTTTACCTTGAAAAAAGATTACTGCAAGCTGCATACATGTTGCAATTCATCCATCTTCGTTATTTGTAGCTTAGGGTAACATGCTCATGAGCCATCTTAATGACTGCAAGCTGAATATGATCAGCATCCCATTGTTTCACCCCTTGCGCTTCATTTGGTTGGAAGGGAAACTAGTGGGTAGAGATGAAATTTCAAAACTGAAGCAGACACTTCCATTCTATATTTTGGCTAAGAGCCCATTACAGGTGAAAGCTTGTATTACAGTAATTCTAAAGACAGCTGTGGAGGGAGGGAGGCATGGAAATTAAGGCTGCCCTGCCTAAAAGTGTGAATAACGAACGTGAACTATGTATTGAAAAGCACCAGGAGCTTGTCCGACCTGGGCTTCCCAAGCAGGAACTGAGATAAACGTAAGGAAATTTGAACTCTTCCTTAAATATGGGTAATTAGCCATTCTTTAGTGTCTAAGCTGGTTCAACAGAAAATTAATTTTACCCAACAAAAAGATCATGACCAAGAGCAACATTCTGGGGTTTCATTTATCCTAGATTCAAAATTAGGATTCAAAAGTTGTATTCCGTAGTAATTTGCAAGAACTGCTAAAAAAATGTAATTTAAAAAATTAGATTTTGAAAACATATATACGTTAGATGCTTTCTTCTTTTTTTTTTTTTTTCATTTTTTTGGGTCATCTCAAACCAGTCATAATGTTCAGGGGAAGTGCGAAAGTCATGACCTCCTTGGATTTACTGCCCTGTAAATGAGAGGTTAATCACTGCATTAGAAGTACATACACAAGATGCCTTCTGTTTAGTATGATGTACAAGAAAGTGCATATAAGAACTCTTATTTTTAATGGCAATTAAAATATTAAATAAGAATCTAGGTTCTGTCATTTTGTTGGGTGACTGTGCAAAATAGACAGAATGCTATTTTATTCAGGATTAAGATCGTTTATATTTGGAAGGCTAGTGTTCTATCCTTCTAACTACTGGATGAAGGTCACGTGGATTATATAAATTCGCACGTTAAATTTTGTACATGCATAAAATCATAACCTAAAGTCTTTAGTGGATTTAAACAATTCACGTAATCTTCATCTAACAGTTGAAAGGACAGGAAGAACCAAACGTAGATGATTTAAATCCTTTTATTGATCAAATCTAAGATTGGACAATGATATCATAAAGATTTGTTCTTTTCTTTTTTAGTAAAATAAAATTTATATTTATTGGAGTAAACAAAGACAATAGCTAGTGGATAAATAATCAATCACAATGGTAACCCTAGAGAGATATAGTAATAGCTGTAGTTTGTTAAAGGAAAAATGGTGAAGGATGGATAGATTCTTGTCATTGAGGACACTCTGGAGGAGCTGATGTGTATCTTGATCGATCAGAACAATAGTCATATGTCATGTACTTGCTTTTCACCTCTTCATATGCTGCTTCTTGGGTGGAGTTCAGTTGCCAATACTCTTCACTGTTCCACCAGTACTCAGATGAATAACACAGCTGATCACTGTTGGAATTTTGAGTTGAGCAGCCATCAATGTTGAATCCTTGAAAATTTGCCGTGAAGGGTGCTTGGCTCCAATCTATCTTTGTTTGGCCTCCATCAGTTGCCCAACTCTCTCCATCCCACAAGCTTGCTTCTAATTGCATTGCTTGAGTTGGATAGTTCACTCCAATGTCGGTCTTATTCTTGAAAACCCTAATAGGCACATCATCAATGTAAAACCTACAAAAGCAGCACATGATTAGTGCATGGAATCTGGATCCTCTACTTACATAAAGAGGAAATTTTCGAATCCATATTGTTAGATTCTTGACACGTATTCAATCTAAAAGCAAAATTTTCTGATGCTTGACTTACACAATTTGATGTGGGTTCCAAAGAACTCTGTAGGTGTGGAAAGCTGCTGTTGGATCAAACCAAAGGTGAATTCTTTGCTCCCTATTTCCTTTCCCATCTGTAAAAACATTAGTCTGTACTGTAATAGGCTTTCCTTGTTTATTTCCCAGTAATTCAAAGTCGAGTTCATCATGTTCATCAGTGTGTGAAGTGAGCTGCCAATAATGTATTCTAATCAGTAAAAATAGCAATTCAGCCATTCTTTCTCACTGTGCAGAAGAAGATGATCAGCAGAGAAGGGAACCTTACATAGTAAGCCGTAACTACTCCTGCTGTGTCCTTATCAGTTAGCTTTATTCTCAAAGTGAAAAACCCAGAACCATAACTCAACTTGGATCCAAACCCAGAGCCTGCAATTTACAATCAAAAAATTAGTTTGAAAAAGTAGATCAACCTAATCAGAGTTTCATAAGAATACTGAAAACCCATCTGCAGTAAGTTGTTAATTAACAAAAAATTCAACCACCACTGCTTTCAAATATGAAGATCAGAAGATTAACCAGAATATTTGTCTAGGGAGAGCTGGATTTGTCTTCCTTGGTCTATGGAAAGAACATGATCATATCCCCAGGTAACGTTGTAGTTTGTATCAAAACTAGAGTTGGTAGTATCAGCTGCTATTGCTCCACCTACAAACCAAACTGCTAGAAAACACAGAAATAATGAAATACTCATTGGAACAGAACTTGTAGTGCTTGTTTTTATGGTTTCTGTTGACACAGTATTCATGCATGCATGCGTACATTATATAAAGGGAGGGTTGAACGTCACCTTTCAAGGATTATGATGAGCTTGAACAGGCAAGGACAGCGTGGCAAAATATTTTTTTGTATAAATCCCCTACACGATTGACATCTCTATATGGAAATATGGAAAGAAATGAGAAGGGTTGGATTGGTGGGTGGATCAAGTAATAGATGATTTAGAAACAGCTCAACTGATGATGTTGATCCTAACTGTTAATCCAAAATCCTCGTGGGTTTTTTTTAAGGATGACGGAGGACCCAATGAGATGATGAAATGACACTTCAAGTGCTAAATCTCTTCAGAGTCTTTTGGGGTTTTCTCTTGTTAATCCAAGTAATTATTTTTTAAGGAATGACTTGACTACTCAAGATTGAAAATTCTCTTTCCAATATGTTTGATATATACACAAGAAAATTTTCCTAATTCTGATGCTTCAGGAAAGACAAGTAAATCAAAGAAAATGTGCAATTTAAGAATAGGGAAGTGTAAAATCATAATATAAAATGGTTGGAAGATAATAATTCCCCTATTTGTCTCCTGTCTGACAATAGTGACCCTTGAAATACTCTTTAATTCCAGTGTCACCCTATACATTCCCTTATCAGAATTTGGTTGTTGCTGTATAGAATTTTCAATTTTCCAGGTCAACCAATAATGGTAACTCTCCAAATGGAACGTATCTCATCCAGAGACTTCAGACCACCCGTTTGATGAACCCTCTTAACCAAGGTAGAGATTGATATAAAACAACCCTCATGCCCATCCTGAAGAATAAATATATCCTGTTCTTGTTTTTTTATTGGGAGTAACTCAGGTTCAGTTCCTGTGAGAGAACCTCAAACATTTGAACATAAAACGAGAAAGTTTAAGAACAATCTGTTAAAAACCACATACACTAACAAAAGAGAGAGGTTTTGATCACAGTCTTCACAGATACCATTGCTTCAAAAGTCAAAACTCAAGACACATAGGGAACCAGTTTTTTAGGTATCCCAATTCCCAAAGAATAACTTAACAGAAGATTTTGAGAGACTGCTGATGCTGCCGAATTGTATAACAGGAATCCGAGGTTCAAAAAACTAAAATACAACAAAATTCTTCCAAATAGTGATCCTTAACTCAGAATATTTGTCCATAAAGAAGATTTCCAGAAAAGAATATGTGCTCCGATTCCTAATGGCAGTCAATCTAACATGTTCCATTAGGATAAGTATCTATTTCATGATAGGAATGGCAATCCATGTTTAAGCCCTCCTCCAAGGAGTAAAACGAAGAACACTGATCCCATGTTTAACAAGCCCGGGAAAGCACCGATATGGAGAAAGGAGGACAAAAGCGATGAAACTCAAGAACCTGCGCTCGAACAAATACATATATCCATATATGCTACACTGAATCCTTAAGATGCTGACAAGATATTGAAGAACTCAAGCTGGTAACTGGAGCCTCTCATTGTTCTTCCAGCTGCAAATCATTAAAACAAGAACATGATACACTTAATTTTACATAAATATAAATATATGTCTAAATCCACTTAAGAACATCCAGCATATACCTTTGGAAGTAATAATAGAAGAAATCAGCATAAAGTAATGTCTGAACGAGCCCAGCAATCCAAGCTGCAGTGGAGAAAAAATTCAATCACATGTGAATGGACATAAACTGGAAATAGGTTCAACACAAATCCACAGGCAGACCAAGACAAACCCAACAATAACAGACAGGTACTTTATGCTTTGTCAATAAATGCAAAGTGACAAAGGTAGTCTTCAGTTTAGGATATCCATTATGCTAACAGTATACAGCATTTTATTATTTATTTATTATTATTATTCTTTTTTTTTTTTTTTTGGGGGGGGGGGGGGGGGGGGGTTGTGGTGAAGTTGAAAAGGAAAAAGTGTTGAACCCATCCATCCTTCTCATGGACGTAACTGAACTACTTTATTTACTTCAAGCCAAAAAGATGTAAAGGATCAATGTTAGCTCAGGTTTGACAAGTTCTAGATGTAATGTTCAAAAGTATACCATGTATTGCAGTAGGCTGTCAAGATACACAGCAGTTATCTTTCTCATTCATTTAATTTAAAATACAATCACACGTGTGACAGTGTGAGTGTAGAGAGAGAGAGAGAGAGAGAGAGAGAGAGAGAGACATACTTATCCAGTGGACATAGTGTGCTTCAGTAAAGAAACGATAAATCCAGTTGAGGATGTACAATCCTCGGTATGCACTGCATTGAAAGAGACAGAAATCAATTAACAATTGATACTCCTAGTCACTGAAAAAAAGCTGAGAATATTGATATACACCCTCATCCATATAATCAAGAAATAAACAAATATAATAATTGCAGTAATCAGGTTTCAGGGGTAATAAGTTGTTAAGTTAAAGTCATCAGACAGACAAGCAAATATTCAAGTGAAGTAAAAGACAAGAACATTTCTCTTCAACGGAAGAATGAGAAGGAAGTTGAGGGAAATTCCAGAACAGGATTAACGTAGCAAATACTAAAAAGGTGGGTAATGCTTAGTCGAGTACAGTTAGATGGAGCTGCAGGGACCTCTCCCCAGAGCCCACCCAACCCCTCCACAACCAACCCCATAAAAAAATGGCATACCAAATTGCATTCATGTATTTGGGAAGTTTTTACACAGACAAAATCACATATCTATTGTTTTTCAATGTGATTTATATATTAAATCCATATCTGTATAAGCATCATTATGTTATCCGACTCAGCAAGGGAATGGTTACACTTTCAGAAACTAAAAAGAAAAATTTTAGCATGTTGACACATGATGAGACTCGAAGAAAGTAGCCATCCAGAATGACACATAAAAGGAATCAGTAAAAAAAATGCTGTTGGCCAAAATAAAATCTTAAAAAAAATTGCCACCAGATCCCCCCCCCCCCCTTTTGTAACACACACAATGAAACCCAAGTTCAATAAACTAACAATTCAAAATGGAAGCATACAGAAATCATCTCATCTTGCATCAGTAGGAAACTACTGTATCTAGGACTTTCTAAGTGTAGACATTAATCAGCATAAAGGAAAAATAGAAGAATCTAAACCATCAATATTTCATAATTCATAAGTGAAACATTATATAAATAGGTACAATTGTTTTATACTGCTAATTTAGGTAGGCTTTCCTACACAGTCCATTCTTTTGGGGAGCCACCAGGATAGCTCATCTTTTATGAATCAAACCATCAGGTAAATAGCATGCCCATTAGGTAGTCTGTATACATGACATCACTTTACTATATGGTCCAAAATCTAGTTGATTTTCTTTCATACATTTTAAACCTTCAGATTGAGATTCAATCAATAGATGATGGCTGACATGGCAATTCCACCCATCAAATGGAGCACCATATGGATACTTCTCAAGTCTCCAAGGCCAAAATCCACCACACAGCCCATCATCTATTGAATCTTTTCACTAGTCATTTAATTCTGTTGATAGTGGGTAATTGTGACATGAGTCAAAGGTGAGAATTCCAAACAATATACCACATGGTAGACGTTTATCGCTATTTAGGAAATGTTCCTTATGGACCATGAAAGAACATTTCCCCAATAAGTTGAAGAAATTTTCCAACTAAACTTTAAATACATCCCATGACCATGATAAGAAATAATAAAGAATTAAGATGATCATGAAACTCATTTGTTAAAATACTTGCTGCACCCAGTAAACTAATGAATAAGAATTTAGGATAGTAATTCACCCCAGAAGAAAAACATATTGCCCTGTCAAGTTGTCTATGTTCCTGGTTCTCTGCAGCAGTACCAACTGAGGAAGTATGGCAACAGCCTCCAAGTACAAGGAAAATGCCCACATTACCTGCTCCATCATAGCAGACAGGAGTAGTATGTAAGAAAAGAAGCCATGGGAAAAGAATAAAAAAGGAAAAAGGGGGGAAGAGGATGCAGTAGCTTAGAAGTATCAAATGACAATACTGAAAAACACATTAAGGCCAAACTGTAAGCAGAAGTATCCAATCATGGAAACTGAAAAGACTTGCCAATACCTCCTTGAAGGTGAACTTCTCATTAATAACAAGGGCCAAAAGTAGGCAAGGTAGTACAAGGTAAAAATGGCGAAACGTATCTTGATCTTTATCATAAGATCGACGGACAATCTTGTGGCTCCTCATGTACCAGACAATTGAAAGCGAGCTCCCCAAGAATATTAACTTCATGATGGTATTATATAGTGAGATAAAATCAGTGAAAATATCCAAGTACCGAGCAACAAAAACAATCGCATAGAGTTCTTGAGTCTTCAAAGATATACCTGCAACAATGATTAGTCATAAGTCATAGAACTAGGTCACAAATACTACTTCAAGCCATAAGAAGACCCTGGATGTGGAAATGATGAGAAAGCATAACAAATTTATATAGGAAATTTTTGAAATTTTTTCAAAGAACAATTGATTAATTATCCATGAATAAGAAACTAAGGAGAAAAAGAGCTCGAGGCAGACCTCAAATAACCATAGGAGAACTTGTGGAGGAAAGAGATGCTTAGCTTAAGCATCATCCCATGTAAGACTTAAAACAGAAATGATTGGAGACCAAGGATCTGTGTGTGGCTGACTCTATTTAGTTAAGTAAGATGTGGTTGTTAATGCACCCATAAGCGATGTGGCTGACTCTATTTAGTTAAGTAAGACTAGGAAGGATAATGTAAGGATTGAACAGAATAGTGCTGAGATGAGGGTCCCATTATACATAAGAAACAATGAGAAAGTCATCTGAGAAGCCATGATCAAACAAAGGTTTTTGTCCAACAGAGGCCTTGAGATGCCATGAGAGAGTGAATTGTTTCATATTGAAGGATCCAACTGAGCCAGGATAGGCCTATAGTGACCCAAGGAGAGGTAGTGGGGAAAGACATGTATAGGTTGAGGATAATCCATGCATGGTCATATAGCGCTACATGGAAGGCATCGATTAGGTAGGTCATGCTGAGTTTTGTCAATGTTGTTCTTGCTCATGGCTATTTTAGGGCCGTTTTAGGTGTTCAAATTTTAGGTTCAAATCTGGCAAACGAATCGGATCATTGTACGGGAGTGTGGGAGAAGTTAAAAAGGGACCGGGGGCCGGTCCGTAAGAAAAAGCGTGATCGGGTCACACAACCAACGTATCTCCCATTTGTGATCCGAGATTTGAAACTGATCACAGGCCGGCGGGGGGCCCCCCAAGAGATTGTGGTGATGGCTGAATAAGCAGCCAAGGAGCCTACCCACAGAACGTACAAAATTTATAGATTTTTTGGATAAGTAGCATAAAAAGATCAACAAGAAAGGATTCCATATCTGATATCAAATTCACCAGAAACTGGTAACTGCAATGGAGATATATTTTTGAAATTGTACTTTGCTTCGTTTTTTTTTGGGGGGGGGGACGGGGGGGCAGTGGAGGATTGTGCATAATGTAAGAGGTCTTATACAGGAAAAATATAAAAGTGGCAGATATATAAATTTGTATCATCCAACATCTAAATGTGCATCTCTACATAATATAGTTAAGACCTTTTAATCACGAAGTAATGCTAACTAAACGAACAGAAAATATCTCACACTATGCATAGTTCAATCCAGGATGAGTCACTTATCATCAATGAGCTATAGTAATGCATTCGTGAAAATTCCAACATAAAGGGCAGTGGAGGCAAAATCTATCTAACATTAGTGGCTTGAAGCTCATAGTGAGCTTTGAGAATTTGCAAAGTGGAACCCAAGGCACTAAAATTTGGAAGACGTGAAGCCACAGCAAGAAAGTAAACAAGCAGTATGCCAATCAGAGTTGTTTATTAAGCAAAAATAGAATATAAATTATGTAAATAAGAACAGATGATCTACAGAAAGAAATCAGGAATTGTTTACATTAAAAAACCCCCCGCCAACCCACCCCTTCAGGAAAAAGAGAAATGAAGGGGGAACGATGTAACCTGATCAGGAATTACAAGATCCCAGAAAACTTTAATGGAAGTTTTGATTCATCAAGATGGAAGGAGTTTGTTATATGATCTCAGATAAAGAACCCCATCAAACCTCTCTTTCAAGTATACAGTCCTATGGTATCTAGAATTCTTTCCACCCTCATCAAAAGGTTGTCACTAATTCAATTAATCCACCTTTTGTATTCACGATTTATGACAATGTGCAGTCAATCTCAACATATTAGTCACTTCTAGATGGCACATATAATTTTATCAACCAAGTTTGCAACGACCTGTGTTTTGGGCCATGAACTGAGAGATTATTGTGTAAGTCAGGCGCAACCACAAGTTGGTTGCAATATACACAGAAATTCTTCCATAAGTCAGGTGCATTGCTGGTAGACTATTATGAGATAAACACAATAAGACCAGAGAAAAAAAATATTATCCATGATAAATTGTCTAATAATATCATCTAGAATTGTAGGTGAAGTCATACTCAGTGGAGTATAGCTAATTTGAACAATATATTGTACCTACCCTATCCAAGATTTACGTGTAAAGCATACAAACAACAAGTCAGCCTTATCCTAAATTGGGATCGGCTACTTGGTCCTTTCCCTCCACTCAGCTCTGTTCGAGGTTGGATTGGGTAACCATTGGATTCCTTAAATGCCACGTGACACAAAGAAAAGGGATCCTAGATTTATAGTAGTAAAAGTAAAATATAAATATTGGGATTTGAGGTTCACATTGGCCATCTTACATGTACTGTACCCAGACTACATCTACTTGAGGATTTTATATATAATTGATTGATACATGGGGACTTTGCCCCAAGGTGGAACTCTAACCTCCTACATGAAAGTATGAAACTATGGAAGCCACCAACGTTGGGATTGTAAATTTTAGTATTTGAGTACAATAGGAAGTCTAATCCGCTAAGAAACCTTTTTCAATATATATATTACAGGGACCAAACAAGTTTAGACTTAAGAGTAGCAAAGAAACGCACCCTAACCATGACTAGATACGATCGCAGTACGTGTCTCCTTCAAGAGCTTGTAACAGAAGTTCTTTTGAGATTGCCGATGAAATCTGTGTTGAGGTTTAAGTGTGCGTGCAAGGAATGGTGCACCCTGATTTGGCGATCCTCAGTTTGCACAATCTCATCTCGAACATTCATCGTCTGTACCTGGAATCATCTGTGAACAAGCAAACCTAGGTACGTTTCTCATGTCGATTTAGATGTAGAAAGAGGAGTTGTGAGCAATTTCGACTTCAACGTAGAACAAATTGTTGGTGACTCCGTGCTCCTTCAAGACTCTTGCAATGGTCTTCTCCTCTTAAAAAAAAGAGAAACTAATATAGTGAGGGATGAGAATTGCGAACAATTTTACGTCTGCAATCCCATCATTCGTTGGTATTTGAAGCTTCCTCTATTCCCCCACGCCTCAGATAATATTTCTGGAACATCATTGAGTTACGACAATTTGAATCGGAAATATAAAGTTTTGATCGTCTATAGCGATTTAGTTCCAGACTTATACAAGTGTGCAGTATTTACACTGGGCAACAGAGACGGTGGTAGTGATGGCAGTAGCAGTAGTAATAGATTATGGAGAACATCTTGCTGTCATATTTGGGAAGATGAAGATATGCTCTCCAACACAATCAACCAGTGGAGGAGTATACTGGACGATAATTTTAGAACCATCAGAGGAACCATCTGGAGACAAATTAAAAGCTGATAAAGCTGTTGACATGAGCAACTATTTTACTAAACATTCTCATCCCAATATCCTTCTTCTTCACCTTAAACTGCCCAGTAACCGGATCATAAAATACAAAATGTTCATTGTGGGTACCAAAGAAGAGTATCACAGGTCTAGGATGCTGTGTTATAAAAAACAGCCTGTGAATGCGGAAGTCATAAGGATCAAACTTATCAATGATTGGTCCAAAATTGATAGTAAATTCCTTACTCCATGCATGCGAATGCTTCACAGCATCATTCAAAACCCACAAATCCAGCTGATAAGAAGAATAAGCAACCCCTACGCATAGAGAACCTTTCATCTTTTGTGTAGTGTAAGCCCAAATACACTCGCTGGGTGGGGGTTGGTGTAGTGCAGGGCCATTGATTAAACTGAATTCTTCACTTGCAATATCCATCTTTAAGACGAACACTTCCTCCGATGGTTCTAAAATTATCGTCCAGTATACTCCTCCATTGGTTGATTGTGTTGGAGAGCATATCTTCATCTTCCAAGATATGACAGCAAGATCCAATGTTCTTCATAATCTATTACTACTGCTACTGCCATCACCACCACCGTCTCTGTTGCCCAGTGTAAATACTGCACACTTGTATGACTCTGGAACTAAATCGCTATAGACGATTAAAACTTTATAATTCTGATTCAAACTGTCGTAACTCAATGATGTTCCAGAAATATTATCTGAGGCGTTGGGGAATAGAGGAAGCTTCAAATACCAACGAATGATGGGATTGCAGACGTAAAATTGTTCGCAATTCTCATCCCTCACTATATTAGTTTCTCTTTTTTTTAAGAGGAGAAGACCATTGCAAGAGTCTTGAAGGAGCACGGAGTCACCAACAATTTGTTCTACTTTAAAGTCGAAATTGCTCACAACTCCTCTTTCTACATCTAAATCGACATGAGAAAGTGTACCTAGGTTTGCTGGTTCACAGATGATTCCAGGTACAGACAATGAATGTTCGAGATGAGATTGTGCAAACTGAGGATCGCCAAATCAGGGTGCACCATTCCTTGCACGCACACTTAAACCTCAACACAGATTTCATTGGCAATCTCAAAAGAACTTCTGTTACAAGCTCTTGAAGGAGACAAGTATTGCGATCGTATCTAGTCATGGTTAGGGTGCGTTTATTTGCTACTCTTAAGTCTAAACTTGTTTGGTCCCTGTAATATATATATTGAAAAAGGTTTCTTAGCGAATTAGACTTCCTATTGTACTCAAATACTAAAATTTACAATCCCAACGTTGGTGGCTTCCATAGTTTCATACTTTCATGTAGGAGGTTAGAGTTCCACCTTGGGGCAAAGTCCCCATGTATCAATCAATTATATATAAAATCCTCAAGTAGATGTAGTCTGGGTACAATACGTGTAAGATGGCCTACGTGAACCTCAGATCCCAATATTTATATTTTATTATACTATTACTACTATAAATCTAGGATCCCTTTTCTTTATGATTAAGTCAATTCACATCCTCTATAATTCATTTCCTTACAATTACCTACAATTCCCTCATAGGATTGTGTCACGTGGCATTTAAGGAATCCAATGGTCACCATTATATGGATTGTGTCTTTGATCCTGCTATATACTTATGGACTTTGCTCGTCTTCAACATCGTCGATTGTTCTCAATATTGGATGGTTCTATTGACATGAAGAATTAAAGTTTTTTTAAAGTTGGTGTTGATTATCTCCTGGGTGAAGTTTTCTCAGTGTTTATCGACATCTGCCATTGCTACACGATTCAAGATTGGTGCTACTTTTCAAGTTTATTCTTATTGTGCAAGCTGAAGTTTTCTTTTTGTACACTCCAGCTTGAGGGGGAGTGTTGAAATATAAATACTTGGGCTATTTACTTCACGACACTATTCACGTGAACAGTAAAATCTGTGTTACTGTTCACGTGAACAGCATATGCTAGTGATGCTACTCTACTTTCTATTTCTAATGTTGGAGTCTTGCTACATAAGTTTTGGGAGTTTTTAGAAAGCATAGTTTCTATTTTGGTAGTAGTTTCTATTTTTAGAATTTTCTATTTTAGGAGCTAGGAAGTTACTAAAGTTGTAATTTTTTGTTTCATTTTTCTAGAGGACAATTACTTGTCTCTCAAGTTGTATTAGATTCATTAGAAGCTATAAATAAAAGGGCTCTGTGATTCTAGACTCTTAAGCAAGAATCATGAGCCTCTTCTACTAGTTCTTCATCTCTCTTCTCTTCTTCTTCTTCTCTCTTTTCTTTGTTAAAGTTCAGCTGCTGTTTTGATTATTTAATGCTTGTTTTCTAACAATTTATATTCTATTTCTGCTTAATATAAAACTCTGATTGGCATAGTACTTATGTACATAAGAACATATGATCTACAGAAGGTAATTAGGAATTGTTTACATTAAACCCCCCCCCCCCCCCACCAACCCTCCCCTTCAGGAAAAAGAGAAATGAAGGGGGAACGATGTAACCTGATTAGGAATTACAAGATCCCAGAAAATTTTAATGGAAGTTGTGATTCATCAAGATGGAAGGAGTTTGTTATATGATCTTAGATAAAACAAACCCGTCAAACCTCTCTATCAAGTATACATTCCTATAGTATCTAGAATTCTTTCCACCCTCATCAAAAGGTTGTCACTAATTCAAGGATCCACCTTTTGTATTCACAATTTATGACAATGTGTAGTCAATCTCAACATATTAGTCACTTCTAGATAGCACATATAATTTCATCAACCAAGTTTGCAACGACCTGTGTTTTGGGTCATGAACTGAGAGATTCTTGTGTAAGTCAGGCACAACCACAAGTTGGTTGCAATATACACTGAAATTCTTCCATAAGTCAGGTGCATTGCCGAGACACTATTATCAGATAAACACAATAAGACCAGAGAAAAGAAAATATTATCCATGATAAATTGTCTAATAATATCATCTAGAATTGTAGGTGAAGTCATATACTTATATACTCAGTGAAGTATAGCTAATTTGAACACTATATTGTACCTACCCTATCCAAGATTTACGTGTAAAGCATACAAACAAAAAGTCAGGCTTATCCAAAATTGGGATCGGCTACTTGGTCCTTTCCCTCCACTCAGCTTTGCTCTCATCTCCTTTCATCATCACTTCTCCAAGAGTCATTTTAGGCTTGCCCATACTCTTTTAGCTTCTTCAATCTCAATCAAATAACTCTTTTTCATACTTGGAGCATCCAAAGGCTTCGCTGAACATGGCATGCGACCTCAAACAACTTACTTGTGGCTTATCATGTATCAGCTACTCCCAAGACAACTCTAATATGATCATCCCTTACTTCCTTTTTATTAGTTTTGAGACATCCATTGCAACAACCTCATCTCAGTTATACTGAGTTTACCCATATGATGCTTTAAAGTTCAAACTGCCCAGCATTCTATGTTTTGATGCATAAACAATCATATGACTGTCTTATAAAATTTTCCTATAGGTCTTAAAGGAATACACTGATCAAACACAACACTCAAGATGCACCTCTAACTTCTTCTATCCTATTCTAATTTCCTATGAAACATCATCCTCTAGATCGTCTTCTTTATTCTATTTGTAAAGCATATTCCGGATTAATGTTTTCTGTTCTGCCTTTTCTATTGCAATATTATTTTATTATGCCTACCTCTCATAGTGACTTTCAAAAGAAAATCGACTCTAGTTAATGCATGTTCCATTTTAATGCCATTTAAGTTTCATTTGAGTTAATAACAACTAAACAGCATTAGAAACCATAACACTACCCCAATTCCCCAAAGAAAGTCAAATCATTCATATGCACATCAAACCAATTACTAACAAAAATTTGGACAAATAAAACTATTAAACAAAAAAATAACAAGAGCATCCTGTCAGAATGCCGCTGCCACTTGAATTGGCATGATTCCATTCCCTTTGGACCTTCCACTTGCAAACTAAATAATGGGGAGGTAGGAAGGGAGGGAAAGCTAACACCTCTCTTAAGATTAATTACTCAAAATGAAGGCACAATAAATCAGTAACACTGAAGAGTATAACATTATATTCTTCGTGTATTCCCACAGAGTTAAATTCAGCAACACATACGTACATCCAGGTCAAAATCCCACCCAGCAGAAATGCGGTGAAAAGTCAGAAACTCGTAACTTCATCGAGATGCAAAATCAGTCAATCTAAGCATTCACATTGAAAACCCATGGAAGGGAAAAAGATAGAGAGAAAGAGGAGTACCAGCACAAGATTTGATGGTATGGATCTTGAGGAGTAAGACAAGCACGCTGGCAAGATGGGTCATGTCACCCGCTAATCTGAAGATATTCATCTTGGATCCGGCACAGATCCACCAAATGTGTCGAGATCCCTAATCGATCCCACCTGAATGAAGTCTGTTCTCTCAAATCCTACTGTCTAATGCCTGCGCCTTCCCCTTAAATATACTTCGATTCTGTAGCTCTGGAAATTAGAGGAAATGAAGAAAAAGAGGATGAATTGCAGAGGATAGGTCCCTGCCTCGGAATTCTTCTTGACGATGATCAAGAGATGAAGAGACTGTAATGCTCGCTGCTAGAGAATTGACTATTGATTCAGAAGAAAATGGTGATGCGGTTCGTTTCCCCACCTTGAGGATTCAGGTGCTCACAAAACTGAGTCGATTTGTGCCGTTTGTAACCGGTTAGCGGAAAATGCAATATGAGATCCCGAATTGGAACCGGTCCAGCCGCGTAAACTTCCTTTCTTATTTAAACCGGTCGTTTTAACCGTTTGGGTGACTGGGCGGGGCTGTTAACCGGAATCTCCAGAATTTTTGGAGCCCGGTTCATAACCCTACACTGACCGGATTCACATCCCTACAATTTTATTTATTTTTTTTTTAATTTGTGACTGGTGCTTTTTTTTATACATTTAAGTTTAAAGATGGAGGTATTACATAATATTTCATCTAGTAAGATCGAATCCATGACCTCTCCACTAAGAGGTGTTGGCTTTACGAACCAACCATAGGATGGTTCTACAATTCCCTATATTCGTATCTAGGATTGTGACACGTGATAGTTAATTATCCAATGTTAAGAATTAAAACCCAACCAAGAAATGAATCTAATTAACAATATCGGTTTATTGGACCCCGGTTCATTTTTTGATTAAAATTTCACATATGAAAGTGAAGTTTTACAAAGGAACTTTGGGGAAAGTCAAATGCATGATCTCTTCCTAAAGAGGTGTTGATCATTGTCAACTGAGCCAACCCTTTAGTAGTGAGCAATTCTTTTTATAACTTGATCAAGAGAAGCAGGACAACGAACCCAAACCATATATTTGATTCATCAAGAGTTTAACTTGGACTCAAGACCGAAGGATAAGAATAAGATACTTCAACCCTCACAACTTAGTAAGTTGATTTGAATTTAAACTCGAAGAGAACTCAAGACGGGAAAAAGATAAATATAAGAATTATTTCGAATTTCAAATTCAAGAGAGTTTTTTTTTTTTTTTTTTTTTTTTTTTGGTAAATGTGATTTTTTAATATTGGAATTGAAACGTCACCGGATGAGATGCGAACCCAAGACCTCCCCATGGGAGTCTGGGCTTTTAACCGCCTACTAACCCACCATTGATAAATTCAAGAGAGTTGTGTACCAACTATATTTTGCTATGATAATGAATCTTAGATTTAGATGTGGATCAGTCTAGGACTCTCTGTGAAATTTCTACAATGGACATAATATCTCCATCAATAAACAACTGAGCGAACCCCTTTAATAGTGGATGTAAGTTGTACATTGCATCTGAACTATAACTATCATCTTCCCCATATTCTTTCTCTTCTATCTTTTTCTCAAATCCTAACTTAACACCCTATTGATAGAAAAAGAAAGAAATTCTCAAAATATATACAATGAAGTGTGAACTATAGGTTTTCAATTAATTCACAAATCTAGGAAACTTAGAGAAAATATCGTTGATCCAATTAAAATAGGATAAATAATAACTAAGAATTATAAGAGCGAGATTCTTAAAGTCATTATTTTATATATATTAATTATATTGAAATAAAGATGTTGATTTGGCCAATGCAGAGATGTTCTAGTGGTGAAACTGTTAATGACTAAAATAGTTATTCTACCCTGATCGGTCCCACCAACGGGTTCAATACAGTTGTCTTGCCATAGTGTTAATGGACGGTCCGACCATCGTGTCAAGAGTACCCGATCAGGATAAACTTCTATCATCTGCTAACTTCCTAGAAATGATAATTCAAATAAAAGACTCTTTCTAGAGTTACTTTCCTAACACAACTCTTCTTAGAGTTATATTCGGAGTCTAACTCTGATATTTAAAGCTATATAAACACCTCAGGCAGGCTTTATGTGGTAAGTATTCATATTCTGTGTGATCAATTATTTGAATTTTCTATTGAGTAAGTTGAAATCATATCATTGGTATTGACTTGCTCGTTGGAGACGTATCTTGACCACCCAAAGTCGAACACGTGTTTTGTAGGATCTTGACAGGAAGGACGAGCAGGATTTCGTATCAACAGAAACCAACACCTCTTAGTGAAGAGGTTATGAGTTCGACTTTTGCTGAGACATATTAATATCCCTATCTCCTAGCTTAATAAAGCCCATTTGAACCCAAAAAGAAAAAAAAATAATAATGACTTGGAGAAGATATATATTCAATCTAATTAAAATATAATTGATAAAGGAAGACCATGTGTCTAAAAACATTTTATCCAAAAAAAAGAAAGAAAGTTAAATGACAGCTTGCTCCAAATAAAATAACAAGAAAATACTTAACTTGAGCACGAGGCAAAGTAGAAAAAGCTGAAGTGGACCAAGAAACAATTTTGTCAAAGAAGAGAAACCAGAGTTGGGCATGTTTGACATATACTTTGAATCCAAATAAAAATAACCTAGAGCAAAGACAAAGTTTAGATTAGGTAGAGGACTTAGGATTGTGGTTTATTTATATTTCATCATACATTTAAGAGCAGGGTTCATCTCTAAACACCGATTAAGTGGACTAGAAATGAACCCTCTCTTAAATATGAGTACAGATTACTTCCTCATTTGGGTAGGGAGAGGGGAGCGAGCAATTGTTGTTTATGGACGTTTCTCTACTATACAGTATAAGTACGATCTATGTAGAATTCACAAGGGATTCCGGACTGTCATGCGAAACCATCCAAGCTGTTGGATCGAATCTCGACTGAAATTTTGGATCCACAGGTCCAAATTCTGCATGACGGTCCTGTTCATTAAATGCATACGATTGAAGCAATTTAATAATATATGATAAATAAATGTGACTAAAATATAGTACTCTATTTGAATCCCAACTTGCCAAACACCACCTAATCGCTCGGACTATGAAAATGTTGGAATAGCATCATCAAAAAAACGTATTTATAGCAATTTCTCGGTAGACGATAAGAAAAGAGAGGTGAAACGAGAAGTTGAAGGCTCTGTTTTTCAGGAATAAAAACGAGAAAGGAGAATAACAAAAAGCGAAAAAAGGGAAAAGGATAAGAGATGAGACGAGAAGGACGAAGTTATATAAATGAGTGACTCTCTGAAGAACCGGCACACGCTCTTGCATCAAAAGTGGCAGCACGTTTTTACCTGCTATGGAACTGTGGGTCCCACCAGATCCTTTCCCTTGTCTTCCCAACTCTAACATTCTATTTCTCTCCTTCTCGTTTTATACACAATATCTCCGGTCTATCATTCATATACCCAAAACCCCTTTTCCTCGAAATTATATTTTACCTGGACCAAAATACCCTTAGGTTTAGAAAAAGTGACTTGAACTTGGTTTATATTGTCCATGCCTCCTTGGTTTTAAATTTTGGGATCAGATCAAGCATTTCCATAAATCCTTTTGATTCTATTATTGATCTTGATATTGTGGTTAATAGTTTTCACTTTGAAATGATGAAATGATCATTCTTATACATTCATATGTTTGAATGCCAGAGATATGTAGTTTGCAAAGATTCAATTAGCTATTCTGACACTCTGTAACGTGTGTAGTTGATAGTGCATACGACAACTATGAGCATTTAATACACTCTATGGTTGTAGCTCTATTAACACTCTCGTAACATGCAATTGCACTCTAGGGTTTATAGCTCCTTTGACATTCTTATAATGATAGTGCATACGATAGTTGTGAGCACTTAAGATTACATCCTACGGGGTTGTAGCTTGATTAACACTCATGTAACGTGCAATTAACACTTTTGTTCTTGTTAATGACTAAAATGGTCATTTTGTATCTTCCGGTTTGAACCAGTAGTTGATCGATCCGACCAGATTTGGTTCAACCAGGCAGTTCAAGGTAGGGCCAACCATAGTGACAAAACACATCTGCCTGACAGGGTGAGGAAACCTTATAAGGATAGACTCCTACCATCCAACAACGGGAGAAGAGAGTTAGCTAGGTAAAAGAACTCTTTATTGAGTGACTTTCCTAGAACAACTCATATTAGAGTCACATTCCGAGTATAAATCTATCATCATACACTATATAAGGACCTCAGGTAAACACTATGGGGTAGGTATTCAAATTATATGTGATAAATTACTTGAATTTTCTATTGAGTACTTGAGATCATATCATTGGTACTGATTTGCTCGTTGGAGACGTACCTCGACCCTCCAAGGTCGAGCTCGTATTTTGTAGGTTCGTGACAGGGAAGGACGAGCGAGATTCCGTATCAACAGTTTCTATACCCCCTTATTCATTAAAGACATTTGAATACATTATTGTATTGCATCTAGCTGGGCTGGTAGAGTGAAGATCATCACTTTCCTATAGGAAACTCCTATTTGGTGGGTTATTATATCAAAATTATAAATTTCAATATATGGAGGAAAAAAAAAGGGAGCTCATGAAAAATTATTAACCACTATTCTAGGAGGGCATTATTGTAATAGCATCAGTTTTGAGACCTGGATGGAAACGGCAGCTGTTTGTAATTATCGTGGAAGACTCGTGCGAAATTGAGAAACCCTGGAAAGTTAAAATAAGAAACTAATCATATAATAAATAATCCCACAAGTGACGGAAGTAACGGACCATGGGTAGTCTTCCTCCCTGTGAACACTGAAGAGAGTAAAATAGAAAAAACCAGAGGAACTCCTTCGGCTGCACATTTTTCAAGCTCATATGTGGATTTATATATGCTAAACTCTCCATATAACGGCTACTTTTAGTTTTTAGATGGTTCTGAGCGAGTATTGATTTGGGTTATCTCTCTTCTCCATCAGGACTGCAAGTAAATTCCTCCCATGGATTTCAGGTGAGTACCAAATCAATTTCTGTCGTTCTGGGTCTTTCTATTTTCTGATTTTGGCTCATGGGTTTTTTCTGGAAGTCAGTTTTTTAGGGTTTGTTTGGGAGATGTGGAGGTAGTCGTGTTTGGAGTGATCGGGAGTTATTTGATTTCTGGAAAACTTGACGGGGAACGGATATACAGTGCTGGGCTTCTGATCCAATTCATGGACTGTTCGATTTCCCAGTTCTGTGTCCAGCATTTTCCTCTTTGCTTCTCATATAACTTATGTTGACTCGTTAGTTTCTGGTGAAATGCGTTGGATAGATTCGGTTACTTCTTCTCATTCTGGAAATTATTCGTACCATTGATTTCTGATCTGAACTCTAGAAGTAGTCTTCTTAGTATGTTTTAATATTTCTTCGAAATTCTTAGTTATTATTATTTTTTTAACTCTCATATGTAGACTAGATCTACTGAAATTATTGTTAGTTTACTCATGAAAAAAATGCTATGTCTTATTAAAAAAAAGCTGCTTTGTCTTGTATTAGTGTAATGTGAATGCTGTATCATTTTTAAGCTGTAAATTTCTTCAGTTTTTGTACTTCAATTGTTTCGCTTGCTTATCTGAAAGATAGTCATACTGTTACAATAAAACCTTTCAATTTGAGGCAATCCAACTACATTGGGTTTTAATTTCTCTTTGGATGTATCTTCCGGTTGAATGATTTGAACCTTTGTGCAATTGTTATACTCTCTTCTTTCTTTCTTCTTCTTTTTTTATTTTTTTTAACTTTTACACATTTTTTGCATTTTGTGACTTATGATCCAGTTTGATAATTTTAATTGTGGAAAATGTTATCAGTGATAATTTTAATTGTGGAAAATGTTATCAGTGATCTGTGGGAATGGCAGGGTGATGTTACCCATCTCCAGGATGTCCCTCAATTCGGTAAGTATTTCTTGGGGTTCTTTGTCAATAGTGAATGACACATGGAAGAAACTATCTTATGTTAAGTGGTCCCTTTTGGTTGGAATAGATGACAATAGTTTATGGAATGGAGTTAATCAGAATGAAGAAAGTCTCTCCTACATGTTTGATGAAACAACACCAATTAAAGATTGCAGGGATTTAGCATTCTGTGCTACTGATTGTGGGAGTATGTTCTGTTTCCTCTACCCTTTGCTTTGTATGGAAGGATATTGCATTCTGTTCCTTCTTTCTAATATGAAGGGTGTATTTCAGAAGATGTGAACCAGGTACAGGAAGTTCATATGGAGTCTTCATCGCATTTAAAGAGGAGACGTATGTTACAGTTTGACACAAGTACTACAAATGACTATTATTGCAATGAGCAGATGTCATCTGCATTTGTAAAATCAAAGGTTTGTTGAGATCTGCCACTCTCTTCAAGGCTCATTTTGAGTGTGTTTGAAATATATGTTTTCCTAGCGGGAAAAATATGTGACAGATTTTTTTCATCCTTCAATGTGGTAAGAGTGTTTGGGTTTTGGCTGATGGGTATGTGCTGATGTTTAGAAATTTATGTATTGTGCCTTTTTTTTTTCAGGACAGGGAGAGCCAAGTTGGAGCAGCTTTACCTAAAATATCTGATTGGGCTTCGGAACTCATAGGTTTTCTTCTTGCCAAAGCTCATTTTATCTCCAATCAGAATTCATTGAGAATAGTCAATACAGTGCATTCTAACTATGTTATGTGTGTTAGAAGATAGGTCCACCTTTGGGAATGAGAGTCTAGATCGGTCTTCTGAGGGGTGGCTTGCCGATTGCTTCAATGATACCGAGATGCATTTTAGCTCGGACGATATGTATGCTTCTTTAAACTAAGGACATTCAGTTAGCCATTATCCACTTTTCATTAATTGTTTTGATTCATTGGCTACAGGAATATGTCGGGGGGCTCTGACGAGCAAATTGATATTACAGGTTCATAATCTCTTTGTTGTTTGCAAATTTGATTTAATGAACTTGTTAGCATGTGAGTTGCCATTTGAAAATTTGGCTGAACATATCTAATACCTGACCCGAGCTTGCGATGGCATGGGTTTCTTTTTTCTCACATCTGATAGTTGTAAAGGGTTGATTGCTCATCATGACAGCACCTTCGTGGAAACACTCTTATTCAGCAATTCCATTTGATCATATGCACTTCAGTATCGTCAAATTTATGTTGCAAATTTATTCTTGTTTTCTCCTTCTCTTAGAGCTCTGCAATCTTCCACCTGAGGTGGAAGTTAATACCGTACAGGGAGGTGGTAGGTGTTCGACCCCAATTTCTAAAGCTGTTTTCAAAGGTACTTGTCTTCTTATTTTCAAGTTGTGGCTTGTTCTGTTTAAACTCTGAATTTACCATATGATGGAACTACTTTTGCTGGGTATCTAGGTAGGAAATCATTCATTCGAAGTCCCCCAAAGATGTCTTCATCTGTTGCCTATCCCTTTGCTCTCATCAAGCCCTGTGGTGCCTATGGAAATGTTACTCTGAAGGACATAAACCAGCGGATTCGAGCTCCACCCCCTTCAAAGTCGAAGCAAGATGATGATGCTTCTGCTTCTTATCCTACTTCTGCTTTTTCTGGAAAGCCTGTGGTTGTTAAAACCAAAATCCGCACGGAAGGAGGAAAGGGAAGTATTACAATCATGAGAACCAAAGGCTGAATAGATAAGTTTATCTTGATTTGCTTTTTATTGGTGACTCAGTGGCTCCTTTCTCCAGCTTCATTTTGTGTCTTGAGGTGGCGAAGGATCCAGTTTTTCTCCATGGAATTCATTAACACATCAAAGTGTTTAAGATTCCAAATCGTTTGTAAACAATCCAATAGCTAATACTGTTATACGTGATAATGCTGATTTCATGTCTGGAGTAAGGATGTTGATGTGATGTGGATATTCAAACTCCTCTTTTGGCTTCAATATAGTCTGTAACCTGCTGCCGTTTATTTCTATAATGTGAATAGTATGTTTTTTAGTTCTATGCCTCTTTGAGCTGTCTGAACTTTTGATGCTCTTTCAGAGTTTGCTATCTTTACCTGCTTGTGTACTTTGCGTGTTCATTTCACTGCATTTGTTGCCCATTTATCATGTAATTACCAGTTCCATAGGAAAAAGAGTTGAGCTACAATTTTTGTGTAACTGATATGATCTTAAAGTGAAGATAAGAAGCCTTATCGGTCATGGAAACAGTTTCAGGAAAAGCTTCTAGTTTTGACATATGGCAGCTGAGTTTTTCTAAACAGATTCAGCAATCTTAGGCTTTGAAGAAGTTGGATGAGCTCAGCATTAATCTGTAATGCTTGTAATGTGAGTGTTTTAAGATGGTGAATCTTGAGACTTATTGGTCTGAAATTTTAGGTGTTAATCTATTTGCCATAAATATGAGATTGTTTGAGATAGTGAAACAGATTTTGCTCATACATGAAGCAGTATTGACATCCGGAATGCTGAAAAGGAGAAAGACTATGGTAGTGTACCTCTACATGTCACAAGTAGGCTCGATAATACTGTGTTAATAGGTCTGGCAAGTGACGGCTTACGGAAGAGGGAGGTCTTGAGTTCGCCTCCTCATAACTGTTGAACCACTCGCAATGGGTGTCTAGTGCTCTTTTTTGTATGGTGAAAATTTGATTCTCATTCAACCCGGTGTAGTTTGGTTCATGTGGTTGTGAGGTCAATATGAAACATGCCGGGAACACCCATATTAAGTGCGCCAGTGAGTCCTTTCTAGCCCAAGTGTGGGTCCATGGTGTTCGGCATCGATATCGTATTGGGTGATACATGCTGGTTTTGCACATTATCAATAATGCAGGTACTAGATATCAATTGCATGATAAAGACAGGGGAAAACAAGGGCGGGACGAGGGAAAAAGAGAAACCGAACAGCAGGGAAAAGGGGTGAATTGAAGAAAGATTTACCCAAAAAATAGAAAGGAAAGGGAAGAGGGGCGTCCACCAACGATCATGTTAGGAAAGGACTCTAGATCATGACTAAAGACAAAAGAAAAACCCAATAAAAAAAAAAAAAAAAAAAAAGGAAAAAAAAAAAGGCAAAAAAAAATAGGGGGGAAAAATTTTTTTTTTTTGGGGGGGAGGGGGGGGATCTGTTTGATACCATAGATACCCATCAATACCAAATTTGTTACTGCATCAATATCCATACCAATGGTAGCCACTTTGATACTTTGAACTAAAACCATGTATTCAACTTCACAGCTAAATGTTTACCTCATTTGGTGAGTCTGCTTTTTCAAGCCTTGGGTTCTCTCTCAGAGTCTACTCTAGGCTTCGGTATTGTAACTTCAAGGGGTTGGTAACTTTCTTGTTTCTTGTAGGTTATTTTTTGTGGAAAATAAAAACAACCCAAATTATGTATGTGCACTCTGATTTGCTTCTTGTACTTTCTTTTTATTTTTTAAAAGAATTTCAATTTTATATTAATGAATTTATCTCTCTTAACATCTTTGTTCTCATTCCCAAATTTATCACAATTATTTACCTTGTTTTCATTCCAAAATATTAGATTTCTATCTAGAGCATTTCTATTCTTAAAATATGGTTGAACCAAATTGATGATAACAAGCACGAAGTACTAATATCTATATTAAGTTCTAATTGCTAATTGTCCAGTTTAATACAAAAGCAAGTGGACCAAGTCCAAATCATTGGACCCAACTCATCGAATGCTCAAGCTCAAGTTAAGGTAAAGTCAAGATGAGCATCAAAGATCAAATCACAGGAAAGTGCGAAAATCAAGTTAAGTTCAAGACTTAGAAGAATTTAAAACTTAGGACACCTCCACATGTACTCATAAGAAATTGTACTTAATTATACACATATCATGTCATTAGACTGACCTATGACATGTTAGAAAAATGTATGAGACTTGGGATTGGCTATAAATTCTTACAAACCCCTACAAGTCCTGAATTCCCACTTTATGCTTCTGTATTGCAGACAAACATCCGTCTGGAATTAGATGGTCATCCGTTCGGTACAACTTAAGCCTAATGGCTTTTTTTAATGACTACATTTTGAGATGGAGCTCCGTTTGGATTGAAAACTGAGAAATTTGTTTTATCTATTGGGAGGTTGGGTCAAGCAATTGAATGCCATCTTTATAAGCCCAACCACCCACATTTGAGAGTTTCCACCTTGCCTATTGAGTTATTACTATCTTACAACTCTCAAGCTCTTAATTTGTGAAAGAACATTGATTATTTGCCTTCCAACTTTCACTCGACTTTGCAGAACATTTCAAAGTTGTCAAGTAAGCTCATTAGAGTAAAGTTTGAAGTGAATGAAGGCTATTGATATTTCATTAGTGGTGCATTCATTCCTCACTGAGCACTCATCATCATTGCATCACACTCATACAAAGTGTAAAGTATCACACCCATAATTAGGTAATATCTTCCATCTCTTAATATTGTGTTGTTGATTAAATCTAGTATAGGTTGATTAAAATTGATAGTGTGCTTTTGTCTTAGTTAGAACAAAGATTGTAAAGAGTGTTCTTGCCCTATTGAACACAAATTGTAAAGATTTGATCTTTACCCACCGTATTGAATGAGAATTACTAATAGAATACTCTCTTAAGATCAAGAGAAGAGTGGACGTGGACTTGCAAAGTCGAACTACTATAAAATCCTTGCGTTGTGGTTGATTGCATTATTTTAATTTCATTTAAATTTAAACAACTAGCAAATGAAGGGTTAATGGAATGATTGAATTTCGCTAAGAGGTCATGGGTTCAACCCTAATGCAAACTTTTAATACTAATGCCATTAGAGCTTTAGAGTCTAACTACTATAACAGTTTAGATAACTCCTACCAGGAGCGTAACTGTAACCTTTTTGTAACTTATTAGTAATGCATTTTCAGTTTTATGATAAAAAATAAAAAAATAAAAAGGTCATGAGATCAACCTTTACTAGCGGCATATGTAATTTCGGCATATGTAAGCAGCTTGGTCGATTAAGCAAGGTTTCGGTATCGAAACCTTATGGATGCAAAAAATCCCCGCTGGGAGACTCACCCACCACAACCAGATGTGCGACCCGGGTCGAACACCGGATTAGTCAAGGCAAAGCCTTGGAAACCGGGGTTGGTAACAAAAAAAAAAAAAAAATTAAACAACTACCAACCCAACAATCCACAAGGCACGTGGCAAGCCTAGAGAATGATTTTCAACTTTCACGAAACGATTGGCCCAGTGGGCCAGCTGGCATTGAGGATTCGGTACGATACCCGTGAAGAAGATGGGCTTTTCCACATTCACGGAGTGTTTGACGGCCCAATCTCATTGTGGGGCTCAACTGTCCATTCAGTCTCTCCATGGCCCACCATTGAGGCCAATAATGCAGCATCAAAAGTCCCAGTGGCCCCACACGAAACCCCGTTCCATGCAATCATCTCTCAGTTTTGGATACGCTCAGTGGGTCCACCCAAGCACACGTCACATTCCCCCTGTCTACTTCCACTTCCACCCAAAAAGGACAAAACATATCTCCAATTTCTCGGCAGATTCTCGTTTCGAATCCAAAACTCCAACTCTCAACCGTGGATTTCGTAACAACGGAATCTCCACCACACATTATCCAACTCAGATTTTGACTGAATTCGGTTCGGTTCTTGCCGGGTCTGAAAGCAATTGATTCTTCGTTGACTCTTGCATCAAGAGTCAACACAACCTGATTTTGTAATCTGACTTTGAATAGAAAAATAAGAAAAAGGGAAAACAATTCGAAAATTGAAATCCAAAAATAGATGGAGAAGGAAATCCAATCCAAGAAACTGGTTTGCGATGACTGTCATTCCACGTAAGCAAAACCAACAGGTTCAACCGCCGCTAACCGTCAAGAATGCCTTTGTCTTGTCCGAATATACCTGCGAATATTCTTTGTTACAGAAGGCCTTCGCCATACTTATATAATTTAAAAGGTTTATCGAACCGCTAAACCCTAATAATGTTCACCATATAGAGAAGGAAAGTGAAAATTTTGAATAAAAACAGAATGAAGGGAACCCAATAAACAATTCGATCAAATGGGAAGCTACAAAAGAATGGCGTCGGAGTTGATTTTCTCTGCAATTTTTTTTGTCATTTTTTTGTTTTTGGAGATTTTTACCGTCGTTCATGGCAGAATCCCGTCGACTCTCGATGGACCTTTCAAGCCCGTTACCGTTCCTTTTGATGAAAGTCTACGTGGGAATGCTGTTGATTTGCCGGACACCGATCCTCGCGTGCGCAGACAAGTTAAGGGGTTTGAACCAGAGCAGATATCTGTTACCCTGTCTGCGACTTATGATTCAGTTTGGATTTCTTGGATTACAGGTTCCTTCTATTCTTTTGCATGGTTATTTACTTATTTGATTTGGGTTTTATTTGAATCAGTGAGGTTGGTGAGTTCATGGGAAGACTCAGGTCTTAATTTTAGTGTTTGATAAAATTCCACTATGCCGACCAAAAGGAGTTTTGCTGTAGAGTTTTATTTCTCAAAACCAAAATCGTCATATGGGCTTCAGCGAATCTATGTTCCCTCAATGTTTTTTCGTCCTTCGAATCTATGACCATGTTTTCAAGGAATTTTTATATGTTATTTGGGGACTTCGCTGTACAAATCGAAAGGTTCTTTATAAATTGATCTACACATAAGATTTGTTCATGACCACTGATATTTATCCTTTCCCTTTTTTTCTCTTCCTCAAATTGGCACTGTGGATTGGTTATTGAGGATGATAGGAAATCCAGATGCTACAGAAATTATGTTGTAATTGTAGACATGATTTTTATTTCTCTGGTACTTTTGGGTTTTGAGTGAATGCAATGGATGTTAACTGTCTGGTTGCTTATTGGAATAATTTTTATCCTTTAAAGGCAGAGAATAATGGATCTTGTATTGGGTTCAGTATCATTGGTGGGATAATGCATAAACTAGGGAATTGTTGCTTATTCTTCAATTTTGGATTGGAATAACACTTCCAGTTGAGTTGTGACCAAGGATGCTCTTTTGGATTGAATTTGCAGGGGAATTTCAAATCGGGAACAACGTAAAGCCATTAAATCCAATAACTGTAGCAAGTGTTGTCCGTTATGGGACATTAAGATATCCATCAACACATGAAGCAACTGGTTTCTCTCTTGTTTATAACCAGCTTTATCCTTTTGAAGGACTTCAGAACTACTCCTCAGGAATTATCCACCATGTTCGTCTCACAGGTATTCTTTTTAACTGGATTTCATATCAATTCCTTAGTCTGCAAACCAAAAAAGAAAACTCTTCTCTGATAATTGTAGATCTTCTTGATGGTGAATTCAGTTATTGGTTTTGGGTTCTGACTCTGTTTTGTATGTTCCTTTTATGGTCTTAATTTCAGACCAGATCGTCTTTTGATCCTCCCTTTGCATACACGATTATGTGAACATTATTTTTAAGCCAAAAATAGTCATGGCTTCATGCCTACTTGATATTTATCATGAGTCATGCATGAAACTCGAGCATGATATAGATAATTTGAAAATAAATGTATATTTTTTTCAGGTTGACTGATGTGTATATTTCTGATAACAATCAAATAGTATTGGAAAATGATCTCCCAAATGATGCTTTCATCTTTGGTCGCGTCTGAAATGAAGGGTTGCTACTCAAAGAACCAAAATAACAAAAAAGAATATTAATTTGTCCCAAAAGTTGGATTAGTTGTTTTTGTAAAATTTATGTATAGATGATCGATCATCTATTATATCTCACTTTGAATTTTATAATGAAGATAATGTATCTGCCTGGGGCTCTTAAAGTCTCTTAAGGAGAGAAGAGATTTGGTTGTTTCTTTGGAATGTTCATGATTTAAAACCAGAAAATTGTTGGAGTCTAGGACTGAAAATGTTTCCTCTCATCCTAGGCTAGATATAAAACTGAATTGGCCTCTTGACCTCACAATTGACGTACATGAGCATACTTCTTTAAGTGATACTATTGAAGCAAAGAACTTATGAGTACTTGAATTGGTCTGACCTGCCCCTCTGGTTGTAGGGAATTCAGTCTGTAATACATTGATTATTTGCATAGATTATCTCCTGTTGGTTTCATTGCTTTTTTTATAGAACCATTGATCCTGCTTTCCTTCCAAAATTCTGAATTCAATGGTTTGAAACTCCTCTAACCACAACACCCTGACCCCCAAACCCAAAAAAAAGGGTACAGGGGGAGAATTTCCATTTGAAATCCCCCTCTTTCTTCCAATATGTTGCTCTTAAACAAAATTTGAAATTTTAGTTATTACCACTCGTCATGTTCTGCAGGGTTGAAACCTGACACAATATATTTCTATCGATGTGGAGATCCCTCTATATCAGCCATGAGTAAGATATATTCTTTCAAGACAATGCCAGTTTCTGGTCCCCAGAGTTACCCCTCAAAAATTGCCGTGGTGGGAGATCTGGGTCTTACATACAATACAACTTCTACAATTAGTCACTTGATGAAAAATACTCCTGATCTTGTTCTACTAATCGGTGATGTAACTTATGCCAACCTGTATCTTACAAATGGAACTGGATCTGACTGCTATTCTTGCTCGTTTTCGAATACTCCCATACATGAAACGTATCAGCCTCGTTGGGATTACTGGGGAAGGTAGTGAAATTCTCCTACAGTTTCAAAGAGCTTTCTTTCTATTTCTATGCTTGCAGCTCATATAACTTTCATGGGGTCTTGCTTTCAGATTTATGCAACCTCTGGTATCAAAAGTTCCAATAATGGTTGTGGAAGGGAACCATGAGATAGAACCACAGGCTGAAAACCTCACCTTCGTGGCTTACAGTTCTCGTTTTGCATTCCCTTCTAGAGAAAGTGGATCTTCATCAACACTCTATTATTCATTTAATGCAGGGGGAATCCATTTTATCATGCTTGGTGCCTACATTTCTTATGAAAAGACAGGTAATTCGTTGAGTTTAGCATTCTATCATTCCATATATGCATCTATGCTTTATACCATTATTTGTTGGAAAGTTTTAACTAACATTTACCTTATAGTCTTTATGCATCCCTGAGAAATATATATAAGAAATGGGTAGCCTAAGAAATAAAGGTTTTCATATTTTATAATGGCATTAGGAGAAATGGAGAGGAAAGACTTGCTTACCTAGGTCTCATCTCTTGTATGACATAAAGTAGAGATGATTGGAGGGCCAGGAACTGTGTAGTTGACCTGAGTTACTTTCTATGTTTTGGACTCCTGGTGCACTGTTGTGTTTCTTTTCTTCTGTTTTGTTTTATCTCTGTGTCAAAGGATCTGTGTAGCTGATGTTGCATGATGCTCTGATCACTTTTAGCGTGTAGTATGTTTCTATATAGAAATGGTCTAGAGATAATAATACCTATCTCTGTCCCCTTCAGTTGATCTTTTAGATGGTGTATCATGTGTAAGACAACCTAAAAGTAAACAGTGCCATATCTTAAATAACAGCATCTGTAAAAATAAGTGGACGTTGTTTATACGGTTTGGATGTCAGTGATTCATGTGTGATTCTGCTACCAATTTGGAATTTTACTGTATTTTTTCATTTTGAACATTGTCTTCCATCTTTCTTGAGGGTTGATGTATTTTATATACCGGGTCTTGGCTCTGTTGCCAATAGGTCATTGTACAGGCCAGCCTACTGTTTATCTTCATTTCTTGGCCCACACTGAGCTTGGGTTCCTACTGGGATCTGGGAACTGTAGCCCCTGAGGAATTATGAGTATAACTGGGAAGCTGTATCTTTTTTGTTTTCCCTATAAATTAGTAATGGTGGGGGTATTTAGGTTAATGAAATTCTCTGTAAACACAGAAGCCTGAAGAAGATTTGTTGCCAAAGTATGTATGTCCTCGTGTGATTGTTTGCTCTTTCCGTTCATTTATATACTCTGGCATGCACATACAAAAGACTGATAAACTTTCGATGTTTTACCATATTAAGGTTCTTATTGAAATTTTATTTGCCAGGTCAATTAAAAGTAAAACAGGGGGAAGAAAATTTAGAATTTCTAGCTTCACATCTAGCTGGATGCCTGAATAAAGATTGAATGGAAAATTTTCTTTTGGGTGAATAGAATGGAAATCTTTGTACCATCATCCAAGGATAGTTTACAAAATGATATTGACATATATTTTCCTTAACAGGGGAGCAATATAGGTGGCTGGAGAGGGACTTGGCTATGGTAGACAGAACTGTGACTCCATGGTTGGTAGTTACCTGGCACCCACCTTGGTATAGCACTTACAATGCCCATTATCGAGAAGTAGAGTGTATGAGGGTGGCGATGGAAGAGTTGCTGTACTCTTATGGTGTTGACATAGTTTTCAATGGACATGTAAGGCAACAACACATTTACGACAGCACCACTATTTACGTTCCGATGATGCTGATGGACCTTCCATAGAAGTTGCTTCATTTCATTTTTTTTGGGTATACTGAAGTTGCTTTATTTGGTGATGATCATCAGGTTCATGCCTATGAGCGGTCAAACAGAGTATTTAACTACACTTTAGATCCATGTGGTCCTGTCTATATCACGGTTGGAGATGGGGGTAATCGAGAGAAAATGGCCGTCTTACATGCTGATGAACCTGGTCACTGCCCAGATCCGTTGAGCACACCAGATGACATGGGTGGCTTCTGCGCCTTCAATTTTACCTCTGGACCAGCAGCAGGCAAGTTCTGTTGGGACCGGCAACCTGATTACAGTGCATACAGAGAAAGCAGCTTTGGCCATGGGATCCTAGAGGTGCTGTCTCTACCTTCTCTTGTACTACTAAAAATGATGGAAGATACTCACACAAAGGGAGAAAAAATTATAGAAGAAGCTCTCTAAGTAGCCAACTAATTAAAATTCAGGTCTTCTAACCACAGCAGAATTGGATTAGCTTGATCACCAAGTTCTTTTTTTTCCTTGAGCATTTGATTCTCCACTTACAATCCATTGTTTGCTTTTGAACTTCTAGGATAAGTAAGAGAAGTTGTTACTAGTGAAATAACATTTGATGGATAATTTGTGAATGGCAGGTGAAGAATTCAACCTATGCTCTGTGGACATGGCACCGGAATCAGGATACATACAACAGTGCCGGGGACCAGATTTATATTGTGAGAGACCTTGATAAGTGCCCTGTGAGACATTTAGTTGGTGATAGCAGGAAATTACGGGCGTTATTGAAAGACCAGTAAAGTACATAACTTGTAGGAAATACAGCATCATCACATACTACAGAGGTTAGAGCCAACTCAAACCTGTTTTGCCCGTTGCCATCCAAAGTAGCAGTTTAATTAGTTGTAGACTTAAAGAAAGCTGTCACAAGATTAGCTTTGTGACTGTACAATAGCATCTATATTTACACATCATAGAGGTTATTGAAAAGGAGCAAGCATAGAATGTATCATGTAGAAGTTTGGGATTTTCCCTTGGTTCTACCCAGGGGTTCTCTTGGGTTGTTTATGGTAAGGTTGTAACATTCAACAAAAACGTTTTCTAGTGATTTCCTGTATTTTTATAGAACAGAAACAACATAATCTTGTATGTTATTTTGTCTCTTGAAAAATGACCAAATGTATACTTTGTTTCCAAATTGTTTGCTGATAGGAATGGATACTGTAATCTTGGATAATAAAAAAATGACTGCTGGATTTTTTTTTAAAAATCTGCAGAGTTGGACAATAAAATGGAGAAGCTAGATATCGACGAAATAGGAATGCATCAAGTGCTGCTTAGATCAAATTCAATGGTTGACAATATGAATACGGGAGGGATGGATTGAAAAAAAAAACACCTTGGTGGAGATGAACCCATATATGAATTGCATTGTAACATTTCATTGATTTCTAGTTGGGATAATCCGAGGAAGGAACATTTTATCCTTGCTTTTTTGGGGTACCCAGGCATTACGAAGTGACTTCCATGTAAATCAATGTATCTACTAATTATCTATTTGATTTTTTTGAATAAATTCTTTGAAGGTTTCTTTGAGTCTTTAATACGCTTTTTCCTTGGGATATTCTAAAATTGGTATGAACTAGGAAGGATGGGATGGAAAACTAATATCTAATAAGAAAGATGGACAGGAAATACTATTTTAGATTATAATTCATTAGTTGTATAAATTTCCCCTTTGCCAAAAAAAGGTGTTTGAAATCTGAAACCCAATTCCCCATTCCCCAATGTACTTCTTATTGTCCATTCACTCGCTTCTGTTTCTTGCTAGTTCTCTCCAAAGATTAATCCCCAAGTGTATTAATTCTGATCTAATGATTAATAATTTATCCCCCATTATAATGTTTTTATTTTTAATTTCTCATTTAACTCTAACTCAGAGAACCTACATCGTCTTATCAGACAAAGTTCAAGACCTAACCTCCATCTCTCCTTGTATTTGATAATCACAAAATTATAATCTAATTAAACTCGATAAGGTAGTCATGTCTCCAATTTTTTCCCCGGATTTAACAGCTCCAACGGGATTTGTTTCTTCGCGCACGGTTTCTTCCAACTCACGGATCACTCAATCCTCTCTCAACGAAACTTGTATATATATATATATATTTCATGTTTATCCACTATCAGAGACCGCGAGAGGTAGATAACCAAATATATATCATCTCGATCCATATGAGGGGGTATGATATATATGGTGTATATGATATAGACGAAATTCGATATAACTATAAATATATATGAGGATTAATCGAGGTGTCTTTAAAGGTGGTGTTTAGAGATTTTTTTTTTTTTTTTACAAAGTTGATGCCAGTCATTGTGACTAGGGGGCACATGCCCTTTGGGAATGGGATTGGGGGGGGGTGGAGTGTGGAGGGAACGGACATTCGAACCACGGACCTCCTAAGACTTTAAGCGTCTAACAAGAGGCTGCCTCCCAATCCTAAGGGAATTTAAAGTGCTAAATTCTCTTATGAGAACATAACCTGGATAGTCTGATCCTCTTGTTTGAGATACCGATTGTGCGATACAACACCAATCCTTGTTGACTTAGTTATGTAACGATGAAACCAATGCTTCCAATAGCTCTCTTTCAATAGATTTACTGTTTACGAGGGGGAAAAAAGGAGAAATTCCCAGTTTGAGCTACCCTCTAAAATTAATACCACCCCCTGAGTTATTCAAGTTATTCAACAAACCCCTTATTACAAACACCATGGTCTCAGTTAGATTTTACTTGTTCATTTCCAATATTACCCTTATATCCTAAGTTTAAAAATCGAGAGGGAGACAAAAAATGAGTCAGGGTGGTTTTTTCACTTCTGAAAATTTTAGCTTGTTTACTTCAATACATAATTTTCTAATTTAAGAAGCCTATTTAATATATTCTTATCGGATTTGATTGATAAATTAGATAACTTAAGGAGTGGCATTAACTTTAGAGGCAACTCAAAAAGTGGCACTGAAAATTAAAAAATAAATCTCACCCAAAAATAATAATAAAGTAAAAATAAATAAATAAATAAACCCTGAATATTCCATCTAAATTATGAACTGAATATTGGCCTGGAATATGACTTTACATGTAAATCTTACAAATCAGGAATCAGCAAACAATAGGATTCTTTCTTTTTCTCTTCTTTTCTTGAGAGAGATTACTCACTTCTGGGTTCCTTGATTGGCGTGCGAAGATGAATCATGAGGGTTCCCCCATTAGAAGATATCAAGAATCTCCAAGATATAACCATTGCAGAGTGGACAATTCCCTCTTGATACCCAAAGCTCTCTCGAGCAAAGCCTGCAAAACGTATGCCCACAAGGTATGAATGCCGCACCTTTATGCCTCACCATACACACACAGCATACGTACTCTCCCCCATCTTCGTCCCCATCGTCTTCCTCGTCGTCTCCCGGCAATTCATCGGAACCCAGCAACGTTGATTCTTCGTCTGTCTCCTCCAGCAGTGCCATTAGCGAGATCCTCACCGGCGGCTCTTCCTCTGATTCTGCCTGTTGTTGTTGTTGTTGTTGTTGATTCGGCTCCGGTACAGCTGGTTCTGGTTCTTGTCTTACCTGCTCTATTACAGGACACGAATTTATGCTCTCCCGATCTACCTGCCGTTGCCGGTGCAGCTCTCTGCTCTCCCGATCCACCTGCCGTTGCCGTTGCCGGTGCATGTCTCTCTCCGTAGCTAATGCCGCCGCGAGCCTCATCATCACTGGTTCATTAGCAGCGGTCACGGCGTCGTGTTCCGTAACGTTGTTAGATCTGTTCCCTAGTTGAGAAGACTCAGAGATCGGTTGTGCCATGATTGGTTCTGAAATATGAAAACTGGAATCATCGTCGTCACTGTTGCCGGAGGAGGTCGCCCACGCGGCACTGGCACGGCGGATCCGTAGACGATCTCGGAACGATTTCCAGTTCTTCCGATGATGATGACTTTTGGTGCCTGATTCATCATTGATGACTTCGAAGAGTGTGCGGCTCACCGGTGGAACCCTAACTTGTCTCTTCTCTTCACCACTGAGAACTGCGCCTAGGGTTAAACCGGCGAGGGAATCTCTGTGGCCATCTTCATCGTTACTGAATGATCTTATAAGATTTTTTCTGAGATTCGATGGATCCACGACTGAGAGCTGACGTGTAAGCTTACGTCGATTACCTCCATTACTTCCACCACTGGTTTCCATTGAATTAAGGATTGAAGCTCAAGAACACAAGAAAACCAATCCGTACGAAAGACCCACTAGTATGAAACCAGTGTCGACATTAAGAAGCATGAAGATCACAGCTTTTTTTTTTATCAAAACGAGATGAAATGAGAGGGAAAGGAGAGACAGTGAGGGAAATGAGGTTTTTCCAATGTTGTATATGTATGTATCACTCTCCTCTCCCTCCCTATCTCTGTGATTTGGTTGTTGTTGTTGTTTCAATCTATCTCTCCCTCTATTTTGCCAGTTTTCTGATTTTAATTAATACCTGGTAATTTGCAAGCGAAAAATTGATAGAAAAGGTTACTGCTTTGTGATCCTCCGCCATTAACGGAAGGTAGAGAGCGTCTTCCGGTTTGGAAACATGGGTGTCCGGTTCCGAGTTTAGATTTTAGATTTATTTTAGAATTTAGATTAGACGATGGTCAAATGACCAAATTACCCTAGGCATTCTAGTACAGCTCAAACATCACATAAACAGTCTTTCATTGCTAAATCAAGAAAGAAATCCTCCATGGCATGCCAGTCATTCCAAGTTGTGAAGTCAATCCGGAAAAACAATGTGCTCTCTTGATGCTTTACAACCACACAAATGGAATTCATCTCGATTTATTATGTCCAGTATTCAAAATTGGATCCCATCCCCTGTTGTGCGGTTGAGAAGCGGAGAGCATATTGTTCTTTCGTGATGGAGATGTTATATGTACTCTTAACTACGCTCTAAGTTTTTATTCGTTCAGTAGAGGTCTATACTCCCTTCACACCTTTGCACCACATATTAGGAAGGTGGGATCCCTAATGGCTCCTTGTGGCTTTTCGTAATGTATGGTAGAGAGGTTTAAGAGAAGCACAACTTCCACCTATCAAGGTGGAGGATTTGGATTCCTGTGTGCTTTTTGTTTGGATCTCAAGTCATGACATGACATGTAACATTTTTTAGATCCATCAACTATAATTCCATGATGAAAGGGCTTGTTTAGTTATCTGAATCCAAAGATTGATTTGAAATCATGAATTAGAGATATATATACATGTCTGGTTGTAAAGCATCCCTGGATTCACGAAATCCACGAATTTCACTTTATTACCTAAAAACGTGAATTATGCCATTCTTGGGTGTTGGGTGAAATCCAGGATTCCACCATAAGTATAAAATTGATGAATCTGCAGATTCACGCGGAGTAACCCAATGGAACTCTGTGAACTTCGATAGATTTGAGGCTAACCAAATAATTAATTTTTTGAACCATGAATCTATAGATTGGAAATCTCATTTTATTTCAAATCCCTATATTCATGTAACCAAACAGGCCCTAAAGGACTATTGAAACGCACTGAAAAGGGATATTTTTGAGAACTTTGGTCACTTTACTAGAAGAATGGGATCCAGTTTAAATCCTTTTCGAAGATTATGATGATTGCTACCTTGGAGATTTCATTCTAAGATCAGTTTCTAGTGTATCGATTCCAAGTTTTGTCATTTGAGTTCATCTCTCAATGTAAAGGAAGTAGAGGGCTATCAGCTTCAACCATGGAACTTGAGGCAGTAACGCATGGAATGATTGTTAATTCTAACTGTTTGGCAACAGTTTCAAGCTCTCAAAGGCTTTGGATCTTCACTTGACTGGTCCAGTCATAGTCTTTGTTATTGAGATTTTCCAGTTAGCTTCTTTTGTCTCCAGAATGTCTTGACAGACTTTCTGGCGAGGGGTGCTCGTCGTTTCCTATTGGTCTAGATTTTGGTGGGGATTTTCCCTGTTGTTATTATGTGATCTTCTTGATCACCAACCAGGCTTGGAGTGGTTTACTTTATGGAACCAGGTTATGTTTATGCTCATCTTGTCTGAACTGAATTGACAGAAGCAAAGATTAAGAGAAGAACCAGCCTATTGCCATGGAACATTTGAGACACAGGTGACTACTTCCAATAATTCTGCAATGAAGCCACAACCATATCAATGATATTTTATGAAAGAAATATAGATGGCATCAGGCTTAATGGGGGTTTTCTATCAAACAGGCGAAAGACAGAATAAGGCGATAAAATGTGCTTTCTCTATTAATGGTGGGAATTTGATCAGCATAGGTACCAAAAAATGGTTGTATTACTGACTCATATGAATACATTAGTTTCTTTTTCCCATGACTTAATTCATTTTGTATGTATCTACTGAAAGTAAACCCTTAACCCTCTATAATTAGTGAAACAAAAGTACAAAACTCACTTTTGCAGGTTTCTGACAAATGAGAATGAAATCATCCTGGGATTTATAATGTTGTATTAGTCACCCCTGCTCCTCAAGTCCTCTATTGTTATCCCTTGTCTTCGGTTGAGGGGGGTTGGAAGCTTAGTTGCAGCCAAGCTCAGTAACACTGAACAAGCGAATGAATGAAAATGAAAAGAATCTTCACATTTTTTCATAAAAGAGGATATATGCCTCAGTCTTCAGGACTTCTGCCAGCGAAACCTCATGAACAAAAGAGTCACTGGTATAATACCATGTTGATTCACCACTGAAATGCTCAGTTCTGTTTTGGCTTTTATTGCTTCGCACATATGCAATATAATGGCCTCCATGCATGGTCCCTGAATGAACCACCACCCCAAGTAGGCGGTATTTACACCGATGTGCCTCTTCTTCGCACCTGAAGAAAGACCAATGGAAGAAAAAGAGGTCAATAATCCGACTTCCAGTTCATGCTGGAATGCACACACCAATTCGCTTTACAATTAAATGAAGAGTTGAACCTCTTATCTATTGTAAGAAGTCAGTGGAATACTAAGTAAAACTGAAACCCTTTAAAACATGCCAGTAGATATCATTTGATGTATTTGATTCTGGACCCTTGGGAGATATTCCAGGTTGGATCCCTCACCTTGTCATTTGTGCCTTGTGTTCAATCATTTTCAAGAACTCCGCAAAGGCGTGAGGGTGTAATGAGGGGGCAGAGGAAGTCAAGAGGAAAAGGGCATAGCATCCAACCTACTTTTAATCTTATTGTTTTAGTACCCAGTTTCTTGCTTGCTATAATAGCTGTTGCTGTTGCACTATGCTTCGCTTCCTCTAAATTAGTTGTTTTATTATATTGAAAAAATAAACATAAACTTCTAGTTTTGTATTGTTACTGTAGAGGAATACAAAAAGCATCTCAATGGGTTAACTTTCAAAAGCAGCAAAGGATAATAAGTTGAACAGAACTTCCTTGAATTTCAATGAACCATGAAAAGAATATGACCATTGACAATTAAACAGAATCTGCTAATCTTCATCTACCAAGAAAAGTAAAATCTTGCAAGAGTTTTTAACAATTAGAACTTATTGTAAGAAAACTACACCAATTTCCATGCCAATAAGACTGCAAAAATGCATATATTGGAATGTGCATCCACAAATAAAATGTTCATTGAATCAGATATAATAACAAAAAAAATATAATTAAGTGAATATGGCGGCATTTTTATCACAAGAAAAGACACACTTGTAACTTTTTTGCCATTGAAAATTATAATTTTGGCTAGCAGCGTGAAGGTCTCTGACACTGATTAGCATCACATATTCACATGTAAGAAATCATACAAGATGTTTTCATTAAGAATCATGTGATGGCAAGAGATATTGAGACATCAGGGAGCAATCTCAACCACTGTAGAACCAAAGGCAAAAGCCAATCTTCCATTCATCACATAAATCTAAGCTATAGCCCCTTATAAACTGTTATAGAAGACTCAAACCCAAAAAAGGAAAGGTGTTAACCAGTCCAAAACTGTTGAGGTAACTTGAACTATCTACGAAACAGAAATAATAAAGGAAAGAGAGAGACTGATAAAGCTGGACTCCTAAAGAACTATCCTAGTCTAAGTAACACAACAACAAATGATAGCATATGCAAAATCTTGTATCCAACCCTTTTATCCACATTTTAGGCCTATTATAATATAAACCAATTGGACCAAGTGCCCAACATGTAAAGTACCCAACAGAAATTTGATTTTACCACAATAAGTCCATTTTTTACAAATTATATGCATCATCGTCCATCACCCCACACCTCCAAATAATCAAGTGACCCTACTAAGAGGTTAAAACTAGGCTTATGTGTAGGATGCCAAGCAGTTTCATGATAACTATGTGTTGACATGGTCCATGATAGATACCCATTTCTTGACCCTCAGATTTCTCAGAAAATAGTAATAGAAGCAGCCTTTGTGCACCATGTTTGCAAAAATCCCTGGTGTTTTGCATCTCAGAAACTAACTAAATTCAAGTTTCTCATATCTTTCAATAATAATACCACACCTCAAAGCGATTGTTTTCGATATCTTGGTTCAATCATAAATAAAAAAGATGATATAGAGGATGATGTTTCCCAAAGGAATTAAATACAGTAGATGAAGTGGCGAGGGGAGTCCGGGGCCTTATATGATCGACATATGCCTTTAAAACTCAAAAGGAAATTTCTATAGGATAATTATTCGACCAGTTATGATGTATGGTGCAGAGTGTTCGGCTATTAAAAAGCATCTTATAGATAAACTCATTGTAGCATAAATGAGATGCTAAGATAGATGAGTGGCAAAACTAGGAAGGATAAAATAACGATCATATTAGAGCTGGTATGGGAGTAACTCCAATAAGTGATAAGCTATGAGAAAGTCGGTTGAGGTTGCATGACCATGTTCAACAAAGGCTTGTAAATGCTTATATGGAGAAGTGATATAATCTAGATTAAAGAAATTAGAAGAACTAGGGGCAGACCAAAGATAACCTTAACAGAAGTGGTGAGAAAGGATATTGATAGCTAAGGCTTTGTATCTAGCATGACCTCAAACAGTGCTGATTGGAAGGCAAGAGTCCATGTGGCCGACTCCATTTAGTTGGGACAAGGCTTCTTGTTATTGTTGTACCACACCTACTAATATTTTAAACAGTATTTTCAACTACCTTTGCCTTCAAACTGACATCAAATGACATTAAATAGAAGTCGGCAGAGCAAGCAAACCACCCTAAGCATACAATAGATTTTGAAAATGATAGCTTATGTAAAATCCATCCACCAGTAAATGAGACTTATTTAAAAAATCAATGGTGCTTCAAGAACATATGCTCAAATATATCAAGGCATAAGTATGGCCAAAACTGCGAGCAACACCAACAAGTCTTCGAGGGTCAAACTCTCCAAAAATATAACATAAACTTTAGTGCCACACAATTTATGAAACCCCAACCCCCCCCCCCCCAAAAAAAAAAAAAAATAAAAAAATAAATAAAGCCGAATAGGATCCACATTGTTGTAGAAGGACCAAATCGAATAAGATCCACATTGTTGTACAAAGGCCATACACTGAAGACAAAGTTTATGGCTTTGGTCCACATACCTCTATTGGTGCAGAATCTTCTCCATTCCCAAGTCTACCATCCATGCAATGGAATCTTTATTTTGTGCTTTCCTTTGGAAAGAGCAAGAAGCTTTGCACTTCATCCATTTGGTTAGTTGGTCCACCATCTGCCCCCTACCTCCGAAGGTGGCCTGGGAATCCGCCAAATCGTAGGTGTTAAATTAGCTTGCCTTCTCAAACTTGGAAAATTGCCTCAAAGCATGACTCTTATTTGGGTTGGGTGGGCCGGTGGGTCCACTCGTATCTCCTCCGGTCATATTCCCTCTGGACTGTTTCTATTCCCTCCAACCCTTCATGGGTCTGGAGGAAAATTCTCTTGCTGCGCTCTCGCACCATTTCCACTATTTCCACCTCAATCTCGACCGGCTCCTCCACCTCCTTCTGCCTTGACCCGTGGCATCCGATGGGGATTCTCTTTAACTACTTTGTCCCCCGCACAGTTTATGATTCCCGCATCCTCAAATCCACCCCCTTATCAGCCTTCATCTCCAACGGATCCTGGATCCCTTCCCCCCTGCCCATTCTCACACATGTTTGGGAATCCCTCCCTCCCCTTTCCAATTCCCCTTGAGACATCAAACATCACCATTTGGCTCCCTTCTCCCACCAAATCCTTTTCCACCTCTTCGGCCTGGAACCTTCTCAGACCCCACAACCCCAAACCTCCCTAGCCCCCCTTGGTTTGGTTCAAAAACCACATCCCCCGTCACTCCCTTACCCTTTGGAGAACCCTAAACCTTGCCCTCCCCACCCAATCCTTCCTCATTGGCCGCCACATCCATGTCAACCCCAACTGCATCCTCTGTTGGTTTGGAATGGAAAACCTTGAGCATCTTTTCTTCACTTGCCTTTCTCCAAATCAATCTGGGGAAAAGCCATTACTTCCATTTGGCCATGTTCGAGGCGTTCCTTTGGGTTTGAGCGAGACTGGTCTTGGATTTTGAGAAACTTTTCAGGATCTTCCATTTGCGATCAGATCGGAAAGCTAGTGTTTTGTGGCTTTATCCATCATTTTTAGTGGGAACGCAACTTCTGTAGATGGACTTCCAAATCTTGCTCTATTGATATGATTTGGAATGCCATCTATTTCGATGTTTCTTCTAAACTGTTAGCTATCCCCCACCCCCTGTTGATGATATCCCAAGGAACAGGCTTATTGTTGTCTCCTAGGGTCTCAATTCTTCTTTTCGGTCTTCTAATTAAAGACCTTGGTTGTTTTTTCTTTTTCTCATTAATATAATTATTTATTCATCCAAAAAAAAAAGTTTATGGCTTCATTTCTGGCCAATCTAGACAAAATAATATCCAAGTTGCTGGATTGATCATTCCAACAAAGAGAAAAATAGATATTTCAAAATATAAATAATGAATAAACGAGGGGAAAATTGAGGTTTGGAGAGAAATGAATAAGAAACCAAACATGCTTGGTCCATGGAAAGGTGTGAAAATCAGAAATTTAAAGAGAGAAAAAATAAATCTAAAACCCACACATGGATATGACATTCTACTACTACTCAGCTAGAACTTTGTCTCTTTAAGTTAAATTTCAGAGTTTGATATTTTGGGTCCAAAGGAACTTCCATGTGGTTCCTTCTCTGCATGACCTCTGATGTAGGCATGAAACTGTTCTGCCTGTATCCATGTACCATAGGAATCAGCTAATTCAAATTGTCTGAGTCAGAAATGAATCTGCAAATAGATTCTGCCTCATGTTTGATAGAATAGATGAGAAAAGAGCCACAGTTTAGCAACTGTTTGCAAAAGAAGAAGAGCAGTAGGAGGAATAACAGCAAAAATAAGGTGATTATGATGATAATGACAAAAAAATATATATAAATAAAAAAATTGAACTAAATAATTAGAAAGTCTTCAAAAATCAACATGTACCTGGGGTCCATATAAGGCCAAAGATCGATCATTTCTTCAAAACTAACATGACCGCTAAGTTTGTTTAAGCGGCCACGATAATCTTGACTGAATCTCTTAAGATGAATGGTCAGGATAGGTGGGGCCTTATTGATGAGAATCCTCTTAGTGGCATCTCTCATTGCCTTCACATTTTTTGAGTCTGCTTCCCCATCCTCACTCTCAACTGAGTCACAATCCTTAGGCTGCACCTGAACAGTTTTGCATTGGATACAGTTATTACGCTCATCCATATTACACAAGTCACCGGTTTGAATGCTTGATTGATTGGGATTTGAATTTTCCAACTGCTCCTGAGCTGTATGGTTTGAAAAACCAGGTTTGTTGTCTCCTTGGTTTACAAACTCTGAATTTGTCTCCTCTCCCTTCCGACAGTTTTCAAGCTCAGTGCAATTATGGTTTGAACTGTCAAGTCCCTCATTATTTAGAGGTAAGCTTTCAGCCGTAATTCTGGAAAGAGTAATGTTTTCAAGCTTTCCATTGTACAAATGACTGCATTTATTGAGATGCACAGGCCCGTTTATACTAGTTCTTGGTTCTGTTTTCTGCAGACACCCTATATCTTTCATCCTTTGGTGTCGTAAAATCTTGGAACAGTTTTCACAGTGCCAGGAATGCTTGTCAGCGAGAAGTTCAGGCTTTGTAAAATATGTTAAGCACCTACTGATGGAAACTGGCGCATCTGTATCATCAACTTCATCTAGATCAGTGTCACAGCTATTTCCATATATAATACTCGTTTCTGTCATTTCACTTGCTTGTAACTCGCTCATGTCACCTGACCAGGATTTTGTACTGGGACCAGGAACCATCTCGGGCTCATTAAATAACTCCCCAAAGCCATCAAAGCTTAAATCGTCTTGTTCGCAGCTTGCAAGAGATGTGGAGGTCTCACCTTCGTTTCTCATGATCTCTCCAGCAGTAGTAGAATTTTTATAGGGAAGCAACAAAACTTCAGAACTTCGAACCTGTAAAGGGAGCTCATCTTCACAAGAATTGCCCTGAGAAGAATAGAAGTGCAAACTCGTTTCACTATTAGATGAGCAACCCTGGTTCAGCAATTCCAAACTGTCACGCGACATGCCATTCTCAATAACTTGCTTGTTTCCAGGATCTTGAATAGCTGAGGTATCATGGTTTTCTGGAACTAAATGGTGCTCAGCAGCAACTTCAACTGGTTGTGCATAACCTGGACATGGAACACCATCTGAGTATCCTGTTGTCTGCTCTGCGACATCCTCGTTGACCTGCTTTTCTCCAGAATCTCGAGCATCTGAGACATCTTGATCCTGAGGAATCGAAACTGGGAATTCGGACATGTTACCTGTTTCACAGTAATCCAACCAAGAAGAATCATCAATTGAAGCCACTGAATTTTCAGCGACAGGTACACTTTCAATGTAATCCATCCAAGACAAACCATCAATCGAAACATCTGGTTTTTCAGCAACAGGTACACTTTCAATGTAATCCATCCAAGAAGAATTATCAGCTGTAGCCACTGACTGGTTGACAACAGGTTTGCTGGATGCCGAAAGAGAAGAACTATTGCTTTCTGATGTTCCAGGATCCTGCTCATGCTTTGGCAATATTGGGGAGAAATTAGTGTTCTCCTTTAAATGTGTTCTCCCACCTTTCTTTGGATGCAACTTCATTTTCCTGGGTCTGGGCACTGTAGATGCCCTTCTTGGTGTAGATTTTTTAGTTGGCACTGGCAATGAGAGATCCAAAAAGGGTTCAAAAACAACTGATGAATGGCCACACTCCATGCAGCAAACAGTACTTGAGAGTTGCCCCCCAAAAATTGCATCTACAAAAGTCGGACCTTGATCTGAAGTGGCTCCATCTTCTCCAGAACATTTCCTCAATTTTCTCGCTCCCAACTGCTCGGCGCACAACCCATCAAGCAAGCACCGGAGCAATTCATGGCTGTCCTGTTGCTGGTACCCCCTAAATTGGGGAGCTTTGCTACAGATGCACCCAAAGAAGGCCTTTGGGCTTATCACACTCCCTGATTCTGCTTCCAAACTTATTTCACTGAAAAGCTTCTTTAAAGCCATAGTCATGGGTCCAGCAGGCGAGTTTAACTTCATAAAGTAATCCCGCAAAATACCAATGGCAAAAAGGTTCTGCATCACTGAATTGAAGAAGCAGGTATTTCCAAGGTTAGCCAAGCCCTTTACTCTATAACCACCATCTACAATTCCTGATCCAGTGTTGTTTAAAATCGAACTGTTCCCAGCACTACTATTACCAAACCAAACATCTTCGACATCAGGTGAAGCTCCTACGGAGGATTGACCCTTTATCAATTTCACAACATCCAATAAAATATCTTTCTGCTCACCATTGTCTTCTAATCTTTCTACTGGAATTAGCGAATCACATCGGAAGCACCAGCGAAGTTGAGGGTTGTCAAATTGAATAACACACGAATGACGATATTGTCTGGCATGCCTAGCAGCATGACTTTGGGGTGTAGTTGGCAAACCAACCCCTCCACAAGCAAAATGCCCACAGTCCAAGCACATCCAAATCGACTTGCAATCCGATTGTGCATTCATGTGACCTGATCCTTTCTTCTTCCCAGCTTTACCCTTGCCCTTACCTGACCTCCGATCAACCACATCTTCCCTACAGTCTTCACACCTAACAGATTCCACTGAACCAATTTTTGAAGAGATTTTCCCAAATCAACACCCTCACTAAGATGGACACATGACTTTCTCTCATTAACTACTACTACTCCAGCACTTCCAATTTCATCCGTTTGATTCAAGTTCGGGGTAATGGCTTTAGGAGAAGCTGAGGAAACTGGCTTAGGGAAACTGGCTTAGAGGAAACTGTCTTCTCCTTCTGAGTGCTTCGTGCCTTCTTTTTAGCCTTTTTCCCCATTAGTACTAAATCAATCCAACAGAATTGAGCACACTAAAGATTTCCAAGTCAACTGGAAAATATAGAAAACGAAAAAAAAGGCATTATACGGGGGAAGAAAAGTGCAAAAACACCAAACCAGCCCAGCAAAACTGCTTCAACAATCAGAGTTTAATCGGAAACAAACAATCCAACACCAATTATACGCCAAAAAGCGTCAGAAAGAACAGATTCTGAAAACCCATAAGTAGATTCGTCTTCTCGGATCAACAAAGATACTACTTTCGCATCAATAACACAAATTAGGAATTCAATCCAAAAGAAAAAACGGAAAAAAGGCATAGATTAGATAGTAGGAAAAAATATAACTAGATAGATAAATTAAGGGGAAAAACTTCTCACCTAGAAATCTGAATGCAGAAGCAACGGAGATTACTTGAAGAGTCTACAATCGATATGCATTACTGTTTGGAGAGAGAAAGCAAGAGGAATCTCGTTTTCTTATATAAGATTAGAATCTGATGTAAGGATTATAGTCGAGTGGCGTGTTCTTTTATATTCACATCTCTGCTCAATGTTTTTTTTTTTTTTTTTTTTTTTTGGTAGAAACATCTCTGCTCGTTGTTGGCCCGTTGGGGAAGAGAGAGTTGGAAAATAAAGGGTGGGTGAAAACCGGAGAGTCACAGGAGAATCGCGGTTATGTTAGGTTAAAGTAAAACAGTAAAAACTCTTCAATAAAACAGAGGCCCATAAATTTTGATTTATTTTGTCAGCATTTAAAGATAAATCAATACCCATATTGTATAGTTTTTTTTTTTTTTATATGAGGTTCATCTTGGCCATTTTACGCGCATCATGATTACATCTTAAAGGGAGCTTTTATATAATTAATGCCACTGAATGGGTGCGAACCCAAGACCTCCCTTTAACCGCTTTAGTAACCCATTATTGACAAAAATAAAAGGAGCATTAAGATAAAGAATCCAGACTCATTGATGAAAATGATCTGTCTATGAGCTATGATCAAGTCCATATAATGTCACCTCCTGGTCAAAGGAAAACAATGTGCTTGGTTGATAGTTTTGGAACTACTCATTCTTTACCACCCAAAAAATAAATCCACCCATTAAATGGATGGGCCCACTTATAAACAATAAAAATCAAAAGTAAAATTTTAAGTGGGCCCCACCAAGTACAACTTGGTTCAAAATCATAAAAAAGGCACGTTGTTTTTTCTTATGGGAATTCGTTTTTTTTTTTTTTTTTGTAAGGTGATTTCATTCAAAAGAGTTAACAGAAGAGGAACAAAAGCCTGGCTCTAAAGCAAGCACATCTTGCAACCAGGGGGAGCTCACAGACCAGAAACGCCTGGAACCAATAGAAATGCCACGCAGGGCCAAGGAGTCTGCAACAATGTTGGAAGAGCGCGGAATAAACTCAAAACGAACACAAGCTGAAGAAGCAAGCTCCAATATATCATCCACCAATGAAGTAGCTGCCAAAGGAGTATCTGCTTCCCCAGTGAGAGACTTAACAGCAACCAATCAATCCGATTCAACAATAATTCTAAGGTATCCCGCATCCAATGCAGATTGAAGACCAGCCTTAATGGCTTCAAGCTCTCCAGAAAAGCTTGAACTCATCAGCACCTCATCCGAAAACACCAAAAAAATCTCACGGTTACTTGATCTCCCAATAACTCCAATGCCCCCACTAATTGTTGAATCCATAAATGCAGCATCTGTATTGATTTTAATCCAGACCCTCCTCCGAAGGGAGCCAATCGCGCAAAGGGGGGGGGAGTATTTGGTAAGGCAGCGAGGTTCCAAACTGATAAGTACTCTGAGCATGCTATAGAAGCTTTAGAAATCACCTCTTGAGGAGCCGTATCAATACCATTAAAGATGAGCTTGTTTCGTGCTAGCCATATAGACCAAAGAATGAAAGAAACTTGACCGAAGAGTTCAGTGCAAAGCCTTTTATCATTCCTTTGAATTACACACCAAGCTGAAAGCCAATTTGCAACATATGAGTCTGCTGAACTATTAATCCTTAGAGCAGGTTGAGAGCCGAACCATATAGCTTTTGCATAAGGGCATTGAAAGAATAAATGGTCCGTTGACTCAGGAGCATAACCACATCTAGAACACGTTGTTTCTATAGGAATTTGTCTACGGAACAGGGCAGTGGTGGTAGGTAGGCCATTTGCGCACATTCGCCACATTAGAAACTTGATCTTAGGGAGTGTAGCAGAGTTCCAGATCAGTTTCCACATGGAGGGAGAAATCCTCATATGAGAATGGTGAGCAGATGAAGATGGCCGACTATTAAGCTGCCTCTGTTGCTCATTGTAGATCATGATGTAAGTGCTTTTAACCGAGTGGTTTCCAGATGAAGAAGGTCCCCATACTTGAGTATCATAACCTCTTAATCTTGTTGGCCTGATTTTCATAATGGAATGTATATCTTGAGCATTTAACAGCAATTGCAAAAGTGGGAGATTCCAACTTCCCTCATTGGATAGCAGCTCTTGGACCATTCTAAGTTGACAATCAGATGGTCTTACAGATGTAATATGATAATTTGGGTTGTCAGGTACCCATGCATCATCCCATATGTGAATAGACGAACCATCACCAACACTCCATAGCAGTCCTTTAAGCATCACATCTCTGCCGGCTAAAATACTTTTCCTTCTCATGGGAATTGTTAATCACCAATAGGGGTTTGGTAGAATGGTTAAAAATCTGACTTCTCAGTAGTTATGACAATTTAATCCTAGTGAATCAGATGTGGAGTGCCTTAACTTGGTGTATATGGAATACTAGGAATACAACACTCTTTAAAGGGATTGATGCATCTATTATGCATACAATGACTACATGATCTTTTTTATGTGTAGATATACAATCTCATATTATGGAATTCCAAATGATTCATGGGGAACCTTATCCAAGGCCTAGTCATAACATTTCTGAATAACTTGTTATTTTTCAAATTTTTGTTGATGGATATTGAGATAATACTTCAAACAAAAGAGATAGACGATGTATCATGTGGAATTATAATGGTGGCTTTGTAGCGGCTCAAAGCATATGTGGACATAATGCTTTGGCAATCTTAGTTGAACTTGAAGCCACTAGAGATGACATTATTCTAGGCTCATCTTTAGGAGCGGTTGATTTGCATATTCATTCGGACTGTTTACCCGTTATTAGTACTCTCCAAAGTCTCCATTCATTTTTAGATTAGATTGGATGTGTCTCAATTTAGTTTTAGATATTTTGAAATGCTGTTTTTTATTTCCTAGAGTTTCTTTTAGTTAGATTCCTAGAGTTGGCAATGGCTTTACTGATTTCCTTACTAAGGGTGCTTGCAGATTATCTCTAGATAGATCCTGGTGGGGTATACCACTTTTGTTTATTGTGGATTTTGCTCGTTTGTATAGGTCTTATGACCTAAACTCTTTCGTTTAATATAATCGTTGCTATTTTGTTTTGGCAAAAACAAAGTGGAGATGTGGCGGTTTAACCGCGGTATATGTAATATTTAAGTGCAAGGTTTAAAGTATCGGTATCGAGTATTGTATCGATCAATTGATTTTAAGAGACATATCGTCCTTAATCGAGTATTGTATCGCTTTGGCTAATGTATTTTAGTGTAACTTAATGAAGAGACGTATCGAGATGTATCGTATCGGTTAGGTCAAATATGGATACCTATAGACTAGTATCTTATGATATTGTGGGATATTTAAACCTTGTCTAACTGTCACTCCCTCATCCCCAATACAATTCTACCGTGTACGCCAAAGATTGGATCGGTGTGAAGCGTTGTTGGCAACTCAACAACGCGATTTCTCTAATCGCGATTAAAGCGCCCGGCGAATTCGTATCTCATTTTTTTCTCTCTCTACCGCCGTCGCCGGTGTAATGGTTGAGCATGAGAACATGTCTTACCCTTCCATAGATCCCTCTACCTTTGACCTCATTGTCGTCGGAACTGGATTGCCGGAATCCGTCATCTCCTCTGCCGCATCCGCCGCCGGTAAGTCAGTTCTCCATCTCGACCCCAATTCCTTCTACGGCAGCCATTTCTCCTCTCTCAACCTCGACGATTTCACCTCTTTCATTCATTCCCACACCGACACTACTCCAGCGTTGTTATCATCCTCCTTTGAAGATTTCAGTCTCAACGATGGCACCGATTACACCCTTGTCAATCTCAAACCCCGTCGTTTATACTCGGACATCGAGATCTCCTGTCATGTATCTCCTGAATCTCTTGAACCATCGCGAAGTTTCTACTTGGATCTTGCTGGACCCAGAGTTTTGTACTGTGCCGATTCGGCCATCGATCTGATACTGAAATCCGGCGCGAGCCATTGCTTGGATTTTAAAAGCATCGATGCGACTTTCATTTACGAGATTGATAATGGTCATGGAAGATTATCGTCTGTGCCTGATTCACGTGCGGCGATTTTTAAAGACCGGAGTCTTGGATTGACTGAGAAAAACCAGTTGATGAGGTTTTTTAAGCTCGTTCAGGAGCATTTTGCATCGGAAGGTGAAGGTGGTGATAAGAAAGAAGAGAGTGGAAAGATTTCGGATCAAGATTTGGAGAGTCCATTTATTGAGTTCCTGAAGAAGCAGCGGTTGCCTTCGAAGATTAAATCGTACACATCGCATTGCCTTACTTTCTGTTGTTAGTAAGGGTTCTCGTTTTTTCACTTACGAAAGTGCTGTTCAATTGGAAGACTACCTTTCGTTTTCTTAATCTTCAAATTTGTTGCTCTTAAAAGGTCTGAATTTCTATTGGTAGAATAAGGGTTTTTTATCGATATCTCTTGTGCAATACGTGTAGATGTCAGCAAATTATGGAACAGTTTTAATTCATTTTGCTCATGTCCTGCTCATCCGAGGTAGATTGCCTGAACTACTGAGAATTTTTTGAAATACAACAACAAGAACAGAAATTTGTGACTATGATTGAATTTAACAACCTTATATCACCTTTAATAAGACCGAAAAGACCACAACTTGGCAGTTGAACCCATAATAGTACAAAAAATCTGCTCATCAGGATTTGTCCGATAAGTAGTTCAACATTGCTTCTTTGTTGTTTTGCACACTACTCGTCCTTTCATATGGCTGGTTGGTGACTTCGCTTCATTTGATTTCTGTAGGATTATACTTTATGCAATAGCCATGGCTGATTATGATCAAGACAGCCCTGAGGTTTCCAGGAATCTTCTCAAGACAAATGATGTAATGCGAAGTTTAGCTCTTTACCATTCTTCAATTGGCAGGTGGGTCTTGCAGCACATCTCTTCATCTTATTGGCTGACTCAACAGTGATTTTTATCTGAAAGCCACTGAAGTTCTATGATTTAAATATTTGATTTTATGAGAAATTGCCTGGATGCACAACTGACCAACTGTTGAAATATAATTTGTACAGTGGTTGAATCCTCATACATGGTAAATGAGTTGCTATGGATAGTTCTTCTACTTCTTAACTGAATTCTTTTTGGTTAAAGATTTTTTCAAGTGGCTTTGACTAGGCGATTCCCCAAAGCTGTGTTGTTTTGATAGAAAAGAAAGGAAAACCATACAGATTCAATATGTTTTGAATATTTTCCTACAAATTTCTTGCCATTTGGTTGTTCTCTGGGTGATGGATGATTCTGATTCTTAAAATTTCAAAATCTCATTGAAACTTGTGTTTTCTTTACAGAAGACATCACAACAATTCCCGCACCAGGGGGGGGGTGCAGTGTGGGAGAGTACAGAGATGGGTTACGTGGGAAGGGGTGGTATGTGGGTTAGAGATCCGTAGTTTTAAAAGGAATCAGAGACTTAGGGGGTTGGGATTTCTTGGTTCCAATTCATAACTAGAGGCTGTGTTGCAGTGGAGGATGGTAATTGCATTCTTTGGTAAAAGTAGTTTTTTTAATTTCTTTTGTTTTCGCCTTAGTTTAATAGAATCCAGAAATAACCCCCCTAGTTTCAATTCACAACCAATGTATCAAGAGCTGAATAGAACAGTGTTTGGAAAAGGTTCTGAAGTACAGAGTTGTCTACTTTGAAGGACCCAAAGATGTCATCCAAATTCAACCGAGATGGTGATGAAAAGTTGGTGAAAGATAAGATGGAGAGGGTATGTGGGAGTCCTAGGGCAACACAGAGACAGAAAGAGTGAGGTTTTTTTTGGCTCAGGACAGGCAGAGGAAGTGTGAGAGAGGTTGGGGGTGGAGCGGGGAAGAAGAAGAGGGTGAAAAGTGGCAGAGATATAAAGCGAATACAGGAAGTCAGGAAAGTAGGGGTGATTACAGGTTACCTTAGGAAGGAGATAGTGATACTAGTTGTGAGCTTTAGTTCAGTGTTTGAGTGTATACTGCGTGCAGTAATACAACATATCTCGTTTGATTGGCATATCCAGTCTGGTTATTTTTATATGATTTATTTCCATGTATTTTCTTTTGGCCACCAAACTCTAGGATAATATTTTTCTTTACTTTTCTATGAAAGCTTCATCCTGTTTAGGGGGTTAAATCAATACATAAGAAGAAATATTTGAATATCAATTTCATTGATTTCATTGATCTCATTCAGTAAAACACCAAACCCCATCAGCAAAATCACATTTCTGACAAATATGTGACATCTAAGATGTACAAGTAACAATTTTCTGTTTTCTTTTGTGGTTGCTACTGTAATTGCTAGGCTTTTCTTTTTTGCAAGCTAAATATTTGGTACCTCTTTCAGGTTTCAAAATGCGACGGGGGCAATGCTTTATCCTATGTATGGACATGGGGAGCTGCCGCAAGCTTTTTGTCGCCGTGCTGCTGTTAAAGGTGCCATCTATGTAAGTCTCAGTGATGGGATTCGAAGCAACTTTAGGTGCAATCATTCCTTTTGGGTTGGAGGCCTTATCTAGTCTTTATCTGTCTCTCTGTTTGAATATGTTAGTTTTTCTTTCTTCCTTTCATGTCATATAGAACTCTACAAGTCAACCAAATAGAAGGTGTTCTGTTGCCACACTTTATTTGTTGCTGTATCTTCTATTAAATTACCAGACCTGATTCTTTTTTCGTTACCCTGACCTGTCTTCTTGGCTCCCCTGTTGACGTTTTGGAGCTTTCCACTGGCATAATAATTCATATGTGTTTCTTATAAGCTTCATGCCACTGTAGTATTTCAATGATAAACAGTAGCTGTTAATTTTGTTAATATTATTTTTCAAACTAATTTGGTGCTCTGGGTGTTTTGATTTGTTTAGTTATCCTTTACAATTCTTTTGTTCTATTACATTTTCCATGCCTTATTTTCAGTTGGTTTCATAATTCTAGAGTTTCACTTAAGTATGATCTCACCTTTGTATTGCTAGTTTCTAGTATTGGACATGGTAATGAGACCAAGGAAGATGTTTGTTTGTGTATAAACTATATACGTCCAATCTTGTGGCCCCAATACCCAACCATTTATTAGGTGTTCAGTGTGAAAGGTCATGATTAGAAAATGTGAGTTTGTTTTGTGCCTGCTTATGGTACCGGTATGAAGCATGTGTTTTGGGATCCCTTGCTTCTGAATGTTGGTGCCGATTGAGGAGTGCGCATATTGTCAACCTCCATGCCGCAGTATAGCATTCTGATGTCAAGTCTGTTGCATAGGCAGTAGTTTGAGAAATGGATAGTTTGCGTGGTTGTTTGAAGACTCTATTGGAGAGTCTGTTTTCTGACTCAAATCCACCAACACTGGGTCACAATGAAGCAACCTTACTTGTATTGTTAGAAATGGTGAAAGGGAAATAATAATAATAATAATAATAATAATAATAATAATAATAATAATAATAATGAAGCATATGGAAACAAGTTTGCTGATGGTAATTTTTTATTTGTTCTCTGCATAATCTTTTCAAATCAGATGCTTAGCTACAGGATCAGGCCTAGTTATTTCCTATATATAGCCATTTATGCTCGTGGGATTAAATAAAGGTTTATTAACCCTTACCTACTTAAAGTGTATTTTAATATATGAAAGAATTCTGTTTCATGTCTTGTGTAGCACACTTTTTTATGATTGCTGACTCTAGATTGAAGTATTAATTATCTAAAATGACAACTTTATTTTCCAGGTCATGCGTATGCCAGTGACTTCTCTGCTTCTTGACAAGGTACAGAGAGGTGCATAATCTTTTTGTTCAATTCTATACGCTTGCCGCATCAGCGGGTAGAGACCAACTTATGAATGGTCTTGTCTCTATTGTCCATTGAAGATCAACAAATGTAGATTGTATAATATTCCAGTGGTTGATGAAGGTTCCATTTGAAAAGAAAAAGAAAATGGTGCATAGATTAGATAGTGGAAAAGCTCATGCTAATTTTTCTGCTTTTACTTCAGCTTTGCTTTCCCTAAGCAAAGAATGTATATATATATATATATATTTATATATATCTAAACACAAGCATGGACTGAAACTGTAGAATTAATGTTCCATATAATTTTAATGCATTTCAAAAGGTACACAGATAATGTAATTGGTTGACAATCTTCAAAATTTTGTTGATTTTTGACTTCAAGATGTTTGCTGGGCATGACCCATCAGTGGTTCATGTGACTTTTTTAGCTTTTTGCTTGGCTGGAACATATTTTATACATTCTTGTCACATATCATTCAGTTGTTAATTTTGAAAAGTTAGCTCAATATTTGTTCTTCATTTCGTATTTCTTCCCAGCTGGAGAGTTTTTAGTTTTTCTGAGTTCAGGAATCTTGCTATCATAAGTTGCACGAATAGAATATCATGAAACAGGGGGAAAAACTGAAACTTTTTCATTTTCTTCTTCTCTCTTTCTCTCGTTGATTTGGTGAAAATATTTGTCCCCAATGCTAATAATAAAGGTTAAACTTTTCTACATTCATTTAGTGAGATCTAGCAAATGGTGCACGATCAATTATCTGATGATTCTGGGAAGTGATACTTTTTGCACCTTGTTCGTACCACCAGTTATCACATCCCCTTGCTCCAGGAAGCATGGTTGAGTGATTCAACCATTAAAACTCAGAATTGGGAAGAAAGAGGGGTGGATTTTTTATTATTTATTATTTATTTTTAATTTTTAATTAAAATTTATTATATTATTATTATTTTTTGGTTGGGGGTGGGGGGGTGGGATGGGGTGTTAAGCTATATGATATAATAGTGCTTATAATAATTTTTTCTCTAGTCACTGGATTTTCTTGTATGCTTTTCATAATTTCGCTCATTAAGTGTAAGAATATCTGGATAGCACAATACATGGAATTTTCTAATTGTGTTTGGTTGCTGCCAAGAATATATCTTGTGGGGCTAATAACCCATCCTAATCTAACGACTGGGGAAGCTATTGAATTTTGCCCCTCAGCGCATTCATCAAACTCTATATTCTCTCTCTGTTGGAACCTTCTTCTTTTTTTGGGGGGGTTGATAGTTAGTCTGAAGGAGAATCGATCTCATAACCTTTTGAGAGGTGTTGGTCTGTTCCAACCAAGCTGTACCCTTAGGGTTCAGCAAGCTTGTTATTCAGCCGAAAACGAGAAATAATGCTCAGCTCTTGAATTAACCAAAAGAAGAAAAAAATTGGTTTCCATTGAAAGCTTTTCTTTTTATTAATTGTTGGTATAACTGAAATTAACTTAATATATCTGGTTATCATAATTTTTTGAGATAATTGGTTTTCTTGTCGCACCTGTAAGGTGAAATTCCTTTGAATGACTTAATTAGCCAACTCAATTTAACTTACAATTTCATAGGTTCATGCTATCTCCTCCTTGTTGCAATCAATGCCTGGTCTGTTCCATCTGTCAGACTTTAGACTTGAGTTCTGATAACTGTTGAAGCTTTGTAACTAAACCATACTGTTGTCTTCTGTTGAAAACTCTGCAGGAAAGTAGGCATTATAGAGGTGTTAGATTGGCATCGGGCCAGGACTTATTTAGTCAGGAATTAGTCATGGATCCCTCCTTTGCAGTGCCATTACCATCAATGTTCTCTTCTTCCTCAAATCTTCACCATGAAAATGACGAGGAAAAGGTTGCTAGGGGAATATGCATTATAAGGGGCTCCATAAAGCCTGATTTGTCCAATTTGCTGGTGGTATTTCCTCCTAGATGTAAGATTTTCTGTCTTTAATTGTATTTTTCTTCCATCAACTGAGTTAAATTTTGATTGAATTTTCTATCCTACAAGCTCTGTGTCCCAAGCAGGTGACGTCGGTTCGAGCCCTCCAGTTAGGTAGCAACTTGGCAGTTTGTCCCACAGGCTTGTAAGTTAAAATTATTTTTTCTTAATTGGTAATGATATATCATGTAAATGATTGCATTAGTTCTATTGGCAAATGGTTTCTCTATGTGATGCATAAAGTTACTATAGGCCGTGCATCTCACACGTGAGCATTGAGTCGGTAGTGTAAAGCATAATGTGTGGACATGACTGAACATGCAAAACATAATGGGCCTATTCTGTCTTCCCTTTGAGTGAAGTTTCTTTGACATGCAGGTGAAAGGGTGTTTAAGCCAGTAGTTCTACTTGATGCTGTATCATGACTTTATGAAGATGGGTTTATTAATTTGATTAAAAAAAATGTTTGATTGAACTAACTTTTTTAATGATATTTACTAATTCAAGAAGTGGTTTTCATGGTGTTAAAACTTTGTTTCATTCGGAATGATGCTTATGGCCCATCTGAGTGACTGGTCACCAATAGAACTGGGGAGGAAGAACATGCAACTTGGACTGGATTACCTGATGTGAAATTCCAGGAGCACCCCAAGAGAAGTCCAAAAGAAGGTATAGGGCTGCTGCCCAACCCCCTGTGGCCCTGCAGGAAGGCCGAACCACATGGAGGGCATTTTTGTCATTTTGGATACCCTTGTCCAGCCCAGTTTGGTCTAATTAGAATCAAAGTTTTATGAGTCTAGTCCTAATATTATTTTGTCATTTGGGTGTTAAGTAAGAGTCCTAGTCTAGTTAGGAGTTCTATCTAAAGTAGGATTCCTTTAGTTGCAGTTGTATGTTTTATTGATCCAGTTAGGAGTATTTCAATTTAGGCTATAACTAATGCCTCAGGAACTAAATCAGTTTATTTGATGAATAAAATTTTTGAGAGGATTTGCAGCCAAGGGAGAGTGTGATTGAGGTTGTCTAGGGTCTCCAAGTTGAAGGAAACCCTGCAGTATCTTGTATGGTGTTTCTTCTCCGAGAGTTCTTCTATCCCCAACATTATACAGCAAGTAAGTGATCATTCCACCCCTTCCCCATCTCCTACCTCATCTCAAACATCTCTGAATCTCCTCCCCTCTCTTGGGGCACCCTGCTTCCTTTTCCCCAAAACTCCAAAAACTTACAACTCCCAATTCCTCCCCCGACTGCCCCCCCCCCCCCCCAAAAAAAATAAAAAATAAAAAATCATCATCCCCTCTTAGGATCATCGCCGCTCACCCCCATTAACACCCGACCCAAGTGGCAACCCTAACCAATCCCAAGAAACCCTAGAAAGTGAAACCCTATATTTTCCAAAACCTTAACTTGTGGGAATTGATCTGAAACTGAAAAATAGCAGAACCAGATTTAATTTTAAACATCTAAACCCTAAATCCTTCTTGCCAAACCCTGTACACTTCTCTTTCAACCCTAAAATTCCCATAAAACCCTTGCTGCAGGGTTTATGAGCCCAAATATCCTTGCCTTAGGACCTAAAATCCTAATTATGTCTGCTTTTCATTGAGGATCCTTTGAAATTGGTTGTTGTCCTGTCGAGGCTATATCTTTACCCTAACACTGGACCATCAATCAACCAAACCAACTAGTTAATTAGTTAATGTTAGGAGTTAGGACCCTGCTCCACTCTCAACACTTGCACAGCAATACTTGCACCAATGGCAACTCAAAAGAAGCACGATAAAAGAAACAAAGATTAGAACAGGGCAATATGTATGCTTCATTCAATAGCAACAACTTACATATGAATTACAGCATACTCCCTATTTGTTTCTTATCCTCAACCCGAGAGCTCAGCTTCCCCACTGCAAGCACAGCTTGCCCCCTTCTATCCTCCCCCATACCCCAACCCTTGCCTCTAATATATCCGAAATCCCAACCTCTACTTTCCATCTAAGCCATATCCTCTAAAAGGTGCCAACATGAACCCCTGCACTTGTCGTTGTCCACCACTTAGTCCCTACATTCCCTTTGTCCCTCTATGGTGCCCCTCAAATTTGTGTCTTAACAGTTAATCACCTGGAGAAGTTCTTGCTTCAAAGGATCGCTGACAGATTCCAGTCTTCATCCAGTGCTCAAATCCCATCCAAATCTACTAGTGTTTTGCTAGGCAACACATGCATATGCATAGTCGGATCAGGCTTGATCCAAAGGCTATTTCAGTAAAATGACTCTGATTGAACTATCCAAAGGCCTCCCCTGGTTTGATTCAAAGGTCATAGCCCCCGCCATTCCCTCACCCTCTAGCGAGCCCTTAACCTAGCCCTTCCCACCCAAGCTTTTCTTATCAGTCGCCATATCCCAGCTAACCTCAATTGTACCCTTTGTTGGACCGGCTTGGAGAACCTTGAGCACCTATTCTTTACCTGCCCTTTCTCTAGTTCTCTTTGGAGAAGAGCCCTTGCTTTCATTTGGCCCCGCTCCGTTGTTCTTTTGGTTTTGATCGTCATTGGTCTTGGGTTTTGAGGAACTTCTCGGGTACCTCTATCTGTGATCAAATCGGTAAGCTAGTTTTTTGTGCCTCGGTTCACCATATATGGTGGGAGCGTAATCTTAGACGATGGACTTCCAAATCCCATTCTCTAGACACGATTTGGAATGCTATCCAGTTTGATGTTTCTGTTAGGCTCCTTTCTATTCCCCGCCCCCTGGTTGCTAACACCCCAAGGAACATGCTCATTGTTGTCTCATGGGGTCTTAGCTCCGCTTTCCAGCCCCCTATTTAGGGGGTGTTCCCCCCCCCCCCCTTTCCTTCCACTTTTGTATCATTTTTTTCCTGTCTCTTGTTTTGCTTTAATATATTATTTATTCACCCAAAAAAAAACATTCTCATGTTGACCTAGCCCAACTCATTGTTAAGGAGCACCATCTATACGAATGTAGGATGGTAGCTAAATGGTGAGGTTCAGTTCAAGCCACTGAATAATATTAGGTGGACAGTGGACCTTATTTATAGCATGGAATGTCAGATGATGATTTTGCTTGTTGCAGTTGTTTCAAAATTTTCTATCATGCCATTTTAAAGCTCTTATTAATTCATCATATACTTCACTTTTCCTACCACTCAGGTCTGTTGTGTATCTTTCGGCTCGTTGCAAAGATGCTGCTGAAGGAAAGGAGCTGTTACAAGCGGGCATGAATGTTCTTTTCCCAGTTTCCACTTCGAATAACCTTGAAAGTAACACCTCTGAGGGTACAGAAGGAGAACCAAAGCCCAAACTGATTTGGAATTCAATTTATATTCAGGAGTTGGCAATGGTTTGTTTCTCATTAATTTCTTTTGAATTGTCATTTTCTTACTGACTAGGTTCTTATACTAACTTGTTGGGCATTGTTTACCCAAAAAAAAAAAAAAAACTTGTTGGGCATTTCCTATTATTTTTTTAATAAAGAATAGCTTGTTTCCATGTGCTCTTTCATGATGTGAGGGTCTTTATGTGCTTCCCAATTTAATGGAGCGTTAATGTAGCACATCTGTTCCACAAAGGAAATCCAGCGCTGATCTCTGTACTTTAGTCATTAGAGAGAGAAGAAAATTTTTGGAGTCTTAATCGTGTTGAAACCAAGCTTTTCTTATTCTTTCATTCTTTTAATTGTTTGTAGTTTCTGATATTTACAAAAACAATATGTAGCTTGTCTGCAGTATGTGAATAAACGTTATTTATCCGACTCTGCTCAGACTTTTAGCATTCAGAATTTCAATAAGCTTAAACATGTATTTATTGATGGAAACCTTGAATAATTGCAGGGTTCATCCGAGGTAATTAACTTGTGTCCCTTGCCAGATGGAGCTCTGGACTATAGAGAGCTTTTAGAGTCAACTTTGAAGGTATCTTGTGGCTTTTTTACGCCTCCTTTTTGCTTATTGTTTTGATGTTTTAAAATTAGAAATTTGGATGACGTGCCATATATTATTTAGCTTGTGTCATGATCCCAATGGAGTTAGGTATTATTATCTTCCTCTGACAAGAGTCACAGAGCACTACATTTCTATTTATAGAAGTGACTTCAAGTGAGTACTTCTCATTGACAGAATGGTTTGTGATGAATCAATACTTATTTTTCTTCTTTCCTTTCTTGAAAAGAACTTAAAAGTTCTTTATAAAGATTCTCCTGTTATTATCTTATGTATCACTTAATAAATTGGGTAAAATGCAGCTGAGGTACCTAGAGTTTCAGAAAACCATGTTTAAAATATTACTTTTGGGATCTCTAGACAAGGATAACTCAATCTTGTTTGACAACAAGTTAGTATCTTATGAAAATATCTCTTATTCACTTACATAAAAGAGCCCTTCCCATGAATTTTTCAAGCAGAGTTTCACTTTACATCTCATTCTAGCTTTTTACTGTAGCAACATCATAGGGTTTGGTAAAGGTCGTTGCTACCATTACCATCCTTGGTGGATATCAAAGCAGTCATTGGATAGAGGAATCAAGTAAATTCACTCACTCTCTTCTATCAAATTTTTTTGTTTTCTCTGTACCTAAGTGAAGATCATGTTCAGAGGGATATGATCAAGCAAGGGAAGTTGAAAAATCCAACCTGAACTCCACACGAGTCATATTCCAAGCATCCAGTTAGTGGGAGATCATGGAATTTCGCTGCTGGTTTTAGGGATTTGGGGATACACCTGCCTGGAACTTTGTCCTGAACATCACCCAACACACATAGAGGCAACAAACACCACCCCTACTCTGTCTATTGAAGATGAGAAGAATTCCTGCTGTTTCATCGAGAAAAAAGTGCTCCAAATTATAAAAGTAACCATGAATCCAGTCCATTCTCAGACTGATTTTTTCCACAAGAAGGAAAGAGTGGTGTGTAGAAGAGTTGGGGCTTAAGCCTGGGGAAGCCAGGAATTTGAAATACCCTTTTGTTCTCTGTTTTTCCCTTCCTTTAACGAGCCCCTGAACTGCCTTGTAACAAAAGCTAACCGAGTGCCGCAACCATGTGCTGGAGAAACATAAACATAGACATCTGATTGTTGTAGGCCATTGAATTTAAAGTAGCCAATATTTGCTGCTTCAATTGAACCCACAAAAATCCAGAAATTTTTGCACCATAGTGATGTAACCAGGGTGTGGTTTAACATCTAGGACCTCTCAAAGTAAACCAGAAAACAAATAGTCATTGGGAGGTTTTTATCTCAATTTTGGTAGCCCATGGGGAAATTGAACTGAATAAAATAGGTTATTGGGAGGGACGGGGAAGCTTAGGATTATAAGAAAATGGAGATGGGCTGGTGGTTTTGAGATTACTGGGGTTTGGATTACCCAAAGATCCTTTGGGATGAACTAGGGTTGGCAGGAAAAGGAAAGGGCTAGTATGGGTATGGTTTGAGAATACCTAAACTGACCCTAGTTAAGACGTGGGGAAGGGGAATTAGAATAATGTTATGCAATGGGAAAGGAAGGGTTAAGGTTTTAACAAAACCTAATGGGAAGGGTTTGGGAGGTTAATGGTTAAGGGAAAAGGAAGAGGGAAGCTTGAGGTTCCTCTTCTCTTTCTTTTTTCTTTTCTTTCTACCTTCTTCTTGTCTTTCTCTTTCTTTCTTTTTTTCCCTTTTTCTTTTCTTTCTTTCTCTTGTGTTTTCTGTTTTTTGGATCTGTTTTGCAAGAGTCAAGAAGGGGGAAAGAAGAGAGAAAGAGAGGGAAGGGCTAGGGAAGGACTAGGGCTGATAGGGGAAAGGGATTTTAGGAGTGCCGTAGGTTAGGGAAGGGGTTTGAGGACTGCTGTAATTCCAGATTTAGGGTTAGTGGGTGGGAAGATCTTGTGCAAGGGTTAGGCTAGGGGATTAGGGGTTGGAAGGCGCAGTGGATGTGTACTTACTTGATATAGAAGGTCTGTTGGAGTTATGGCTGACGTTGGAACTGCACTTGTGGAGGAATTATGGCTGCCGCTAGGATGAAGATGAAGAAGATGATGATGGAGCTAAAATTCCAGAACTTAAACACTCTTCAGCCCAGGCTGCAGGGTTTCTTCTCCACAACCCAAGCCTCTGATTTTCTTAGACTCCAATCTGATTTTAATTCGATGGGCTATTTATATCCTTACAACCTAAGCAATTTGACTAAGACTCAAACTGGGAGCTTTATCCATAAGGGACTCCCCTTACAAAAAGGACTTGACTAATTAATAACAGAAGGACTCTTAAAAGAAACCCTAATTCAATTCTTACATAAGACATCTTGAAGGAATCAAACGACTCATTGCGAGGAGTCCTACTATAGTCTGACATAGACTGGGTCTCTGTCATAACTCATAACTCACAAGATACTAACCCAAATTATATATTAAAAAAAAAAGGAAGAAGAAGAAGATAGATCCATGAGCCTTGGATTGAGGGGGTTCCAAACAAAGCCCCAAGAGGGCTGGGAAAATGACCAAATACCCCTGGGGTGTTTGGCCAGCTTTAGAGTGGGCCTCTTGGGTCTGGGGTTTGGCCCAATTATAGGGGGCCCCAACCCTGGTTACATCACATAGGAAGTCCATAATATTTTTTTATAATATATCTCGGTTAGTACCTAAGGAGTCTCTGAAAAAAGAGGGTTGTGAAGGTGGAGTACATTGAACACAAACAGGTCAGGCCCTGAATAGTAACTCTCAGTTTTTCTGGTTCCAAATCCACAGCCTTCAACAACAACAAATCCTTTTCCCAACAATCGGCGGCTTTTGGATTGTATATTGTTGCTTATGATTCTTGAACCCCTTTTCCTGCAAACCATACCTTCTTTGTCATGTTCCTTTGCATCTCCTTTATCTTCTTTTCCTCCTCACCTTCCTCATCTTCACATGACTTCTTTGCTTTCCAACATAATCAAACCCTTGGAGATGAAATACCTAGCAAAAGAGTGTGGCCAGATTCCAGCAGGTTGATGGCCAGAAACTCACTCTGCCGTCGGCAACATGGTTTCCAAGATCAAGCTGGAGAAGGGTGCTTGAGGATGGGAAGGACAAACGTATTACAACATTTTTCTTTATTGAGGAGTCCCCAAACTTGATCAAGCATGAGCTGCCCCATATATTTCTCAAGATCAAGCTGGAGAAGGGTGCTTGAGGATGGGAAGGACAAACATATTACAACATTTTTCTTTATCGAGGAATCCCCAAACTTGATCAAGCATGAGCTGCCCCATATATTTCTCAAGCATTGTGTAGCTTGCTATAATTTGCTCGACTAAAATTTACAGTAAATTGTCTATTTTTAGGGTTGATGCAGTATGGTTAAATGAGTGAGCACGGGTGGGTTCTGTCTAGCTTTGTGAGATTAGTAACGTGTCTAGGTTGAAGATAGTTGATCCAATTCAGGTTCGGGACAGGATTCGGTTCCATTTAACAAGACTTTAGGGTTTGCCGTTGAGAACAATACCATTGCAGACTCCGATGAATTGTGTATCAAGCTTTTCTGAGGTCTTTTGGTCTATGCAGAAATTTCAGGTATCTGGGTGGGGAGGATCTTTAGACTTTGTTTGAGCCATGGATTTGGTTGGATTTTTGGTTTTATGTGTCTCAGCCCCATTAGGGTGTCCTCTATTGGACCCCTGTTATTTTCTTTTCAATGTGTTGTTTCTTCAGAAAAAGAAAGAACTAGAAAAAAGGGAAAATCTTGACAACTTGGTCTGGTGATTCTGGGATTGACCAAAGTAGATTACATCAAGGATTAGTGATTTAATTTTTGGCATTTTTATTTCATTTCAAATAAGATCCATAGCTGGTGGATCTTGCAATTTCTATCTAGCTTAAATATTATAGGTTAGATAACAATCAAAAGTTAAAATCTTTTTCTTTTTGTTGAGAGGGAAAAAAAAGGAAGCTAAGAGAGTTTTTTTCCCACCTATCACCCGCATTGTAGTTTCTACTCCTAATATTGGTTCTTTATCTTTTTGGCAGCTTTTTCAGAAGATCTATCCTCAAGAAGAATTATTTCCACACATGGTGACTGAGGATGTTGAGGATTCTAGTGACTTGCCTTGCGAAATGCAAGAATAACGTTATTTGCTTAACCATTGGAGATGTTGGATAGATTGTATTTTGTCGAAGTTGAGTTATGGAGATCCCAGTTTAAGCCGCATGTTAATTGTCATTTGTCAGTTGTTATACAAGGGGTCTTCAATGAAGCTTGTTGAGCCCGATGTTTGAATGTACAAATGGGAGTGTCACCAGGAAAGTCTTATCATTTGTCCTTTAGGCGAATGGTTTCCAATGAAGGATAAATTGAGACCTGCAAATTATAGAAAGTCTCATTTTTTATAGAAGAAAAATGATCTTACATATGCTTGTGAAAAAAGATTACTGTTAAGTAAGGATTCTGGACAAGAATGTGCTTTTTTTTTTTTTTTTTGCAGGTGATTTTTTGAGGAGGTGTTATTAGTGAAGAGAAGTACTAAAATGTACAATTCATTACATAATTATGTTGAGTATGACATATGTTTCACATTCTGTTGCCAACAAACACAAGAACAGGGTTTGGGGAAGCTGCCCCAAGGGGGTGTGGGGGCAGCACCCATAGTCCTACGTTACTTTGGGCCTTAGAGTTTCTTTGCAAAATCGTAGAGAAATTGCTAAAAAAAAAGGCTGAAAATTCGAACATTGATGATATATCGTTAATTTATTGGCAATATATCATCAACTATTTGTTGAAGTCGTGTCGCCAGTCACCAATGCGGCGATATATCACCTACATTTTGAACATTGCTTTGAACTAGGTAAATTAATCAATTTTGAAGCACGGATACAAGCAATTTCTGGCTATCTTGGTGTCCAAAAAACTGGGAAACTTTTATTCTTTCTTCTGGCCTGTACATCAAAGTCATTACCGAGTCCATGATACAAGATTGTATTTGTATGAATCAATCAGTACAGAGTAGACATGAGGAAAAATATTAATCAGTTAGGTCGACTTCTTTGATATTCTCATCGAGCTGAACATCACTGAAGCCATATGAGTAAAATGCTCGGTGGAGCTTATCTCTGGTTATATAACCATCAACATCTTCAGTGAAAAACGAAAATGCAGTCATCAAAATTTTCTGTGTCCAACTGGTTCATGTGCATGGTTGCAGCATTGAATTCACCGAATGAGGTACGTTGGTGCACACGAATCTGATGGTGATTTTTTTGCACCAACACATTAGGAAGGAACGAAAAAAAAATTCAAATTAAAAGATTGTCTGGTGCAGTTTCACAGTCCAGCAAAACGGCATGGTGCCGTTCTGTGCAAGTGTGGAACGGGACTGTGCCGTTTCACTCAAATGTATGAATATTCACCTTTAGAATTTAAAACAGCATAGTGCCGTTTCACAAACCTGCAAAACGGTATCATCACTGTGATGAAACGGCAATGCCGTTTCACTAAATGTATTATGCCTTTATAATTTAGAATGGCATGGTGCCGTTTAACAAACCTGCAGAACGGCACCATGCCGTTTCATCACAGTGATGAGACGGAATGGTGCTGTTTCGCAGGATTGTAAAATGGCATGGTGCAGTGCTGTTTCACTAAATGGATGAGAGACTCCTTATTAATTTAAAACGGCATGGGCCGTTTCATCAAACGGAAGAATGAAACCTTCATCCATTATAGTTAAATAACTTGATTTCTGTTGATCTATTATATCTAGTCTTGTGTTATGCAAGCCATATGAATTCTAAACACCAACCCTCTGCTTTTCAAATTTTATTTTATATATATCCATCCCTTCCCAATCTCATATTTTAAGTAATGACATTCATGGCTACATACTCCTGTAAAGGAAGACGAACAAGAAAGCTTTGGAAATTGAGACATCGTGTGGTGCAAGGGCATTCCTTGACTTCCTATTTGATTGCGTAAGATTACAAGGAATTATACAGGGAAATTTTTCACTTACAGTAATGGTTCTGAAAGCTCCATTTCATTTGAATTCTGGTGTTGTTTCTCAGATAGGTTATATCCTACAAAGTTCAGCCCCAGCCATTCCCAGGGCCAGCACATATATCTTGGCCTGTTCCGGATCCTTGAATCTTCCTGACTGCTCGAGCTGATGGGAAAGCTCCTCCAGCCTATCCCTCAATCTTGAAGCCCTTAAGTTTGCAAGCCTTCAAAGACTTATCGGCTGCATCTCTTGCGGCCATGGCAGCTTCAGCTGTCTCTTCTTGAATTTGAGCTTCTTCTCAGATTCCATCATGGCTTGTTTGGCATCATCCAGTTCCTGCCTGATGGCTGGACAACTGCAGTGTCACAATCAAAACCATCAAAAGCTGAGATGATGCACCCCACTGCTCAAATAGAAGCATCAGCCAAGTTCAGTATTCAAAAAATAAAAATAGAAAAAGGTTACACCCTTCACAGATGACAGTCAGTATTGGTGAAAATGATAATATAAATTTTCCTTAGTCACAACAATAATTGAAGCCAGTGTTGATAACTTTAAACAGGAAGGTGTATTGATATGATTATGTGAGAGATTTTTGTAAACTTGCTAAAATTCTACAACCAGAGATCTCATTTTGAGTATCTTGGAACCAACTTAGTCAGTGAAACCTTCAAATAGACGATTACATAAACCCAGAAAATTCAGAATATAGGTTGGATGAATCCAATGATCTCAATAAGCTGGATTTAAGTTGTTAAGTCCCTGTTTAAACGCTATCATCCTGGCATCATCTATGGTAGTGGAAATGCTGACAAACTGGTCTGAAAACTAGGTCTAATAAATCAATCATATCAACACGGGTTTGAAAATATTTATGATGCAACGATAAACATGGGCAGTTATTCTAGAGGAAACCATCATGGAACGAAGAAGACATCCGATATACAATGTGAAATATTAAAATTATAAAACATTAAATTTGTATAAAGAAAAGAACCTGAAAAGGGAATTCAAAAGGAACTCTTTCTCCTCAAGAGGTAGGCCAATTCCAAACCTATAGAAGGAAAATCCACGACCAAAAGCATTGAAAATACTAATACATACCAATTTTATGCCTCACAAGAAGAGCATAACCAAAAGCCCCTTTTCCAATCTGTTCTAGTACTTCGTACTGCTCCATCTTTTGTCAAGTACGTGTTCCTTAGTATCTTTGAAGATCTACAAATCTAGCATAACGTATTTGAAAATTGAAGTGCAATTAAGCACCTAAAGTCAACACCATGCACTATAACAGGAATAGAAATGTGAAGGGTAGAAAGTTGAAGCATAAAAATGACAAAAAGAAAATATGCTATACAAATGGAATATAGCATTGCTGGAAAGAACATACCAGAGAATTTTGAGACTTTAGGTCCCTGTGGCAAACTCCAGGAAGGCAAGAACAGTGTGGATATAACTTAGGCCCCTAAATAACATACAAGTACAAAAGAGTTAGATAAATAAGCCTCACAAGGGAAGTTGGACAATATGTAAATTAGGAAATCATATAACAAAGAGAGTATATAAACATTTATTTGAATAGAACCTTGAGACGGATATAGCTGATCGTCTATGCCAAACATTGTTGTACCCTGTGAGGTACCTACTCGCTGTATAATCAAACAACAGATATAAACAACATTATTACAGTTTAAAAGAAAAAATATATTTTTTTTTAACTTTAATTTTAAACGAATTTTTTTATATATTATACCTGTAACAGTGACAAGAAACTAGATTATGGCATATCTTCATATCCACCATGCAAACCTAATGCATGGTCACTGAATATGGTATTCTGCATGATGGTACGTCGATGGAGCTCTGTCCTTCCACTGATTTTTTCCTTCTATTCTTGTTTATAACTTTTTCATACTAGAGCTTCTTTCTCTTTGATCCACCTTTTTGAGATTCTTTCTTTTCAAGTTGTAGTTGTGTATATGTTTCAGCAGATTCATGGTCTACAGCAAATACATCTTGGAGCTCCTGACATATCCTATTAGCATGATTATCGAGTATCTTAAAACCAACCTCTGTATTACAAGCTTCGTTAAGAAGTTTCGAATATATGGGAGCCATCATCCTATATCGTTGTAAGTGACTTAATTGGCCATTTACTTCAATACCTTCCATTTCTCTCCTGTCATTTAGGGACAATATTCTTATCCCCTTCATCCATCTCATCAAAATATATCTTTCAGGAATACACTTTGTTTGAATGTAATCTAAGACTTTCAAGACATGACTACAAAGGATGCCTTCTCTCTCAAATAGTCTACAACTACATGTCAAACTCCCCTCAGCTGGATTATACAACACTTTGTATTCCTTTCCAATCTTATGTTCATGTTCATTTTCTTCCAAGATCACATAATGGCAATTTAAATCACTTACAATTTGGGTTTTGATAGTATGACTAAGCATCAACTCATACTCCGTTGTAAACATCTTAAATAGATTTGGAGTATATACTTTGAAAGCTTGTCTCAAAACACCTATCTTTGAATGGAAACCCCCAAGTATAGTATTTCGCGCATCAAACTCTTGTTTTAGTTCATTGGCACGTTTTGCATCCACAACATCTTTAAAGTGTTCCATAAATCGAATAAGATCATAACTGGGTTTCAGATATTTTTTAAGATCCGCATTGATGCTTTCAACGAGTTGTGTGCTCCTCACACCAATTGTGAAAACTTCATGCATATAACAACATGCCCATTTTTCTTTCAATTTATATGTCTTATCCAACCAAGAAGTGTTCTGAACCCCATGATTCTCTCTCAAATTCTTCCATGCATTTTCAAATTCATCAACTTCAGTGTACTCCCAAATGCATTTTTTCAAACATTTGCTAAATGGTGAGCCTTCACGCATCAGATACTCATAGTGTTTCTTTGCATTTTGCCAAAGATGCCAAGGGCACAATGCATGCAAGGTACTAGGAGAAACCTCTGCTATTGCCCTTGCTATTGCAGCATCCTGATTAGTAAATAGGGTCTTCAGCTTCTTCTGACTATTACTTCTAAAGAAAGTCTCAAATAGCCATTTGAATGATTCAGCAGTCTCATCATAAAGCAAAGCAGCACCAAAAATAATTGTAGTCCTATGATGGTTGAAGCCTACAAATACACCCAAGGGCCTATATTCCCTATTTGTGCAGAAAGTAGTGTCAAAAACTACCACATCACCAAACAGTTCATAATCACACTGCATCCCATGATCAGCCCAAAATATATTTGTTACCTTTTCCTCATTGTCCATCTGTAAAGAGTACACAAAAGCAGAGTTTAACTCCCGTTGTTTCTCTAAATAAAATATCAAACTACCAGCCTCACCAAAAGCTAGATCACGTTGCCGTTTGGTATTGAGATAAATTTGTAGATCATTCTTGGTGAAGCCAAGGTTTTCATTCCCTCCTGCTTTGAAACCCAATAAATCAAATGTTAATTTGGTCCTTAATCCAGTTCTCTCAGCTAAATCTATCTCAGTAGCTTGGCTAGTAGATACTGCACGTTGAGACCGCATTAAATGTACAGTATTTGATGTGTGAAGAGGATGGTTGTGTTCTTCAACAAAGTCTTTACATTCATATTGTCCATCCACCTGTAACGATATGCTCATCTTTGCACCACAGCCAGTTCTCGTCTCTGGACGATGTAATGTTCTCATTTTATTTGATTCCTTCCGCTTTCCTTGTTTACAACAAACATAAGTCCTTTGCACGATGACATTTGGATCTTCTGTGCTTTTATGACAATAGGCTCTTCTTATACCAAACCCAACATTACGCCCATATTCGTTATAAAAATTATAGGCTTCTTCTTCCAACTTAAATCTCATGCCAATTCGAGGCTCAGGACAACCAGCCATCACAAGAAACTAGCCAACCAACCACTGAGATGCAACCATAAACACAATAAAATGTGAGGAAACATGTCCAAAATTCCAACATTTTATTACAAATTTGGTGTATTTAACAAAATTTCATTCTTCCATCAACAAATAGCACTCACAAACAACACAATGAAAATTATAAAAAATAAACTCAATGGAATATGACCTCTTGGTAGTTACTTTAAATTGATAAGCTATGGATAAGTTACTCCAAATATTGTGGATTACCTCTTGGTAGTTGCTCTAAATTGATAAGCTATAGGACCCAGTTCTTGAGAATGGCATTTGTAAGACTGAGTTGGATGCCAGGAATTACACTTCTATGGGGTTCAGCGATATACTTATAAAAGCTACAACATCTAAACTCCCAGAGTAATATATTTCTCTTTAAAGCACAACTGAAAATTGATAAAGCCTTAGAGAAACTTCAGAGATCAGATTATAACATATTAATAAAGAACTATAAAAACTACAGAGAAATTAAAATATACCATTTAATAGAAGCCTTAATCGACTTATGTAGCTTAATGAAAGTAAACAAGAAATTCATAAAGGCCTAAATTTTATTTTATTTTATTTTGGTAATCCTATTTGTAAAGCTTCACAAGATGAGAGAAAAAACATGGCACGGGAAGAGAAAATCACCTAAAAATTTATTCACCAAGGTTTGTCAAATAACAAATGCATCACATAAAAGGGTATGGTAAGTTTGTAGCATCAACCCTAGCAGACAAGGAAATAGGATCTATGGACTCACACTAGAAAATGTTCTTCAAACAAATAAGATGCTAAAGAATAAAAACTTAATGGTATGAGTCACATTTTTTTTTAAATGACATCTCTAACTTCAAAGCTGAAGTCTTAACACTGACAACTGATCATGTTAGACCCAATAATCTTTATGTTTAAGGACACAAAGCAAGAAAATTGAAAGGGGGGGGGGGGGGGGCAACCAAACGTGAACATGCAAGACTCTAGGCTGACAACCAAATGTTCATCATACACTTCTACCTGGACACAGAAAATTTCGACCCCCCTTTTTTTTAAGCTTCAAAAATTAACTTACTGATATAGGGCAAGCATTATTAGAGATAATATCTCAGCATTATCCCATGTGTTACAATGAGGTAATGCTGAGATATTATCTCTAACAAGCATAAGGACCAAAAAAGTTCCCCAAAAAATGGAAGAAACTGTTTTTAATTCGAAGAAAGGATCCTGAGAGTCATAGATGATTTCTGAAAGATAGTAAATTGCATCAACCTTTCAGTTACCACCTATACCTCCAAGGCTACAACTTAAACAAAAACTACCCATCCGAATCTTGGATGAACCAAACGAGGTCAAAGTCGTATAATCAAGGCATCATTCCACAGTAAAGATATTTCATAGTTGGAATAAACTTGTTAATTAGCATGGAATTAATGTAATAACGGATGAGCCATGAGAGATAGATTTTATTTGACTACTAATTCAACAACAACAACCACCCCAAAAAAAAAAAACCACAAATACTGAACAACAAAACAGTAGCCACATTGAAGGTTTTACAGCATACCAAGGAAGCAAAATGCAGGTTAGCATGGAATTAATGTAATAATGGATGAGCCATCAGAGATATATTTGATTTGACTACCAATTCAACAGCAACAACAACAACCCAAAAACAAAAAAAAAAAAAAAAAAAAAAAAAACCCACAAATATTAAACAAGAAAACAGTAACCACATTGAAGGTTTTACAGCTTACCAAGGAAGCGAAAGGAAAATGCAGGAAGCCACAAACTTAAAATATATTTTTTTTCCCCTAAACTTCAATGCAGGAGCTCTCTCTCAATATCTCGTTCAAACAGCTTTTCAAAGAATGCTGATTATGAAGAGGGCTTTCCCTCGTCGTCGTCTGAAGCAGGATTACTCCTCGTCGTCGATGAGGAAGACTCTCTGTTCACACGCTGCAGATTTGGAAGCAAAAGGGACTCGGGATGCAGAAGACAAAGTTCTCCTCTGCTCACGCTGCAGATTTTCGGAACCCTAACTCGCCGTCGTGAAACCAGGATCGGAGCCCAGCAGCCTCTCTCTCTTCCAAGTATGCTTTTCAGAGAACGAAGAAGAATAGGGTACATTTCCCTCGATTTGGCATTTCAAATACGGAAAAGTTCGATTCTTGTGAGCTGGTTTGGTTTGAAAAGTAGTTGAGCCGAACCGGTCTACTTACCGGTTTTATATGATTGAAGATAAGCCGCATAAGCGTCTTCATGTCGATCTCCTACAGCCAAGTGTACTTGAAAAAATTGAAACTTGTAAGAGAGAATAAAATAGCAGACCAGAAGAAAATACATTAAAATGCAATCGAAAAAGATCACCAGAGACCACCCAAAGCAGAAAGAGGAGAGAATAAGAACAAACGTGGAAGTAACATGGTGTTCGGAGGGGCGGAGCTAGGATTGAACATTGGGGGGGCCGAAGTACATGGGCCAATGTGGGATCCAGTGTAGGTCCCATCTCGGAATATATTATTATATTTTAATGTAAAATCTACATTAAAAATTAGGTAAATTAATAAAAAATTCATGAGTGTGTGAGAGAGAAATGAATAATTTGAGAAAGAGAGAGTGAATATCTAATGTGGAGAAGATTTAGGTAAATTCCAAAGTTTGCTAACTACTTCAATATTTTGTGAGAGGTGTGAGAAAAAAAAAATAGAAAAAAATATAAATAAAAGTGGAGATTCATGAGAGAATAAATAGAAATGAAAATAGTAGAGAATATATAAGAAGAAATTCATGGATCTTGAGTTAGTTTTTAATTAGAATTTAACATTTTATTCCTTAAAACAGGGATTTAATGATAACTATTAGATAAAAATTATGAATGACATTTGTACCCATCATCTTTATTTTAAATTTTTATTTTTAATTTTTGGAGGAAAACCAAATAGTGGTATTTCACATTTAAAGATAGGAAAATCAGGGAAAAAAACAAGGATATTTACAATTTCAAAAAATCCAGGGGCCATGGCCCCTCTAGTCCCAACGTGGCTCCGCCACTAGGGCGGACCTATTACTTAATGTGCAATAGCAACTTCTGTTCACCCGTGAAACCATACATCTCTTGCAACTGGACCCGAAGAAGGGAATTACTTAAGAAACTTGTCAACCATGGGATATGGATTTACCTTTAAGCTATAATGGGCAAACTCTTGATACTAGTGACCACATCATATCATTGCTTCCCTCTAAGGAGAAATGCTCTCATGCATTTTTACATCCCACAGTTTCGGCAGATTGCTTAGCCCCATTCATCTTCGGCGCAAGAGCGCTCGATGAGTGAACTATTACGCACTCTTTCAAGGATAGTTGTTTCTAGGCAAATCTCCTGGCTGTCTTTGCATCCTTGCCTCCTTTATCGCTGAGTGATCATTTAGGGGCCTTAGCTGGTGATCCGGGCTATAAGATGGTTCTTGCCCCAATCCATTTCTTAATTTTGACACCCAAAGGCTGGTTGGGGTGGCAATGGTGATTGCTTTCACAACTATTGGCTTCCCATCAAAACCGTGGCAAAGAAGCATATGAAGCAGCATAATTGACGGCCGTGTCTTCCCCAAACTGTACAGTGATTAAAGGGAAAAAAGAAAAAGAAAAAATGCAGACTTTATATTAGCAGAAATTACCATAATAAATGAATTTTTTTTGCCTCATATCATCTGCCATAATGCATCCAGAAATACCAGCAAAGATGGATCTTTTTGGATGACGTCCACCGTTGTAGCAGGTGTTGGTACCTGAGTAATTGTTAATGAAAAGGGTGTGGGGCACTGGTTGGCAATGGTTGGATTTCAATCTCAAGTTTGCTCTGGTTGTTTTGGCATTGTCGTTTGCCCTGCTTATAGGGGAGTCCGGATCAGCGACTCCTTTGTGCTCCCCGACGCTTCCTAACCGTAAAAACCAGTGGGGCTCACGTTGAAAAACATTTTTTGGAAAAAAATTTTAAAAAAATTCACCAGTGAGACCCACTGGTTTTTGTGGTCAAGAAGCCATGGGGGAGCACTGAGAGTGCTCCCCCAACGGGGAGATGATCCGGATTCCTTACAGAGGGTCATTTTGGCGGGGACAGTGCGTGGGGTTTGGTAGCATATAGATAATGTGGAGTATGTGCATCTTCGTGAGAGGTATTTTGGTCAACTAAAATACATGTCAAAACAAAACAGCAAAGTTTGAAAATGTATGATTTGTTTGAGAAGTTGTAGCTCTTGTGAGAAAGCACTATTAAGGGTTGCATCTTTTGATTGTAAGGGTACTTTGGTCTGATGAAAAAACATACCATAACTACTCTGGAGTTTGATTTTTATACATCATCATGATACTTTGGTCCAATGAAAAAACATACTATATCTAGTTAACTACTTTGGAGTTTGACTTTTATATAATAGTACGATATGATATGATATGATATGATAGTAGAGCTACAACAGAACTAGGCTAGGCCGGGCTTTTGCAATCCCATGCCCAGCCCTATATGTTCTAATTTGAACTCATTTCCACCCTGACCCTAGTTTAGGGCCAAATATTATTGTCCCTAGCCCTAAGTCTTACAAGGCCAAGCTATGCCCATTCTCGCCCTAATCGGCCCTAATTGGGCCTGATTGACCCTAAACGCAAAAAAAAATTCTCCCATTACTTTGGTAATGGAAATTGGAAGCCTCTCCATTGAAATTTATTCAAAAAAAAATCCATATTCAAAATATTGTTAACAAGTAAATCAACGATAATTTAGTAGTGGTATGTTTTCGTAGTTAAAGAAAATTATATTTTAGTTACAAACATATCTATCTGTTTTTAATAAGTTTTTCTAAAATATCACATTGGAGGCAAAAGAAATATGTTAATATTCATGATGAGAAGTTGGGGGTGTAAATTTGTTAGATATTAATTTTGTGTGTTCTAGTTTTTATTATTTATAATGTATTATCTCGCCTTAGCCTAAAAAAAGAAAAAATCAATGTTATTTGGGAACTAAAAATGTCTTAGTTCGAAAAATAAAAATTACCTTAAAAATAGTATTAAAAATGATCTCATACTCTAACATGATCAAAATGACTGAAGGTCAAAATCAAAACTTATAGTTATATTAATATTAGAACAAATTGCACTGGTACCCAAAATGAAGACCTTAAAGCACTGACACCCCACTTTATGTTTAAAAAGCACAGAGACCCCAAAATTGGATTTTTATTGAATATATTTGTCAAATTTATCACTGAAAACAGTTAAGTTACTATTGATCATTGGTTATATCCCTATAATAAACAGTATCTGGAAGATTTTCAATGAAAATTTTGAAAAATTTATCCAATGAAAATCCAATTTTGGGGTCTCTATGTTTTTTAAACATAAAATGGGGTGTCAGTGTTTTAAGGCCTCCATTTTAGGGTGCCAGTACAATTTGCTCTTAATATTAATATGAAGATTAGCAAAAAAAATCTAGTACATTATCATAGTCAAATTAACCTTAAGACAATAGCCAAAATTAGATGATGCTTACTACATTGGTAATGAGTATATAAATTATTTTTATTAAATTTTTACAAAACATGATCATGTTTTTAAAATTTGACATGTGTCAAGTATTCACCAATGTGGATTATAATTAATTCCTCTCCATATGGGTGGAGGCTCCAAACTCAAATCAATGCCATGATCATGGCTAGGATCAAGGTCAATATCAGGGCTAGAATCAGGGTCAATATCAAGGCCATAATTAGGGTCAATATCACATTGTTCCTTAGCCACAAGATTTCCAAAGCTTCAAAATTCGTGTACATCAAGATTTTCAAAGAACTAGAAAGGCTTTAGAGAAAACTTTTGAAAGAGCGATAACATGGAAGAACAACACTCCTCCTAAGGGAGGAGTCTTGTTGCACCAGCTACCGAAATCTTTGAAAGCAATGTATGACATGATCCTTGTGCTCCATCAGCACGTGGACTTCAAAATCCCGGCGTATCATAGAAACTAATCCCGTTTCCTTTCCGTTTACGCTGAAAAAGACACATTCGCAATACAAGCATTGAAAATATGACCCACCATGGATCAAGGAACACCTTCATCAGTCGCCATTGATGACTGTAATAACTCAAACAGTGGGTTTATTCGGCTAGCCATGGAGCTTTGAAATAGATCAAAGAAGAAGAGATATGAATACTGTTCAAAACTGTTTTCGGGAGAGAAACAGTTATGCTATTGACCTACCTTTCTTAGGGACTTCGAATCCATAGGCCTCTCATTTATTCTCATCTTGTTTGAGGTGGAAAAAATAGATAATGAAATTCAGAAATAGGGGAAGTTGTCTTTTTTTGGTTTAAGGGATGCTCGCCCTATTGAAGTACCAAAGGCTTTCGGTGCTTGCCCAACTAACCGAAGGTATTGTGATTGATAGTATGATAGTATAATAAGCGTTTTGTGTATGGGGTACGAAGATATTACATATGCTGTCCGGTTCGAACCTACAATCTCTTCACCAAGGGGTATGGGTATGGGTACCACCCGACCAATTCTTGACTAAATTTGGGACTTTGAAGTTTTTCCACTTAAATTTGTTATTTTAATCTCAATCGTTGGTTTAGCATTTTTCAGGTGTTGTTATGCGTAATAGATTATTCTCCCTCCCTATCTATGGGATTTCTTATTTGCCCCAGCCACGGTTGGCTGCCGCCAACGGTCCAGATTTGCCCATCTTTATAAAATAAGATTTTTTTAATATTTTTTTAATATTTTTTTTTGGGTATGATTTATAAAATAAGATCTAATGGCTGGGATTAAAGGCACAGGGGTCTGAATGTAAATACAAGAGTCAGAGAGAGAGAATTGAGAAATCAACTTGAGTTCATGTCTTCTAGGAAGAAGCTTCCACCGGCTAAGAAGGCATGGAAGGGCTTCACATCAATACTCCAAAGAAAGTTTCACAAACTCAGATTCACTTGGCATGGTTATACTCTCCTCCGTCTCCCCATGTCGCCTTATTCAACGAAAGATTAAGAAGCCATTGATTGCTCGATCCACAATTAGCCCTCACAAGCGTCGCAAACATCAAACCGATAAATTCGCAGCTGTATATGTGGATGAACTATTTGCAGCGACTTGATGAACCAACTGCAGCAACGGTAAGATATCCGAGAAGCAACCACAATCCTCATTCTCAGCAACTGAAACGTCGACCGTGCAACAGATGATCACCACAGTGGAGATGATGAGGATCATCTGAATCAATAGAAATGGGCCGGAATTTGATGACAATTTGTCAAAATTGGCTTTAGTCATGGTCAAATTTTCATCAATCTAATTCTGATTTCTAACAATTGAGAATAAATTAAAATAAATAAAACAAACCTACTGCAAAGAAACCCTTGTCTCTTCCTGCAATTACTCATCTCCAAAAGCTTCAGTATTTCCTGTAATCCTATGTTCTTTCTAGCGTTAAATACTCATCATCACTTGGATCTCGAGGTAAGAAGATTTTACCCAGCGAAATCCTCATCGAATCTTCGACGGAAACAGTCTGGCGGATGGAGAGGGGTTGATTTTGTAAATTTTTAAAATTAAAAACCTTTGAAGGTAAAAAAAACTATTTGTATTTACATCTAGACCCCTACGCCTTTAATCTCTGCCATTAGATCTTATTTTGTAAAGATGGGCAAATCTGGACCGTTGTCAACTGTGCAAATAAAAATCCCTAGAGAATGGTCATGTGGGCCCACTTTCCATAGTGTGGGAAGAATATTTTTGGAGAAAGGGAGCTTTGATTAAATAAAGAGAAAAAAGAAAAAAATTTACATTCTGAAGAATTACTTACCATTAGCATCATTCCAAACAAAAGCAAAAGAAGCTAACCGAAGAGCATCTACAGCTAGATGGATTTCTTGGGAGGTATTAAGGAAACCTGCCAGGAAGTTTAGTGCAGGAGGAATTTGTTTTGGGTATTCGAAACTGAGCTATTGAATCCTAATTAAAGGTAAATAAATGAAAAAATGCGGGTGTGTAGAGCGATAAAGATCCATATTTCTCAGTAGAGAGATCGTGCGTTCGATCCTTGTAGACGTCTCACCTACTCGAGGATGTTATCAGGGTGTGCCCAAGTTAGCCCAAATGAACCTTAGCTTCTAAAAAAAAAAAAAATTTAACAAATGAAAAAACGTGGTGCGTTTTATACTTCTATCATATGTATTCTTAATTATTAATTTCAAAATCAAAATGGAATGGTAGCGTTTTGGATCTGATTTTATTATTTAGACATGGGAAGATTCCATCCAACGGTGAAGATAGCTCCCTTTGTTTAATCTATTCGAGCGTTTTCTCTTTTCATTTAACTAGTAACATTATATGTGCAAATGCGTATCTATTTTGTGATTATTTCAAATGAACAATAGGCAAATGGTGTTGTAATTATTTTCCCTCAGTCAATAAACATTTGAAGCATTATAAAATATTTATGTCTTCCTTTAGAAATATAATTGTGTAAAACTTAATATAATTAAAATAAAAATAAAAACTTTTATGACTTTTACTTGAAAAAATATCTAAAGAACCAATGATTATGACTTAAAAATTAAAAAGTAATCTAAAGATTTTATGTTTAACATATACTTACCAAATTAGTTTTCTCCAATGTCTCAGTCTTTGCATCAGAAAATTTATCGTTAAAATTCATTTTCATATTATTCTCATAGCTTACATTTAGAATAAGAAAGTGAGGCAAAGCAATGAAGCAATAGAAGTTAATGTTAGACTTAACTTGCAATTATAACAATATTTCATGCTAATAGTGCATGCAAAGTTACATGACTGTTGTTCATAATTAAAATGCCTTCGCTTGCATTTCACGAAGACAAAATAGTTACTATTTTCCATAAGGAATGCATGAGATTTTTTTTTTTATATAGATTGGATTAGGATTAACAAAATAATTATTTTCACCTCACCCAAAAAGATTTATTTTAATAAATTATTATTACTAATACATAAATCACTTCTCCTTAGAAATTGTGGATATTAGTTGCTTACACTCTCAATTAATTGAAATTTTTTCCATTTCCTATTTATTTTTCAATATATAGGAGACTTACTCAAGAGTATGTAATGTTTTCTAATATTTTCGTTCTATTTAAACATTGGTGTTGTCATATGAAAATTTCTTGTTGTTAAATTTTGTGATCGTTGTGCATACAAATTAATTTTTGGAGCTTGATATTGATTAGTGGTAATTTTGTACAAAAAAAATAAAGTTTATAAATATATTTTTTGTGTTTTTCGAACTCAATTTTTATTGCTTTTATTTTGACTTTTTTTTTTCACTCCCTTTAAAAAGTTCTAATACATACAATGCATTAAGTAGTAGATTTTGAAATTTAAATTAGTAATAAAGATAATGAGAAATTTATTGGTAAATTACAAGGACATGAAACATTTGTCCATTAATAATCCTAATTAACAAGTTGTACACTAAGATGTTTATATATATATATATATTTTTTTTTTTTGGGTAATCAAAACTTTCATTAAGAGGCAAGGGCAGGATTGGAAACTGAACATAATCTTAGAATCCAATCAGACGAATATGGCTAAGAACTCGGGCCCTGAACCGAGTAGGTCATCGGTGCTAGATGATCCGCAACACAGTTGGATCTCCTATAAACATAAATGGACTTAAAGCCCAAAACCTTGCTGCCTATGAAATTTGATATCTTCAATTATAGAGAATGATGTTGCATGCTAATACTTTTATAATCGATCAATATGCTAATCAAGCTTAAGAACTATCGAAATGATGGATTAAAAATCAAGATGAAGCCTAGTAGAACTTAGGGCATTAACACACAATTTTTATTATTTTATGAAATAATTTAAATATATAAACGTTTTATTTTTGAACATATCAAGGATTAAGTTCAATTATTCTTTTATTTTTCATGACTTTTAAAATTTTAAACATCAATAAATTATTAATGTTGACTGATATGGTAATTATTTAAGAAAAATTTTTCTTCCTTATTTGAACGTGTTCTCTAAAAATAAAAATTAGATGGATTTTTGGGATAGGATGAAATGTAATTAATAAGAATTTATTTGATTGTGAATAATACTTCTGGCAAAGTGACATAAGATTTGAGGTAGAAAGGTGTTAGCTGAAGAGGTGCTTCTCTTGAGAGAACTAATTAAGAATATGTCGGGATGTTTCGTTGATGACGTGATTCCAAGAATATTACACAGGACTAGCTTGATAGGATTTGTTGAATGAAGAAAATGTATGTTGTTTTGGAAGGAAGGGTATTTTGGTACAATGAAAGATTTACGATGGTTAATTTGAGGTCTTATTTTTATATAGTAGTATGATATAATATGATAATATTGTTGACTCATCATTTAACCTCAATTGCTAGTAGGGATAATTTTTATATATTTGAAGTATAAGGGAGAGGAGGGTGTAAACATATTAGGGGTATATGTAACCTTTTCCCCTCTGTAGTCGAGAAGATACGCACAGGGTTTGGAAAATTTTGGGGACTGAGACAGGTAGAGTCAAGGACTTAATTTTGTAAATTTATAAATATTAAACCTTTAAATATAAAAATAAGAATTCATATTTACATAAGTGCCCTTAGATCTTGTTTGGTCCCAGGAACTGGAGGTGGGATCTAGATTCAAATAATCCTAAGTGAAGTCAAGATGAACACCATATTCATCCTTTAGGCCCATCAAATTGGCTAATTACAAAAGAAGCTGATTGGTGATTATTTTACTTCACTTTTGGGCCATAGAATAAGCCATTGACCATATAATCCTTCTATTAAATGAAGGTCCACCAGAAATATCTATCATTGTTTGGTTGATTTCAAAGGAAAATGTGCTACCAAAAAAGAAAATTAAAAGGAAAATGGGCTAATTTGGTGTTGGATCTATATCGGATTCTTGTTCGTGCTTGTGCGGATATCGTCCGCACAGGCGTGAATATGACACGTGCCCAACAAAATAATCAATGGATTACATTTATTTCTTCAACTTTTATATCTAAGAAGTTTTTAATATTACAACTATCCACCTTTGAGCTTTTTAAATTTACAAAATGAACCCATATCTTTTTCAATTAAACAAAACCCTTGACATACGAAGGTGCATCTCAATTCAACTTCAAAGTCTTCATTATCCTCAACATCACTTGCATTCTTTTTTTTTTGTGGTCGCATTCTTACGTTTCCCCCAAAAGGAGAGAAATTTTAAAGAAGAATTGAGAAGAGAGTATTTTCACATTGCTTTGCACTATGAAAAGCTTAAAACATAATCGAAAAAATCAAAACTCCCAATCGAACAAAATTTTAGTTACCTAACCTCTCCTTCTTTTTTCCTGTTTGTAGATTAGTTAGTTTTAATTCTTTGTGCTATGGACCAATCGTCTTCCGTGAGAAATTGAGGTCCGTGTTAACTTGGGGCCCGGGGGGATTTGGGAAATGTGTGATCGGAGCGACCCTGACCCCTTGACTACTACCTCACAAAGATATTGCCACCACTATGCTAAAAGCACATGCACAACATTACCATCTTGTCATTTTTTTTTGGAGGGGAGGGGGGCGGTATGGGGAGCAAACTGAGACTTATACTAAACTCTTGAGTGTTACATTAGAAGAAAGATAAGTATTATGTACAAAACAAGTTGGAGGGGATTGCCACCAGACTTGACTAAATTGGAACTTCTTAGCACTACGGACTAATAAGCCATAATGACAATTACAACCCCCTATGTATTTAGTAGAAATAAACATATTGAAAAGAACTAGAGCACCATAGTATTTCCTGGACTAAGCTATAACTTGACCAATCGAGATCAACGGCTTGGCCATTTAAAGCATTGATGGCAGTAGGACAATCAGAATAGAAGACAATTGAATAATACGAAGTTCTAAAATAGTCCCTAATAGCTTCAAGCTTCATCATAAGATTTGATAAACCAAAACAAAATGTTGACTTGCTAGCACAAAACTCCTTGTAGGACTCCATATGACACAACTTCTACCAACTTGTTTTGATGCAAGATCCCAAGTAGCATCGGAGAATACTTTGAAGCTAGTCCAAAGTGGTGTAAAGCCTTCAATACAAAAAGTATAAGAATCTAGAATCTGAACTAAGTGAAGGACACATCAAGTTTGGAATTGATGAAGATAACATTCCATTGCACCATTGAATCTCATTCTGTAACCTGTATGACCACACTATAGCATTAGAGAGAGATGGTTGTGTAGCATCAAACAAAAAATTATTTCGATAGACCCAAATAATCCACCAAGCAAACTGCTCAAAGAGTACACATGTGCTAACATACCTAATGAGTTGAATCTGGCATCTAAAAAGTCTAATCAATTGTGAGTAGTATGACTGAAAAATTCGTAAGTGTCAATTCTTGAAGGGGAGGCTCTTCAACAAGCTCTTGCAAGCTCACAATGAAATAAAGCACATGAAATAGTTTCTACATGAGATGCACACAATAAGCATATTGGAGAGGGATGCTGTTCCTATCGAAAAGTAACTGTTGAGTAGCAATGCTTTCATGGGCAACTTTCAAAAAAAAGTTCTTCATGGGCAACTTTCCAAAGAAAAGTTCTTACTTTAGTGGAATTTAAGTATGCCTAATTCTATTCCATTTGACGTTTGGGGTGGAAGAGGAGGTCCTTGAAGCTGTGAGGGTAGGTTTCTAATAGTATGATATGCTGATTTAACCTGGAAATAGTCATTATTTGAAAATTTTCAAACCCATTTTGTCTTACCTTAATGCATAATGATGCACTTGGTAATGTTGGCCCATGGGATTGTGAAATCCTAACTAAAACCACCAGAGGTGGTGGTCTAAAGGTACCAAACTCACTCCTCAGGTGGTTTGGTAGACCCCTGTGTTCCAGTTTCAAATCCCCCTTGCTCATCTGTTTCTCACATTTGGCTGTTGTGTGCTCTTTGGCCTGGGCATGAGGTCACTACTGATTTTTGTGGATTATACTAGGCCTCTGGTGGGACTACGTTGATGGGTCCAGTGCTTTCTCAATTCGTTATCAAATTTTACCAAAAGAAAGAGGAAAAAAAATTCGTCTTCAGATTTGGGGGTAAAACTGTCAATTCAAGCCAAGTCACAACTAGTTTTTTTTTTTTTTTTTTTTTTCCTTTTTCCAAAGAAGGGTGAAGGTATGGTTTATTTTGGTCCAATCGTGTATCGTAATTCGTATGCGACGAGAAAGAAAGTTCACCCGGACTTCCCATTTCTTACGCAGTCGTCAACGATTCTGCCGTTCAACTGCCATTTTCAATTTCCCCGACGTTCATTGTGTTTTTCTCGATTGATGATCACTCTGGTAAAGCGAAAGTCTTCTCTTTCTTTAATTTGATGACTAGATCTGAACTTTCCTCAGACATTGTTCACTGTCTTTCTACAATCAGGTCTGTCTCAAGTTTCCAGTAATTTCACAGTTTCAGAATAATCTCTGGTTCTAACGATTCAAATCTTTCATAGGTAAATCTTTCAACTAGTCATTAAGCGGCTGAATCAGGGTATAGGGCTTAGCTATGAACATTATCTTTGATAATTTATTCAGTTTCCATATTAGTAGAAGGTTGTATGTGAGGAGGAGGGGCTGCCCAGATTGAAAACTGAAACGGTCTGCTTTGTTTCATTTAGTTGCATGCTTTCCAATTGCAGCTTGAGAAATTTTTAAGATTATTTTTGTGCTTCCCCCCATCAACTGTTTGCCCACATTCTTGTTATTGTTATCTCTCTCACTAGATCTTTTACTCAATGAAACGTTCAGACTAGGGAGATTTTATGTGGCGTGACATTAGTCAGGTTAGATGGATATGGTTGGGATCAAGGTCAAGTGTAGGAAATATTGGGGGAAAGTAAAATTGAACTCTGACCCTTATCAGACGGTTAGATCTGAAACTATGTACTACTCTTAGTAGTATTTGGAACAGGGATAAATCAATAGTTTTAGTATTGAAATTGGGGTTTTGAAGGCTGAAATTAGGTTGCTGATTGCAGACATGAAGTAACCTTAACAGTTGATGATACCAGAATAGGATTCAGACATGGGATGGCGTAAAAAGTAGCTCTAATGAAGGGTAGAAGTAGAATAGCAAATCTAAAATATATTAAGATTGAATTTTCAGAATTAGTTCAAATTAGGACTGAGTTTATCATTAAGGTTTATGAACTGGTGATTCCAAGTGCAACATGATCTAATAGTTGGTTTGCTGCATATAAATTTCTAAAAGATGAAGTTTTAGGTATAGAAAATTTCAGGATAAACCTTACCTGTTAATTTCTTAGTTTGAAAATAAAAATGATAAACCAATAAATGATAGTAGAAATGAAACATGAGCAACAAAAGTAACACCTGTGCTCACACACAAGGGATTCTTCAAGAGAGAAGAAGAGGAGGAAGAACAGTTTTTCATTAGTAAAACTTGCGTACAGCACTTGTCCTCTTACAAAATAATATAAAAGACTGAAAATATACTCAAGCATTAATAGGGGAAAGTCCTAACCCCAAACTTACTAGGAAACCGAAGAGGGAACTAACTCAATGACATTGACAAACTTTAAATCCTAATATACCTATGACTTCAGTTTGATGTGGACTCTGGTGATTCGAGTCACTCCACTAATTCAATAGCCAACTAGAAAGTTAAGTCAACAATTTAAATTGACTCACATAAGACTGTTGCAGTTGAACTAACTTAAGTAAAGAAACAAACTTGCTAACTCTGTATGTATTTGTTAATCTTATTACTCACACTTTAGGCCCATAAAGGTGGTCAATAACATTGAATACCCCATGGACCAAAGGCCTGACATGTATACTACCCAACCATAGAACCCATGTGGATTCCATCTTATCTGTGGCATTCCTGGCCAAATGTTGTTCCAGTCTTGTGGCCTTACATTTTATCCTTTGTTTGTCCCCATCAATGGGAGTACAATGCTGCCTTGCCATATCTTTTCTATCACCTTCCCTGCTGCCAGGCCATGTCCTTCCTCTTACTTCCTTCTTCCCTTATCACTTCCCCTATTGCCTCCCATCTCTGCCATTACCTCAACTCCTTTCTTTTACATAAAGTAAAAAGAAGCCATTTTTAACTGAGAAACAATATTCTAGGATCACTAGAACAATTATATGGGCACTATTTTCCCCTAATCCTTATATTTTTGTCATAATTAAAATATTCATCAGAATTTCATTTAATAAAGTATTGGTGCAGTGCAATGCAATTAAACCAAATATTTGCACAACATTTGAGTCTTTATGTGCACTTCAAAATCAAAATTTCCTTTTGTTTTTTCTAGATAGTAAGGGCTATTTTAATTTTTTTTTCTATTGTTTTTTCATAACGTTGAAAATAAAAATGTACCAGAAAACAATGATTTCCAACAATGCGAGGCTCTAGATTGGCCAAGGGTGAACAATGTATATATGATTGAGTGCCTATCCGGTTTATATTAACCTTAATTATTTTACATTTTGTTGTCAGAAAATCAAATTCTTTACCAGAAAAATTAATAAAAAGATCTCTCTATCTACCTATAGAAAAAAGGGAACATGGTGAGATTGTTCAGCAGCTTCAGCATCCATTTTATAGCATTAACAAAAGGTTGACTCTATAAAATTTTATAGCCAAATCTTCCATAGCTTTTCTACCTTCCATTTAGTCTCTTGTCTGCAAGGATTCTTCTTCTTCTCATGATATATATCAATTCTACACTCTTTCCCATTAAAGTTCCTATGTTCCAAGATGCTAAGTTGATCCTACATGCCTTTGGACTAGCTTCTTTGTCCACTCTTGTTCATTATGTGAAAACTCATTGCTTACAGGGATGCCATAGCTAAATCTGGCTTGCTATTCACTACTTCAAGGGCCATAGTGTAGTGTGTGTGTGGTCCACCGGCCACCCTTGCTTAAAGTTGTTGAATTAGTGAACTCAAGAAGTAAAATAAAAAACTATCTAAAAGTTATGAAGTGACTACAAGCATGTTTGCAAAACCAGAAGCTGACCAAATTTTGAAATTTTAACCTGAGCAACTGGATTAGTTGAGTGCAAGATTATCAGTGCTTGATACAAAAGAAGAAAATAATGTCTGGAATTTTGACAAGAAACCATGGTTTAGGACCATTTTATATTCTTTGTCTGGTCTAACTTTTTTATTCTTAATATAATTTTACTCAAATAATATTTTAAATGGAAGGGAACAGAGAAATTAAGGCCCACTTTGAATGAACTGATTCCTATTTGTACAAATCCAAACTGATCATGTTTAGCTCTGAGCTTGGTTCAAATTCTACTTTTAATTCAGACTAAAAAACTTAGTTAGGATTTAGGAATAATAAAGCATAAGAAGACTGACTTGTGGCACAAAATTTAATTTTTTGCTCGCTACTTTTTGAGTTGCAACCTGCATCAATAGTTTATAGTCATCTTCTTTTTTTTTTTGCTCAGAGCAGTCTTCCTTTCTTCTGTATTTGTGAGCAGGAAACATGTTGACTTTCTATATATATATATATATATATATATTACACTTATTTTTGTCAGTTGCTTGAATGTGGGCATTTGTTGCATACAAATGTCTTTCCCTCTGTTTTCTACTTATGTTTATGTGATTAATTTTTCCTGATATTATTGTCTTCCTCTCATGTTATATAACAGAGATGTATGATAATATAGGAGCACAACCTGGGGTACCAAGACCCCCATTAAACCCTCAGGCCAATCCATTTGAGAATGCGTTCTATGGGGCTGGTTCAGGACTCATCCGAGGTGGGTTGGGCGCATACGGAGAGAAAATCCTGGGTTCGAGCTCTGAAAATGTGCAAAGCATTGTAAGTAAAGAGGAAAAAGAGCAAGAGACAGAAAGGATAATTTGCTTTTTGAGAAAACTCTCACAGTTCACCACTAGTTAAATTTTAAGCTTTTGGTTTATTCTGCTGACTTTTAGTGACCATACAAACATTTAAAAATAGGAGTGAACCCCTGCTGCCATTGCTCTCTTTTTTTTTTTTTTTTATATGGGTAAATGGCTTTGAGTGCCCCTGACTGGTAAACGGGTAACCAACAATTGGCCTTTTTTTTTGGGCCAGTGACGTTGGCACACTCTTGATGTAAGATATTTGCAGATGACCTGGTTAATTTGGGCGTCGGGCAAGAAATGGGTTGTCAACCTCTTCTGCGTTCTGCATTGGAGTCAATACAGTTTGCCATATGTATCTTATTTTAACTTTCTCTACATCTTTCTTGCTGAATGTTCTTCTATGAGCAGATAAGCAGGTATTTCTCTGATCCCCAGTATTATTTCCAAGTGAATGACCAGTATGTAAGGAACAAATTGAAGATCGTTCTATTCCCATTCCTACACAGGGTAATCATAAAGTATTACAATATTGTTTCAGCCAGCTGCTTTCTGTCTCAAGAGTTTCTAAAGTCTGCATGTAACCCAGGGGCACTGGACGAGGATAACCGAACCAGTTGGAGGCAGGCTTTCCTATAAGCCCCCAATTTATGACATAAATGCTCCAGATTTGTACATTCCCTTAATGGCATTTGGTACCTATGTGGTTCTTGCTGATTTCTCACTGGGACTCAATGGAAGGTAAATACAGCCTCACCAAGCCATACGAGATTTCACTTTAGTCCTCCTCCTTCATCTCCCAGCAAAAATAGAAGGGCTTCATGAGATTGCTCCTTAACATTATTTGAAATTAACTTTCAACTTGTTAAGATTTACTTTTTTCTCCTTCTTTCTTTTCCTCAGCCTTATGAGATGTTTCAACATTCCACATTAGAATTAACTCTGGAAGTTCCTCTCTTTTTTTCCTTTTTCTTTTTTTGGGTGCTTCACGTTTGTCAGGTTTAGCCCTGAAGCTTTGAGTCTGCTGTTTACAAAAGGACTATTAGGCTGGTTTTTACAAGTTGTGCTGCTTAAAGGCTCACTCTATTCACTGGGTAGTGGGGAGGCACCTTTGCTGGACATGGTGGCATATGGTGGTTATGCTTTTACTGGGATGAGTGTGGCTGTTTTGGGGAGGATCATGTGGAGATACTCGTACTACTTCCTTATGCCATGGACATGTTTGTGCATGGGGATATTCTTGGTGAAGACAATGAAGCGGGTTCTGTTTGCAGAAGTGAGGAGTTATGATTCAAGCAAGCATCATTATCTTCTGCTCTTCCTGGCTTTGGTCCAGTTCCCATTTTTCTTCTGGCTTGGCAACATTGGAGCTTGATTTGACTCCACTATTTTGAGGCTGGAATTTGATGTATTGATGCAAATTTCGGTTAAACTAAAACCCTCAGTCTTAAACTCTTAATTTGACTTTGTTTACCCAAAAAAAGGGGGAAAGAAAAACTCTAAATTTAAATATCAGATTGGCATATATATATATATATATGACCCATCGTTTTTTTAGGATGGGTAAAGATTCTGTGTATGGTTTGTGGTTATATCATTTATTTTGGATTCATACTTGTGGCATATTAGTGGTAGTCTCTGCTGTAGAGGTAGTGCTGTAGAGGTAGCAAGACTAGGGATGTCTCAGTAAACTCAGTCTCTTACTCCTTTCTTATCAAAGACTGAGCTGATGATGACAGAAAAAAAAGTTTATTGGATTTATTAAATTAATGAGGTTCAAATCTGATCCATGATTGAACAAATGCGTTTCTTGTCAAAAGACAGAAATAAACGCTAGTTTGATTCATTTTCCGGATGACAAAAAGGCACAATATCACCATTAAAAGTTATTCTGTTGCTAATGACAGACATCTCTTAATGAAGAGATCATATGTTCAACTTATTTTTAGGAGGATGCAAGCTACACAACATCATCATTACAGAGTCTCAATCGCTTTCCCATTAGGGTAGAATAATTTGTTCCTTTAGGTTGTGTTTGTTTGCTGGAATAAAGGTAGAGTGGGAAAATTCTTTAAAAAAATAAATTTCTTTTACTTTACTTTTAAATTCTAAAAGTGTGAATTGTTTGGTTGTTTGGGGTAGGAAAGTGAGAGACAAGTTTTATTGAATCAATAAAACTTGTCTGGTGAGGTGGCAATCTAATTTTCCCACCTCAAGCCTTTTGAAAACCCTACAAAATATGTTGGACTTTGTGGAAAATTTTGAAAAAGTAAAAAGTGGGACCCACCACTATTACTTTTCTAGAGAACCCTTTCCTTCTCCTTTACCACGCTACACATGGAACCCACGTTTTTTTTTTTTTTTTTTCACCTCACTTTTGCAAACAAACGCAGCTTAACGTTTTTCAATCATACAATAGAGGTGGGATTTACCTTTGAATACTAACAAAATAAATCCAAAATGAAACCTCTAGTGGGTCTCATATGAATCATATCCCTATTGTGTAGTTGAGAAGCATCATGGGAATATATTGTTCTCAGTTCTCTCCGATGTAGAAGGGAAGTGATCTGGACTCCTCACAATTACACGCAGCAAGTAATTTTTAAAATAAGAAATTTTCAAAATTTACATTTCAAAACCTAGCCCTTAGTTTGGGCCAACCTGAGCCCACTTTGAGTTATGGGCCTTATGGCTCAACTTGGCTCTTAAGAACTAAACCCTTAGTTCGGGGGCTGCGCAAAGGGCCCCACAGGTGAATCGAATTCGTAAATTTGGAAATTTTAGAAGACTTCGGTAAACCGTTCGATTCTGATGTACGTTTTCGTTATTCGACGATCGACATCATCATTGAATCTATAGAGACCATCGACTCGTAAGCTTTGGAGATCTAGTAAGTCTGCAATCCATCACCCGGCGTTTCAACGCAGGGAGGACCGGAGGACTGGACTCTCTCCTATTCTCTATTCAGATCCGATCATCAAGGTTCGTTCTTTCATTATCAGCTTCTGTGCCTTTGATTCTTTTCTTATAGAAATCAGATAAAACTTTTGTTGATGTCTTCTTTTCGCAATTTCTGACAATAATTCGTTGATGATGCTATTTTGCAGGGCCTGTGCTTTGGATCTTCTTTGCGCCTCCAGAAAATGACCAATATCCTTTGAATTTCCTTTCTTTCTTTTTTTGGTGGGTTTTTCTCTTGGTTTTGCCCTTCTGCGTTTCGAAAAATGTCTAGGTTTTTGCTATGATTAACAAAAGAAATAAAAATCTTGAAAGTCATTCTTTTTCCCTGCTGGTTAGGCTTGATTTTGGGTCGAATCTCTATCGTTAGATCTTGCGATTTCCATGTTATCTTCGTGAAAAAGTAGATAAAATTGAGCTCTGTATCTTTCTCTTCGTTGGATTTTGTTGACCTTGATTTGAACCAACGGGGAAACCAGAGAGACCGTGACCGGGAAAGAGCTGCTGCCAGGGGTGGCTCCAAGAAGGGCAAAGACGATGGATTGACTCCTGAGCAACGCAGAGAGAGGTTATTTGCTGTACGCTTATATATTTTTTATGCTCAAATTTCCTCTTTTAGCCTGATTTCGAGACTTGGTTGATGCGCAGGGATGCAAAAGCGCTTCAAGAGAAAGCAGCAAAGAAAGCCGCCGGCGCTGGAGGTGCTGCTGGGGATACAAGTAATAGCAAAGACAAGAAATAATGATCGGCAGTTAGTGCTTATGGGGAATTTAGGTACTGAGATCGGATTTGTGTTTTTTCTTTTACTAAGTCAGAATTGAAGAGTTGTATTGGGGAATTGAGTTTCATGGGTTTCTCTCGTTCTGTATCATAATATCTTATGTCCAAAAGTCTTGACATATATTGTGGACGAAATAGTTTATATCTTCTTACTGCAACCCTGTTGGATATTGGATCCGTAATATATATATGACCTAATGTTCTCCTTTACTTTTGTCAATTGACTTTTTCCTGTTCTTGCAAATTAGGGTGAGAGGTTTATGCAATTATTTGATGTGTGCATCTATGGTTCCCTGAAAACAGAATTTAACTTACCAAATTTGCTTTAGCTGACCGATGTCTAAACTAAAGGAATATGAAACTCCTCTTTGGGCTATGTGTGCATTTAATAAATTCTAACTAAGTGTTCTCAGATGATGTGTCTTGGATTATGAATCATGTGAACTAGCTGTTGTTGCTCCTAATTTCTTTCTGAGGTCTGCATTTATATGTGGGCATCATTTTTATTGGGTTATTCAGCATAAAATGAGAAAAAGTAATTCCCCTAGTTTTCCATGCATTCCAAGGAAGTGTCCATTCTCAACTTCTTTCTGATAATTAGATAGTCAACTGAATCTAGATAAGTTGGGGCTCTGGTGTTGACTGCAGATAGCTATCCTGGTCAATTCATAAATAGGATGAATCACATTAGCACTTGTAATGGAGTGGTTGATATGTTTAGAGGATGCAAGCTTTGGGACTCTGCAGAAGCTAGGGAGTGGAATTGTGAGCACCATTGACACCATTATGTGAAGTATTTGAAGTTCTCTGCTGGGTTGTGTATAAAGTAGGAATCTTCTTCTTTTTGATATATATAAGGAAGGGATCACCACTGATCAACTGCTTACTGCTAAAGGGGTTGATAGGAAAGTAAGAATGATGATGGGATATGAGAATGCGGGTTCAAGTTGATCTATTGGGGTGCTGGTGAGAAGATGCCTCTACTTGGAGTCACTTTCACTTTCCCAGGGATTCAATTTGTCTTTATAGAGTGAGTCCCCTATGAAGTGCTTATGTCACTTGTAAGGAAGATGGACTACATGGAAAAAGTTTCTTCCCATCTCCTACTGGATACAACATATGAATTCTAGTTATCCAAGCGTTGCAAGAGAGATATAATTTTGTAGCTGTTGGAACTTTCTAGCTTTAAGTTTTGCTATACTAGAGGAGCAGACCAGACCAAATTGCTCTACATTTTGTGGTTGGAACGCCTTATTTTTGCTTCTTGTTTTAGCTTTGATACAGCTTTTGTATTTACTGATCCATATGCCTTAGAAGCCTCTTTTTTTTTTTTGGTCAAGTAAAATCTAAATGTGCCATGGAAGCTACAGATAGAATTAGTCATGCAGTAATGCTCATGCTTGTGTTCCTTCCTTGCCATTTGGTGTTGTGTTATATTTTCTTGCCTGGTAACTTTCAAGGCAGTTGTTGATATGGATCAGAGGTCAATGTGTAGCTACAGGAACAAGGCCCAAAGCCAAGCCAGTGTGTGTGTGAAGTTTGACTGCTGAGGGAGTCAGTCTGGCCTGGTGATATGGCAGTATTTTGTTGGTTCAATGGAACATCACATGAGGCTATCTTAGTTCAGCTAGAAGCATGAAGTTCTCAAAAGCAGTACCACAAATTACTGCTTATGTGGTACTGCTCACGAGAACATTGCTGTGGTCATATGGACAGCCAGCATGGGAGATTAGATCCTGCCAACATTATATCATATCCCAAGTTGCTATCTCATTGCTTTATGTTGTGGCACTGATATAGTTTCTATTTTTGGTTTATTCATTTTGTAGTTTGTTGGTTTGTTTTTACAAGCAACTTGGTTTCAGTATATAATCTCTTTTAGAATTTCTGTTTTTATCTCCTTCCTTTTTAAGTCAAAACCTTACTTCCTATATAGTGTATTAGAATTCCCTATATTCGTCCCAAAAATTAAAATCTCCGGTGGAGTTTCCAACAATTATAGATGAATGAAATCTGATTGTTAATCTGCAATGGCTCTGAGAGGCCATGGGTGAGAAACCCATGGGAGAAGAGTGAGAGGCTGAATCCCATATATAGTATCCTTGCTCTCTTCTCAATTCTCTGTATTAATTTTCAATCGATCTGTTGGTGCTTCAAAGATTGTTTGGAGTAAATCTGCCGCTTTACAAATTGATCAAAGCTTGTTTGGAGTTAATCTGCTGCTTAACAAATTGATTGATATCCTTTTCTGTTCACCAATTGATTATCAATTTTGAGGATCTACCCTGTCCTATCACCAGTCCACTGTAGAGTGTTCTTTGTTGAATGACTTCTATATTAGCTTTTGCTTTATCTTTAAGCCAAAGGTCAGTATTTCACTGGATTGGTGGAGGTTCAAATTGTTGTTTGTTTGATGAAATGCAGTCTTCTGTAGAGACTAATTTTGGCCTATTTGGATTGGCATATATGCCTAAAATACATCTGCAGGATAAACATTGGTTCCAAAACTTTGTTCCTTCTACATGAGATCCTGCAGTCTTGGAGCTCAAAGATCATGAGCCTTCAGTCATTTAACTTCCAATTGATGATTGTAGAGGGAGTTGGAGGATTTTTTTAAAATATTTTATGGATGGTCTCCAGAGGTGCTGAGATTTAAGATATGCGTACCTTATCATGCCTAAGACTCTGCAGAACAATCTCATTCCAAATAAGGATGATGTTAACTATTGTTGGTGAACTAGTTTTGAAAACCTATTGTGATCAGTAGTTGCTCTAGGCTTTGTTTTTGTTTATTATCTCTTCTGCTTCGCAGGGCAGCTGGAACATTAAGTAGAACTTGGCTTATAAATTAGAATAAAGGAAAGAAGAAATGAGTTTGTGGAGCATTTTCATTTTCCTTTTGATTTAGGTGACAGCATACTGAATTCTTTTCCCATCACTGACTTGGTGTTTGCATCAATCTCAAGAGGCACTGAACCTGGTAAGTTCATAGTCTTTCTGTTGGCTAGGGAAAATTGAAGCTCTAGCATTATTTTTCCTTTTTCTATTATCATTATCATCTATCATTCAATTTGGGTTGAATTCTCTTCACCCCATGTTCACTGATGGTGATGTGATGTTAGGACTGTTCTCTGGGTTCATCAGCTGCTCATCCTTCTGGGTCTTAATTCTTTTTTTTTGGTAGAAAGCAATTTATTGAAGGGACGGGCACAAGGCCTCACAGGAACAGGCTTCCTGGAGCCAAGTAGTTGATAACGGTCAAACAGTCTCACCCTCAATCCTTCTGGGTCTTAATTCAAGGGATTGTATATTGCATACCCTTGAAATCCTTCATAATCTTTCCTTTCTTCCATTATTGCATACCCTTAAAATCCTTCACTGTCCTTTCTTCTCTCCATTGGGACAGCAGAAACATCTTAAATTCTTTCTCAGTGCTTGAGTTGAAGCAAAGCTTACATGGGAAGATGGAAATTTAATATTCCCTCACCATGTTTGGGTTCATGTGACTTCCTTTAAGGCCAAGCAATATACATACATAATATTTGGGGAAAATTTCCAGATGGACTGATTTTCAAAAAAATTTATAAGACGTTTGTAAAATTTTGTTTTTCACTCAAATGGATTCTTTTTTTGAAAAGAATTATCAAATCTCAAATTTTGTGATAATTTTTTTCGTCCAATTAATATTCTATTATGAATTATCAATATTACCCTCAACTTATTAATGCCATTTGAAAAACAATTACATCAAATGATATATTTTTTTAGTTTGCCTCAAATTGTAGTCATTTTTAAATTTATTTAAAAAAATCCCCACCCCTAATATTAAGCTCCCCATTTAAGAAAAAATTGATACTAGTAACTACTCTTAAGAGTAAGTTACTAAAACAATCTAAAATGTGAGTTTTAGGAATTGAATTATGAATATTTTTATGTTAAAAAGCTAAAAAATAGACTTAATTTGGATAATTTATAATAAAATATTAATTGAATAGAAAAAATTATCACAAAATTTGGGATTGATAATTCTTTTCAAATATAGAATTTATCTGAATAATTTTTTTAATAACATGAAGTCCATACCAACTCTGAGAAAGAATTATTGAAGAAATTCAATTAGAATATTCAATATCCTTAGAATACCAAATGTAACACATGCATGAAAACCAATATTGCTATGTTACATAAGCTTTCTCTTTTCTGAGAAAGATGATGCATAAGCTTGTTATGATATATCAAGTTGACTTTATTATTATTCGTCCTCAACTATGATATATATTTAAATGTAAGTGTCTTGTCAAGGTTCTATTTTATGGTACTTTTAATATTTTAATATAGTCTTTTAACTTAAAAAAACAGATAAGACAATACCTTCTTAGTTGATAATATAAATTATAAATTAACTAATGAAAATGAACAACACAGAGAGCTAATGCCTTGAAGCCATCTTTGTATGTTTCACTCTCACCAACTTGTATAGTAGAAATAGAGTAGTTGAAGATAATATGTTTTAATTGAAGCAAGCAAGCAAGGACAAGATAGGACGCAGGCCTTCAAAAGATAATGAATTTTTTTGATGATCTTTTGCTTCCAAATGATTAATTTACTTCTTCTTTTTTCTAATTGAAGCTTGCAAATGATTAATGGTTAGGTTAAGTGTCCAAAAATCCATGGTTTGCTTCTGTGTTTGTCATTAGCATCTGTAATTAAATATATTTCATTTCACTCTTGTGACCTAATAAATTACAAAAAAAAATTCCATATAAAAAATGGGTCCTCATTGTCTTAGGGTTTGCAATATCTTGAAATTTATAGATTTCAAATCGGGTAATTAAGGGGGGGAATGAAATTTGTGGATTCCCAAAACTTTTGATCCAAGCATGTTATATGGTTCATAAATCCGTCCGGTGTAAATGTGAATCTCAATTCATGAATTTAAAAATTTAACAACCAACGGGAAGTCATGATCTGGATTGATCTCGGTTCTGCCGCCCGAAAAAATAAGAAAGGAGCATGTTTAGGTTGTATCATAAAATTTAACATTGCCGAATAAAGAAAAAGAGACGTAGTCGTTCATAATTTTTGCCGATATGAAGTAGGCGTCATCAGAGTATATATACAGACAACTTTACAAAGGCAAACACATAAATTTTTGTCTCCGTTGTGTGATTATCTTTTTATAATTTTTGTTAGGTTCTATAATGATTGATGGACTATAGTTGTAACTTGAGATAAAAATATTGAAACAACCTCTCAATCAGGGGTAAGGTTGCAAAAGAAAATTACTCTCCGAGATTCTACTTGTGTGGAAGTCTTTGGTATCGAATTCGCTCTTCTGTGATATCACAAACCCTATAACTGATTTAAATTCTTTGTCTTCCGTACGCATTATGTTTCCGAAGTTCAATAAAAAAAGATTGATAAAGCATAAAAAATTATCAAATAAGTAAATGATAAGAATCTATACCTCTTCTCATGGTTTAGAAAATGACTTCTAATGGTATTTTAGAAATCTTATAGTCCTATTCCAGAAGGAATTAAACAAGCTAAGAATCTTGTATATTCGTTGAAAACTTTGCTTCCTCCATTTGACCTAGTGAAACCCCTTTTTCAAGTTAAGTATGCTTTGGAAAATTCCTTACTTTAAGGTCTTGAAGTTGCAGCAAATGGTTCTGTAAGCATCTTCAAGCACCATATCACCTGTTGTTATTCAACTGGGTTCATTTTCCACAGCAAAGATGCCATTCAAAGTTGGATATGGACCTTAAAAAAGAGATAAAAGGTAATTTTCACTTCACAGCAAAGCAGTCTTTAAGGAACATATGCCTTCCAAAGCTGACCAGTCTAGCTTGGCCATGGCATCTTTTAGTGGATGATCATCTTCTTTTCTTCTTTTCAATTTTTTCAGCCTTACTTTGTTTGAGGAGATATCCCAATTGAGTTCAGATTTGCTTTCTACATGGGTATCATTCAATCTTGAAAGAATGAGTTTAGAAAAAATGAGTTCATTGACAATTTTGAAACTGAACTCAATAAAATCCCAAATCAACCTTCACAAGTAGGTCGAATAATACAGAAGGGACTCGAAAAAATAAAGCCAAATAAGAAATAGAAGAGGGCTTCCTGCAACCAATGTGCTCTATCAAATGATCGAGAAGGTAATTATAAAAAATACTTAAATTTTAAAGTCCTGGAAAATTTAACGATGTGAGGTGCTACAATAAAACGGACGAGATGTGCAAGAAGTTCGGTAGGTATGCTTTTTCTATCAATCTAATCACTTCTAGAACTTTGAATGCCAATATTAAAGTGCATATTTGACCATTAAAATCAAATTCGTCTCAACAATTTTATGTAATATTTCACTTCAAAAAAATATCAACATGCAAAAATTTTACATCCATACAACCAGAGCTTCTCTGGTAAATCAATGTTGTTGAAATGACTGTGAGAAACGTTACAGATTCAAACAAATTAAAAAATCTTCTATACAGAATCAATCAATAAGAACCCTAAGATATCATTCTTTCTTTCTATCTAGAGAAATCATGTTGTGAAGAAAGCAAGCAACTCCCTACCATAGGGGTCTTATGTTGAGTCTTTGTTCTTAACGTGCTGAACACTCAACTTAGCAGCCATGTTACATGGTTGAAAAAAAAGAGGCCATGCATCTCCATTTCCTCTCTCTCTTCATTGAGAAGATTTTTCTTAATCTCTTCTCTATAAGAAGATTTTCTTAATCTCTTCTTTATAAGAAGATTAATCCATGTGTTTGCTTTGTTAAACTCTCCCTATTACCACCAGTTCTCATGACCCTCTCCACCTCTGGTCTTTTTAATTATAATATAACCCAGTCTCCCTCCTCTTACCTTTTTGTTTCTCTTGTACATAGATCCAAACTCAAAAAGAATGAAATCCTTAACTTATAAATTAATGATGAAAACTAATCACAACCTTAAATAATCTATTAATGAAGTTGTTAATCATCGTGACTTCATATGTGTTTCTAAAGTAATATATATCTCTTGTCATTGGATTAGACATGTTTGAATTAACAAAACAGATTAACTTATCCTCAAGGGGAATGAAAGTGGCCAGCAACAAGGATTCAAATCAATATAAATAATTGCACTTCTCTAGCTTGAACTCTCTGACATGAACTCATTGGATTAAACTGATCTTCATTAATAAGCAAAACATGGATTGGATTTCTGAAATCCATTGTGATTAACTTCTGGGTTCACCTTATCGTTGTCGTGAATTCCAATCCCCATCATACATGTTTTCATTAAATTAAGATCTTATCAGCTTTATGAACTGGAGATTTTGGTATTACTGTTGCAAGAACATTAGCAGTCATGCATTTTTTTCATATTAAAAGAGCAGTAAAGTTGTACTGTCTTCAAATATTAAAATCAGAAATTGTTTGGTGAAGGACATGAAGGTGGTGCTCATGAGGAGTTGGAGTCGGACGAGTACAACTTGGATAAGCTTTTTTATTCTATCTTCTTTAGGGTTTTGCTGGTTCTCTACGATATGGCTGCATATGGTCATATACAGTAATACTCACGGATACATGCACTACTCAGATAGGTCTTTTTGAATCAAAATGAGTTTCTAAATGGGTAGAGAATAAGTGTGATTAATTTAGTTTTTAAAACCATTATGAGTTGAAGATTAACGATCGCTGTCTTGTATTATCACTTGCATTAATGGGTTGATGTCAATCATCCCTGAAATGCTGACTCGGGTTTTCTTGTTTTTGTTGCAATTTCTTTCTAATGTAGAACAATTTTCCCAGAGATGAAACCTTTCCTCATTTGTGTTTAGCTTATGTTTCCAAAAGAGATCCTTTTGTTTTTGTTCCGGGAGAAAACAAAAGCTTCTGTTAAGGGTAGTTGAGATGGTTGAGAAGCTAACATCTCTGAAGTGCTCACTGATTAATGGCCATGTCCGATAATAAAGTCTTTCTTTAATGTTTTTAAGGGCCCAGAAAACAGAAAGGAACAAAAAAGAAGCTTTTGGAAAGAAACAAGTGAGGGTTTGCTTAGGAAGCACCATGTGCTAGCTCAAATTTAATAACTAAGTTAAAACTAGTGCATTGCCAGTTCAAGTTGTTCATACCTGAACTTTAATCTAACAAAACTAAATAAATAAGTAAAACCCTTCAAAAGATCTCTCTGTGTATACCTTGTAGCCAACATTGCCAATATGGTGAAATCCCATCAAAGGAAGGAAAGAATAAAGTCATGATTTTTCAATTTTATTCTCAACCTTCAACATTGGAGGTAGAATTGATCAATGGGTTTCTCTTCTTTTCTTTTACTTTTCTGCCGCTTGCCTTGAAGAAATGGTGGTGTCCTTCCACCCATGCTAAAGAGCATGTTGAAAAGGTAAAAGAAAAGCCAAATAAATCATGTTTATAGAATTTAATGATGTTCAAAGTTAATAATGATGTTTTGATCTAGATCATTATGATAACGACGCTTTCTGTAGTAAAATAGTCTCTCTAATCACCCCTCATCAACAAAAGACAAAAGAATTAGGCTTTGATGTGAGAACACAATATGTAGGCTTCTTGTCCAATTCAGTGATTTGGAAAGTTCAATTGGCACATTACTTCTTATAAAGTTAGAGCTGACTTTGCAGCAGAGAATCCAATCAGTTCTTGAATGGCTATGATCATCAATATGTTGTTATCTAGATGTGACACTTAAAGGTTAGGATCATCTATTCTCCCAAGAAAAATTGGACTCTTTCATGATGGAACTGGTAGTTAACTTCACATTTGAGAAACTGTTTCTGCTATCCTGTCATAATCTAGCTAACCTATTTTATCTTCTACTGTGAAAGTCTTAGTTTCTGGTATAAATCACTATACCTAATTTGTACTACAGATAACTAGTAATTCTGGGTTCTGCTTTTTCAGTTCTGTTTCTGTGAAGAAAATGAGAAATCATCACTATTTACAGTTCAATTCCGTATTAATATCAATCAAGAAAGGGAAAAGGTGAGAGGGGGACATGTGGGGGTGTCTGTGAAGGTCACATGAACTGTGGAAGAACACAGCACATAAAGCCATAAAGCAAAGATGATTCTGAGTTTCTAACTCATCTTCCAGTCTTTGTCATGGAACAAAAACCAACCCATCCAAGAGAGATGAATGCTAGTTAATTATGCCTAGGTTGTATGAGCTGTATGGTTTGGATTGGTACTTGACTTGCTGTAAAAACATTGAGTATTGGCAAGCACGAATGTGAGGTGGAAGGTGTTAGCTTTTCAATTTTAATTAGCTATAAATCTTATTCAGATGATAAACAAGGTTTCTTTTTTTGCTTTTTTTAAATGATGCTCAACAAATATACCTGTCAGATGAGAGGTGCTAAGGTTAAATATTTATAGCACAGTGGCCTTCTTTTGCATCATTCTCTAGAAATCTATCTTCTTCCCTTTACTTCTTCTCAAATCTTTCCTAGCATTAAGAACCAGTTTCCCAAGATGGCAAGTTTCATACAAAAGGAATTGGCATCTTATCTTCATGGAATGACAACAGGTACTGAGTGGTTGTCTGATCCAAGCAATTGGGATGGTGATGGTGCAAGCTCTTCATCACCCTCATCGGAGTCTAGTTCCTCAGCACGCAATGTTAACGTCGCAACGTTGAACAATAACTCTGCTGAATTCTCCAACCATGTCATGTTACCAGAACAAGGAGGCAGGGATTTTTCATGTGCTGGTTCTATAACATGCTCTGTGAGCCCAAGAGGAGCTGGTGCTGATCAAAGCTTCATGCCTGTAAAATTTATAGAAACATTTCCTCAATTGACAAAAGCCTCTCAACCACCTTCACTTGCATCTTCATCACCAACTGCATCAAACCTTCCGAATTTAACCTTGTTTTTGCAGGAATCCAGCAAAGATATTGCCAACACACTTGGTAAGGATCATAGCTATCTACCTATGTCATCTTCAACTAACCCCTTGCTTCTTGCCCATGATCTACATCAAATTCAACTTCAATCAGGGATGGAATGGCTCAAGATCAATAAGAATTTTATGAATTCTACATCAAAAGGCCTCAGTGATCATTGGCTTGGAGTCACCAAGACACACCCAATGAAGCATACTGGGAAAGGAATTCAAGATCATCATCAGAGGACTTCATCATCATCTCCAGGCAAGTTATTTAGGGGTGTGAGGCAGAGGCATTGGGGGAAGTGGGTTGCTGAGATCAGGCTACCAAGAAATAGGACAAGGGTGTGGTTAGGGACCTTTGACACAGCCGAGGAAGCTGCTTTCGCATATGATACGGCTGCTTACAAGCTAAGAGGGGACTATGCCCATTTAAATTTTCCAGACCTCAAGCATCAACTCAAAGCCAATTATGCTCATGGCAGCACTGCAGCACTCCTGGAAGCAAAACTACAAGCTTCCAATGACCCAAAGAAAGCTACTAAACCACCAGTATCCCCTTCAACACCAAAGAAACGCGTATCTCAGAATTCAAACCCCAAGATCTTGAGCCAGGAGCCTGTGAGGAAAGATTGTTCCTTTGTTATGGAAAACAGAACTGGATCTAAATTAGTTGAGACCAAGAAGATTCAAGAGTTATCAGACATGGATGCAGTTCTTTTGAGTAGAATGCCTTCCTTGGACATGGACATGATCTGGGATGCTCTTCCTGTATCAGATTCATGACAAGAGTGTTGAAAATCTTCTCAGTTTTAACTTCAAATGTTGTCTTGATACTTTTGAACTGTATTGATAATTATAGTAAGACCCATCAGATCATCTGCAGAGATCAGATATATCGATCTTCAAATGGGTTTTGTTTACGTGTGCAATTTTTTTTAAGCTCAAATTCCATAAGTAGGAAGCAAATGAAATTTACTTTCTCCATTGATTTCCAAATGTTGGATCTCTGCTTTCTGCTTTTTCTGTAAATTTGATTTTCTTAAGGTACTGACTTTTTATTGGAATATTGGGGCAGCATAACAATGCTTTTGTGCCTATTCAATTTTATTGTTGTAATCTTTTTGCATTCTTTCTTTCAGTGTTGCTCTCTTCCTTTCTTTATCAAGAAGGTATAGTTGTTCCAGTTAAAGGCAGATCTAGTACCTGGGGCCATATAGGGGGGAAACAAGAATATCTTAATAATTCTACTTCTCAGGCTTTAAGCTTCTGAAACTTGAATGTCAGTGGACTTACCTCTTACAGATTGCATATGTTGATCTTTCTACGTAAATTTTTTATTTATTTTTTTTTTTTTTTTGAGCTAATGGTAGCATTATTAAGTAATGAAAATAAAAGAGAAACTACAACCTGTTACGAATGAGGTTCGCATGTGCATGTACACACACATACGAGGTCGGCACATCACTCGATTCATCAGTCGGAAAGTCAATCGCGACTTATCTGCAGTTAAGTAAAGTTAATAAGAAATGTTGTATTCACGGGCAAAAAAGGACATTAACACAAATAAAAACTACCAAACAAGGATTGCCCATAAACAGCTAGACGAGCAAATGTGCAAGGCCCTGTTGGTTCTAAGAAAGGTAACTCATGCATTATTTAAGAAGGTCTCAATCTCTCGGTAAGGACATGAATATTTTATGAATAATCTCTAAGCAGACTTCGCTTAGAATTCTAATTTGATCTCTGACTGACTTGGCCATCGGAGGCAGTTGTTCGGCGCATTCTAGCTGGCCCGCCTCTAACTTCTTTTGTAGGCTTCATGATCTTCTTACTTAAAAGTTAAAACCTCACTCAGGAGTCAATCCACTTTAGTTGGGACTAGGGTTAGATTTGAGACGCAACACAACCAATAATATTAACATGAATTTCTAGTATAGATTGTATAAATACAACCAAGAAATCCGCACAAAAGTTCACTTCCCTACCATGGTGATACACTCTAATTCTTCCCAATCCATGGGCTTCATGGTTTGCAAGCCAATCTCAATTGGAAATAAATTAAAATAGAATAAATTGCAATACACCCTTAGACTTATAAACTATTACATTGTTACCCCCTAAAATTTATTCTATTACAAAAATTTTCCAAAATAATAAATTATTATCTCACTTACTCACTTGATATTTCAAGGTTTCGACAAGTTTCTACAAAATTTCGACAGTTTAGATTGAAACTGAGGACTTTTTTTCGGTACTCATGAGTTTCATTTCGCATTTTCTAAAATGGAAAATTTCGATGCAAGTTTTGAGGGAATTTTGTTCTATACTTCTACTACTACTAATTCTATTCGAAGTGACCCTACACCTTTTGTAAAGTCAGTCATAAACTAAATCAAAAGAGAAGACATGATGACTCTGGGAGAAAAGCTCACAATAGCGAGGGACAAATACAAGGAGAAAAGGAATTCAAAAAGATGAAAATTACCTTTAAAGGGGTTAGGGACAAAATCAAACTTAAGATAAACACAATTGTTTATGTCTCTCCTTTCATCCCTCTCTCTGTTCACTTGTTAAAGGTTTAATTTTCTCTCCTTCGCTCCAACTTCCTTCCCCTCCTCACTTTTCTTACTTTTCCCATTACCTAAGACGAGCCATTCTCTTTGGGGGAGATCGGTGGGATTTTTATTTGCAGCTACTGGCTGCTGCCAATGGTGGCGATCGTGCCACGTAATTAAAATGAGATCGGACGGTTGAGAATCAAATGGTTGGGGTTTATTCATAAATAAAATTCAAATTTTTACATTTTTAGGGGTTTAAAATTCTTATAAATGGATTTCAAACCAATTGATGTGAAGTTGGGCGGAGCCAGTGTTGAACATTGAGGGGCCAATGTTGGACTCACTATGGGTCCCACATCTGAATTATTTTATTATATTCGGATGTGTGTCCACATTAAAAATTTAGGTAAATTAACAGGAGAACTAAAATATAGATAATACAGTTATAAGTAAATTATAAAATAAAATATATTAAAATAAAGTAGAGGGGGAGAAAAACTTTAAAAAATCATGAAAGAAAAATGTGAGAAAGAAATTGTGGGAGAAATTGTCAAAAAAAATTGAAGATAGATTTGAAGTCTATTAACTAAATATGGGAAAACAATCAATTTCCATAAATTAAGGAGAAAAAGAATCAATGATTATGCTTAGATCTACTAATATTACTGGCTGAAATTCTAAACATCCAACTAATAAAATTTAAATTTTAAATTGCTATTAAGAATAAAAAATTTAGGGATTCAAAAATATATTCTAATCATCCAGCTAATAAAATTTAAATTTTAAATTGCTATTAAGAATCGAAAATTTAGGGATTCAAAAATATAATTAGATGATTACGATTAGATCTGAAAAAATTGATGGCTGAAATTTTAAATGAGATTTAAATTTTTATTAATATGAATTGAAATTTTAGAAGAAAGTTTAAGGATAAAAAAAAATCAATGATTATGATTAGATCTGATAAAATCAATGGGTGAATCTAACAAAATTTAAATTGATATTAGTAGAATTCAAATTTGAAAAAAAAAAAAGAACAATGAAATAAAAGAAAATTTCAATTATGCTTTTCGTAAAGAATACTAGAAAAATCGTAAGTGAGAGAGAAATGAATAATTTGAGAAATAGAATGAATACCTGATAATTATGGAGAAGATTTAGGAAGACTCCAGTGTCTACTAACTACTTTAATGTTTTGTGAAATCTTGTGAGATAAAAAAGAGAAATAAAATAGGAAATAAAATAGGAGATTCATGAGAGAATAAATAGAAATGAAAATATGAGAGAATAAATAAGGACAAATTCATATATCGTGAGTTAGTTTTTAATTAGGATTTAATTTTTATTCCTTAAAACTAGGGATTTAATGGTAAGATAATGATAAACTTTTATTCTTTTTAAGTAGTGGGCTGGGCCTAACCCGCCCAGGCCCAGCCCATAACTCAACAAGGATAGAAGAAAAGATCTCCAGTTGCAGAAACTTGTTCTATGTTGTAAGCCTCCACTTCCGAGGTCAGAGGATAAGGAGTTGAAACTCGAAAGAGAATCGCATTCAATTTCGCGGTTCTCAATCTCCCATGGCATCTCTTCCGATCTCGCAATGCTTTGGGGGGACTTCAATCTCCTCATCTCAACGTCTTCCACTTCCCGAATCCAAACCCAAAAACTTGCCGATCCCCACATCAAATCTACAGCTCCCAACCGCTTCTTCACCTATTACTGTCCAAGTTGCGAACTCTGAGACAACCAATGTACCGACGTTTCGGGACAAAAAACGAATTGCAAGCAACAAGAATGGAAAGGAAAAGGAGAGGGAAGCTCGGGAGAGGAAAGAACATGTTAACCGAAAGATTGCTTCTCAGAAGGCTGTATCAGTGATACTGCGGAGAGAGGCTACAAAAGCTGTCATCGAGAAGAAGGGAGGCCCAACCAATTCGAAGAAGCTTCTACCGAGGACTGTTCTCGAAGCCCTTCACGAGAGGATCACTGCTTTGCGCTGGGAATCTGCTCTCAAGGTTATTTCAATTCGAACTTGACCTGAATTGTGAACTGGGTTTTTCTTTTCTTTTTTTCTTCGTCGATTGATCAATTTTGATTGAAACGAAACAAATCTCAAAATAAAAGGTTGAAAAAAATCTACCAATAACAAACCCTCCCCCTCCCCCTTCTCTCTCTGACAGAAGGCAGCTTGGGGTTGGGTTGTTTATTAAATCTATACTACTCATTGCTCCATGGACATCCAGTGCTTCTTTGTGTAATTGTGGCAATACTGTTGGTCACTAAATTACGTTCTAGTTGTTTCACTATTGCTAGGAAGAAGAGTTTTTGAAACGGGAACAAGTAACTGAAGCTGGACTATCATCTCCTTTTTTATTAACAGAATATGAAATTTAACTATCTACTCGGCAAGAGGGCTTCTGTCTTTTTCTTTCTTCTTTGAGCAGTAAATGTCTCTGCATCGAGGATAGTGTCTGTTTTATGACTTCTTCAGGATCCACTTTTCATGCTGCTTGATAGGCTTGTAAGATTACTATGCATCATTTTGTGCATCGTATGTTAACAACCTTAAAAGAAGCGATTTTTCACCTGGAACCACCCTTTCACCACTAGTAAACTAGCATTTTATTGATGCGTATCAAATCGATCAAAGATGATCTGCTGGTGATTCATTGGATCGATGGATGAAAAGGAGAAAATGACAGGGAGGAGGGGACCTTCAGTGACAGAGAAGGAAGAAGAAAGAAAACCCCGAATTGTGGGGAAGAGAAAGGAAGGAGGCAGCCACCTCAATTTCAAACCAAATCAATTGTTCCATTCATTTAATTGTGGGGGAGAATATGCCTATTAAAATGTGTTCCCAACTGAGTGGCAGACTTCAAAAACAAATTTTAAATAGGACATTCCTTGCAATGGCTGTTGGAGGAGCCTCCTGCTGACTAAATAATTTAGTAAGAAATATAAAACTAACCAACTAATGCTCTCCCTTCCAGCCGAGGCTGTAAAAGATCCCCAAGTTTGATAAACATTAAAACTGAATTAACATAACATATGGAGACTGAAGAAATAGTGATAAGGCTCCTTGACCTGTGGGAAGAGAGGAACTCCTTAAACTAGATGGATAAGTACAAATAAGACATCCAAAATAGAGGATCAAGCCACATCCAATGGTGGTGATCATGTGTCTACATCATTTGCTCCTTGTTAGAAAAAACTCTCTCATTCCTTTTTTTTTCTTTTTCTTTTTTCTCTTTTTCTCTTTTTCTATTTTACAGCACTACTGATTCTTCTTTCAGTTCTCTTCTCGGTACCATATTTTGCCTGTATTACTGACTACATACTCCGTATAGCTCCTATTCTGTCATATACGTTTTTTTTTTTTTTAAGACTATGGAATAGAACTAATTGCCTCTCTAATTCTTCATATGGTAGAAATGTAGGTGTATAAATGCTAGAATGTCATATGTGCTTTTTTTCCTTTATTTAAGAACAGTGCAATAGAACTAATTGCCTCTTGGATTCTCCACATGGGAAAACTGCAGGTATTTGAGCTCCTACGTGAACAGCTCTGGTATAGGCCCAACAGTGGCATATACATTAAGCTTATTGTTATGCTTGGCAAATGCAAACAGCCTGAGAAGGCCCAGTCTTTGTTCCAAGATATGGTTGATGAAGGCTGCATAGTGAACCATGAGTCTTACACGGCCCTTCTTTCTGCTTATGGTAGGAGTGGCCTCTTTGACAAAGCATTTTCCATCCTCAACCTGATGAAGAAAACACCTGGTTGCCAGCCTGATGTCTACACGTACTCCATCCTAATAAAATCCTCGTTCCATTTCTCTGCCTTTGATCGAGTAGAGACTCTACTCTCAGATATGGCAGACCAGGGAATCAAGCCCAACACCATCACATACAATACCCTCATTGATGCCTATGGGAAAGCTGGCAGGTATCCAACCATTTACCCATTTGTCTGTTTATATTCTTTATGCACTGTCCTTCTGTCTAGATGCAAAGAGATTGGGCTCCTTGTTTATTTGTTATTTTTCTGTAAGATTTGAGGAGATGGAATCAACATTGATGCAAATGCTTGGCGAGAAGGACTGTAAACCTGATGTCTGGACCATGAACTCCTCACTCAGAGCCTTTGGGAGCAGTGGCCAACTTGAAACAATGGAAATGTGTTATGAAAAGTTCCAGTGCTCTGGGATCCGTCCCAGCATCAAGACCTTCAACATTCTCCTAGATTCATATGGGAAAGCCGGTGAGTATGAGAAGATGAGCTCTGTGATGGAATACATGCAGAAATACTACTTCTCATGGACAATTGTTACATACAATGTGGTAATTGATGCATTTGGTAGAGCTGGTGACCTGAAGCAGATGGAGTACTTATTCAGACTGATGAGGTCTGAGAGGATCCAACCCAATTGTGTTACACTATGTTCCCTTGTCAGATCCTATGGGCGAGCAGGGGCTGTGGAAAAGATTGGAGGTGTCCTAAGGTTTATTGAGAACTCTGATGTGATGCTGGATATTGTGTTTTTCAACTGCCTGATTGATGCATATGGAAGGATGAACTGCCTGGCAGAGATGAAACAGGTGCTCGTTTTGATGGAAAAGAAAGGATATAAACCTGACAAAATTACATACAGCACCATGATCAAGGCTTATTTAGATAGTGGCATCACCAGCCGTGCCAGGGAGCTTCGTGATGTAATGAACAAGAGGGAAGAAAATGGTTCACACTAGGATGAGCTATAAGGTGGTAACTTTGACCAGCACTGACATGCTTACTTTCTGAACTTCTTTTTTTTTTCCGTCTTTCAATTGTAAATTTTGCAAAAATAATAGGGGGTTGAAAGATTAGATAAATTGTCATTTTGTTACACAGATGAACATATTAGCAATTCTTTACCGAAAATCAATAAAGAGAAGCTTATTGTTATTTGTTTCTTGTTTTCACTGATCCAACCATTTTGTCTCTCTCTCTCTCTTCCTTTTTCCACATTGAGTTTAACTCTTAGAACGCCGGGGTTTAAAACTAAACGGCCGGGCCGAAAAGGTTCCTCCCCAAACCCCCTTCCCCCCCCCCCAAAAAATGCCCCCTGTTAACAAGTTCACCATCGTCGCATCCAAGGACCGAAAGCGCAGTTCCTCCAAATCGGCATCCAGTGGAAGTCTTATTGATCACATGAACTAGATAGCACACGTATGTAACAGTATACACCAGATTTGTCTTGTAAGTATATAAGATCCAATAACAAGTGTTCTTGAGCAAGGGCAATCAGATCCACTGAGTGGTTCAGTTCCTTGCATACTTCCGTGTCCATATCCTTGCTTTCTCATTATAAAGCTTCCTATTGCTGTTATAAAGGTGAGCAATTGGATTCAGCGAATTCTCTGTATTTGGATCAGTTAGGAAGGAGCAAATGGACAGTAAAACCTTGTCAATAGTCAAGGCAGGAGACCACTTTTCTTGCAACATGTCAACATGAATATCGCCATTCCCATCAATATTTGGATGATAGACCTACAGCAGAAAACATTAAATGGTTAGTACGAATCTGATAGGAGCAAACCTCTCAAATCTAACACTCAAGACCTACAGCAGAAAACATTAAATGGTTAGTACGAATCTGATAGGAGCAAACCTCTCAAATCTAACACTCAAATTGTTTTTATCTTTGTACTGAAAGCTTAATCTGAGACAACTAGAACCAAGAAAACAAAGCCCTCATACTATTCCATTCTTCATTCCCAAAATTGAAAGGCATTCCTTGTGGAATAAAATCAGTCATAGCCATGAAATCATGAACTTATGTCCTTCACATCTCTTCACTTCACGTTCATATTCATATAAACCAAAAAAACCCAAAGAAACACTTGTTTACCTTTGTCAGGAATTTGACTTTGGGAGGTTTGCAGGGGTAATTCCTGGGGAAACGTATAGAGAGAAAGAATATCACCTTCAAATGGAGTATCATCTGGACGCATGATTGCTCCCTGCCACTTAAAGATGCCATCACTAACAAGCCCACCACTGCAGTGACTTGGAGGGTCTCTTGTTATTAGTTCAAGTTCTCTCTGGAGTCTCCCCCTTGCAGAAAGTTTCAGAGAATAACAACCAAAGCGATGAGAGAGAGTCTTCATCTGCAGAACTGATTCCAGAACAAAACTAGGTTAGATAGTTGTGGCCAGATGCATGATAGAAGAGGTGGTTGATCAGTGAATCATGGGAACATAAACACCTGAGTATATCACTCAAGAAACCACTTTGGTTCTTTGAGTCATTTCTGTTTTCTTTTGCAGAAGTTGCTGTAGTTTGCTACATAGGACTCGTGAAACAAAGGTAGCTAATAGCACAGCCCTATAAAATGGAATTTACTAAGAACAGAAACATCTGATTAGGGAAGGATCAAAGTGTAACAAATTAATCTGAAAACCTTCCCTTTGATCTTTATCTTTTTTCAAATTCATATGACATGCAAAACTATCTACAGGAACCACTGAAATGCAGTATACTTTAAAAAAAGCTAAAATTTCGCATAATTCAGAAGTAAACCAATGGTTTGTATAATTAGTGCAATGAAAACCAATGAGAGACGAAATCTGGTTCATTTCTTTCAAAGTAATGAACTCCTGAAATGAACTTTAACTACTTTTTCTCAACTTAACACCAGATGTCTTCAGGAAAGAGTTATTCCCTTCTTTACCCATTTTCATTTTACATTGCTTGCTTTGCCCAAACTGACTGCTAAGAAATAGGACAAAGAACATGACTTTGTATCATACAAACTGGAACAAAAAGCAAACAGGAAAAAGGGTCTGGCTTTCTTGTCTTGGTTGATTGCCAGTTTCACTTCAAAATTGAATTCCATTGAGTTGGCATTCTGGTTCTCCATTTTAGTTGGCCAGTCTGGCTAGTTAAGAACTTGCCTAGGACAGTCTTTTTACTTGTAATTTAATACTTTGCCTTCCGTATATCTGAAAACTAAGAAAGAAACCCAAATTTTAAAAGGCTTACAGGAGAGAGAGAGAGAGAGAGCATTTCCTTCACTAGCAGACTCCATGTATGGTCTTGCCTAGAATAGTCTTGCTCCATTTATCTAATGACTTTATCTTCTATTTATCTATAAACTGAGAAAGAAACCCTAACTTCAAAAGGCCTATAAAGAGAGAATTTCTTCCCTGGCAGACTCATGGTCCGGCTGAAACACTAGTTAAAAGCTTACAAGTTACAACTAGTATAAGTTCCCCAGTGTTGCCAGAAGGATCACTCTTATGCATGGAAAGTTGCCGAGGATTCCAAATAAGAACCCATTAATATGACTAGCTTTTCTTCGAAGTCACCAAGTAATCCTTAACTCCTTCCCAGGACCTAGGAACACTCATGGTCTGATGGTCTGGTGGTCCCTGCATTAATAACACTTTAAAAGATCAAAACAGAGCTCGCCTGCCAATTTTAAGCCATTTCTAGGAGATGAGTTGGGTTGTTCTTGTAGGTGAATAGATCTGGTCACACCCCCGACTCGGCTCCCCGCGGGCCACCACAAAGGGTGGGCCCCACCACGAAGAAAAAAAACCCTCCCCACCACCCGGGCCCCCTGTTTTTGTGGTGGTAACCCGTCGCAGATCCGGACTCGGTGAATAATGGGTTGACTGGCGAGTCCAAAGCTTATTCTGGGCCATGCTTCATTTTACCTTAACTGGTTCAGCACTCTCTTAATTTTAACGTGACCCTGTACTTCCCAAATGGGGTCTGTTCGGTTTTTCTCTCTTTCCCAGTTACCTCTGTGCTTAGAATATTAGTAGGGAATGGAAACTTGGTCTTGTCCTTTCCAGTTCATAGTAAATTCGGTAGGTGCGCAGCTGGAGGGCAAATACCTGACACAAGGTTAGAATTCAAGCTCTTCTAGAGTCCAAGATCAGACAAGAACCCACCAAACAAAATTCTAGTTACACCAAAGTTCAACTCTGGAAGTAAATTGTAGGCTTGAGCTAAGACTGGTGAACCAATTTGCAACATTATTCATCTGCCGATCTTTGAAGGCTTTTGTCCCATCATGGCAGGTTGGCAGCGCATCAAGCACTGCATTGAACAGCTATAGAATTGAAAAGAACGGTTTTCCAAGGTCACCCATCACAAACAACACACAGCTAGGAAAGAAGATAACAGCTGTGCAATGTAAGATCTCAATAGACTGCTAGTAAGTAGCATGGCACTCTTAAAACCAGAAAGGGTAACAGTTTGGAAACCAAATAAGCCAACTCCCAGTTAAACTACACAAAATTCAAAGCATGGCAATCTTGAAATCAAATAAGGGCCTAGACTGAATTGGCACCGGGCTATACAAATTGCCCAAAACTAAAATGAGAAATGGGTTTACTAGATTGGATGTATCACTTTCTAACAACACCTTCTAAAATCTGCTGCCTTCTTTTTTCTCTTGTGGGGGTGGGGTTTTTGTTTGCTAACACTTCCAAGAAACAAGAAAAAAAAAACATTTGTAACTAGAGACCTGCTTTACAAAGACATCCGAAAATAAACTTGAGTCGAAACAGAAGAAACAATGCCTAATTCTACACATACATCACAATGCGATGAACTGAAGCTGAAATCCCTTCAAGATGTCTACATGAACAGTTGGTTTTTATTTTATCGGCTCCAGAACATTCCCCAATCCGGCACTCTGACCATTGTCCACATCTACCTTTACATCCCTTTTCTGCAACTCAGAATCACCTCCCTCAGTGGAGACACCTGGAGCTACATTGCTAGATTCAGAACAATTTTCTGCCGATGGAGATATTTCAACTTCTAAATCCTTCCCTGGAGTATTCTCCTCCTCAGAAACAGAATGTCCAGAACTACTTTCACTCTCAATAGTATGAAGGGAATCACCTTCTTCAGCATCCATGTTTGGATGTGCTTCCACCATAGCTACATCCAACACTGCATGCCTCTGCTGGATTGGAACTGCATCACTGATAACTCTTCCAGTTCTCTGACTCTCCCTGTATACCTCCATTTCACTTCTGTATCTCTCTTTGTCCTTGAAGCCTTTTTCCTGGTAAACCTGAACACCACAGGCCAAGAACAATAGAAAATTTGTGAATATTTGAGATTTTACAGATGAAACTCATCACAAAGAAATGGCAGTTTTTCTTACTGCTTTTTCAGTCTCTGTCAGTTTGCTCCACAATTCACCAATCATCTTACTAATTTCTCTATCCTTTCCGGGATGAAGCAGCTTCAGCCTCGCATGTTGCTCAGCAAAGAAGAAGTTATAGCCACTTCTGTTAGGTTTTGGGTGGGCAGGATCCCGCCTTCTCATTTCTGATTTCTTTCGACGCCTACGGCGCTGAGGCCCCACTGCTGCTGCATCCTTGCTACTATTATTGGCAAGAAAACCAGAAAACTGTGGCACCTGGCTGACTGAGAATTCATTAACATGATATAGAACACCTTTTAGATGCCGTGTACCAACCATAACAGTGACAAGGTAACCATGATCAAATTTTCCATCAATAACACCAACCACAGTACAACCCACAGGTGGACTTGCTGCACCATCCAAAGAGAGGAAATGGTTCAATATCTTAAACATGCAACAGAAAAGCACTGATGAAAACAAGAAATATATTATAGATAATAGATGGGCCGAAGCCTATTGTCTACGTAAAAAATGAAGGCGTTAAGAGAAGAATAAACCACCAGGCATGAACTCCATGGAACTTTTCTTTCGTTTGACAGTCATACTTCCTTGAGCTTCTACTGATGGTAACACCGGTTCAAGTGGCTTTTGAGGTTGAATTGTCATGGGAGGTGGTGTCTGCAAAGAAACTGCAACAAAGTTTCATCAACAGTCATCATAGATTTAGGAAACAAGTTTCCTTTCTCCTTTATGGCTTCATTCAGGCATTTACAGCAAAACATTAACATCCAAAAGAATGCCAGAAGTTAAACATTCTCACCAGTTGGTGGTGGCGTCCAACCTTGGGCACCAAAGAAGTAAATCTGCTCAAAGTGATGAAGCAAGGAAATGTAGTACTTTCGCAGGACAAAAGATGCATTTGTAGCTGTAGAGGGAAAACTGAAAACAGCAGTTATCTCTTTCCATCGTCTCTCTTTAATGACCTGTATTGTTTTGGAGCCAACAAGTAAAATATGAAATAAGAAAACTTCATTTTTCAACTAGATTGTAATGGACCCACTTTTCCTTCTTGGCCTTTTTTTTTTTTTTTGGGCAATCAGCAAAGCTAGGTTAATCTGTGCCTTGAAATGCGCCACAACAAAGGAACTAGAAAAGGAAATCACAAGTTTGACCCGGAAGAGGGTGGGAACTGTAAAAAGCCTCAGAAATAGCAAGCAGACATCACAATAGTTCAAATTACTATAATAATAATAATTGGCCAAGAAGTCATTATGGCAACATCCAGTTTCATGTCTTCTGGTAGCAAACGAAAACCTTAGTGAAAAAGGATCATAGGTCACTTGTTGGTTGTTCATCAGCGTACTCACTCAGTAGTTGAAGTAAAAATGATCACCACTCATAAAGCAAATTTTGTTTTCAAAAACTTCTTCCTTCCCAAAATTACACGAGATGGCAAGCACTACAAACCACTTGTTTCTTAATTTTATCTACAGGTAGGAGTGTTGGTCTTATTTTCAAATGGGATTAAGAAAGAATGTAGAACTTGTGCTCTTTGTTAACATTACCATGAGAGCATTTTTGTGCCAATGATCATAACTTGGCAATTTGAACATTAATGTAAGACCAAATCGCACTCATAAACGGTAGGTTTCCCAACAGCAGCTAGAAGTCAAGAATTCAGACACCAATCAAGACTGGTGGGTCTCTTAAGACTCATCAAACCCTGGAAACCTCTGGTCAAGTCATAGAATTAGAAGCTGCTGCTGAAATAACTCGAAGTCACAGGAACTAGAAACTAACTCAAAATAAGAAGTTCAATAAAATCAAACAAGGCAGCAATTCAGTTTCAATTTTTTATCAAATGGAGGCCAATGTGAAGGGATGTTGTTCTCCGAATTATTCCCCTGATCTGAAGAAAAGTTGCAGAGATGCAGGTCTTCCAAGCAGGCAGCCGTAGGAAATTCAAATTGAACAAACCAAGTCAAGTCTCAGAATTAGAAACTAACTCAAAATTAGAAGGCTTAAGGATAAAATCTAATGAGTCACAGAATTAGAAACCAACTCAAAATTAGAAGGCTCAAGGATAAAATCTAATAAGTCACAGAATTAGAAACCAACTCAAAATTAGAAGGCTTGAGGATAAAATCTAAAAAGGCAAAAGTTCAGTTTCAAATTTGGCAGGAAAGAAAAATCTACATGAAAAGGATGCTGTGCTCTGAATATTCCCCTGATCTGATGAAAAGGAGCAGAAATACAGATCCTCCGAGCTCCAGCAGGAAACTTACAAACCAACCATCCACAAACCTGTTCAGGAGGTATCTGAAACTCCAGCAGATATGGATTCCTTGGTGATTTAGGGGAGGAATTGGATAGGTGAATATATCTCAGAACTGCAGCTTTATTGGATCTCAGGTTGCAAGGGTCAGCAAGGCAGGCTTGATCAATAAAAGAAAAATAAAAACCAACTGGCAGCATGAATGAAGTTGACCACAAACACTGTTAACAAGAACAGTAGCACATAGGCAACATCATTCTTTTATGCATCAAAAAAAAAAGTCTGTTTCTCATTTTCCTTGAGGACATTGACAAATGCTGTAGGCTGCATGATTCAAAATTTTAAGCTCCACACAAGCCATGATTTACCAACAGTTGCAAGGTAAATCAAAAGAAGAGCCAAGAGAGTCCCCAGCAAGGTGTGTCATACTCTCAAAAGTAAAGGACAGATTACAAGTAGACATGTCTAAATTAGAAAAAACGATCATATCATTTGTCCTCAAAAAAATGGTCCCATAGTTAGACCAACTCACCCAAGAAAACTATTCAGCCTCATTCAATAAAAGCAATCACCCTAGGGTTTTCAGAATCTGGTTAGGTAGAATCGATATGATTTATAGTTAATTGTGCTAAATAACATATTTCAATTCCAATCTCCATGTTAATACAAAGAAATATCAGAAATTTTGACCACAATCTAACCCCTTTTTTTGAAATGTGATTAAATGGTACACTAATGACTAGCACCATACAGTAGAACATACAGTAGAACATGGATAGTTGATGCAAATATGAACAACTTATACAATACAGTGTAAGAGCAGTGGATTATTTCGTCTAACCTGTTCAAGTCCACCCCGGGAAGAAACCTCTACAAAAAGCCGGTGTAAGTCTAGTTCCTTGCCACCTATTGTTGGAATCCTAAAAATACAATAGCCATGAAAACAATGAATGTCAAAAGATGTTCCAACATACTTGTAAAGAGAAACTAATGACAATACAATAAATAGGTTACACAAGGTCACTATCATTCCAGAACTTGGTCCCCCCAACCCCCCAGAAAAAGACTGCGCCAATATATTACTAAGAAACTACTACATTGAAGGCCATGTTACTTTCTAATAAAGGAAATAGAAGCATTAATGAAGAGAAAGTACAAATCCAGATGGGACTACGCAAGATCTTTTGCATCATGTCTTGCTTTACTAAGTTCCTTCAAGAGCAAGTTCTTAATAAAAAAAAAGAAGGCCAAAACCTTCCAATGCTTTGGATGAAGAAGTAAGCTAATAGTTCTGTCTTCTTTTGAACATTTCTCATTTGTTTGTAGTTCAGATTACGGTCTTCAGTTTTCTTTTTCTTTTTATTTTTTCCTTTTTCTTTTTTCTTTTTTTCCCTAATGCAACTGTAGTCTCTATGAAGTTGCAAATAATTTTCCTTTTCTATCAAAACAAGGATATTAGGGAAAATCTAAAAGAATAGACATAACACCCAAAAAACTTAAATTTACATATAATCGTGCATTTCTTTTCTCTAGATATGTAAACGACATAAACAAACATATTGTAGTTTTACATCCATCATATTTCTTACCGAAGACCCAATTCCACAAGTTTATACTTTAAATGGAACATGATCAATACCAAGTAATGTGTGTAACTCCTTCTAGTGGGTGGGTGATTAGTAGTTGATAATTTCATCAACTTGAGTGAAGCTCAAAAGTTGCTACCTAATTGTAACTCCTTCTATTGATAGCAAGCTTAGTTGTCACATAAAAAAGGTAGGGGTCCTTAATGGGACTACCCAGATTCAACTCAAAATTATGCCTTTGATGTCAGCAACCTTCAAACTGACAAAAATCAAACGGTGATGCAAGTATAACTGGGTAACAAACAGATGTTGTCATCTAATTGCTGACGATTAAATGGACATCGGTTCCTCACAAAATGGTAGAATCCACCAAAACCATAACATATCTCTTTAAAAGCCTTGCACAATAGGTAATAGGTCAACTGTGATAAATATCTAACACAACAGGATATAATTGCCAAGCCTTTTGGTTACGCTACCTGGACACTTGAAATTACGAGCCTCACCAATGTGATATGAAGATATCGATTTTGATGTAGACACACCAAGTACTACAGTCACACCACTCATAGTTCCACTAATCTACCGATAGTAGTCTACTGCTGCTACTACAAATATATGTATATGAAGAAACAACTACCTACTCATACATACCTATATGGCTAATTTGATCTTCGTTTAAAGTTCAAATTAATTTTTGGCCATGATAAAACAGACGAAGTACAGCAAAGAGAATACATATAAATCATTAACAACATTCATACATATCTGTAAGAAAAATTAGTTATACAATACATAAAAATATGGAAACTTCTCCAATCGAATAATTATTTTATTTCAATCATATGAAATTAACAATAAAATATATAGCACTAAAGCTCTATGTACCTCAGTCCCCATCGAGGCCTCACCAAGTCTGACACCTTAGAACAGAGCTTGTTTCTAACACCCACAACTTTCTTGATATAAGGAAAGTTATTCTACAATGACACTAAATTATTTATATCAATAGAAAGGTAGGGAAAAAATTATTTATATCAATAGGTAACATAGAAAAACCACGTTCAAAAATCTAAAACAGAAGATTCTCTATAAGCTTGAGTTGCTGAATCAGGTACTTGCCTAATCCAACTCGTCAGCTCGTTGTTGGTTTCTAAACACCCTCAACCATGTCAATGTAAGATAACCCTTTAGGTCCCACAAGAAAAGAAAAATCTGCAATCAAACTCACACCTAAATCAAAGGCAGAATGGGAACAATCACCAGGTTGGCATTTTATGAGATTCAATGAGCAAAAATGATTACATTATTTAGGACCCATGATGCAATGCTGCCAAACACATTACCTTGTAATCTTGTTCTTGTTTATCTTCATAGCACATTAAGAAATAATATATACTAAAGCTGCATTTTGTTGTCTAGAGATGGATAGAAAAGAAAACAATTCTATTTGTATGGTAAAAATGGGGGGAAATGAAAATAAGATACAAATATAGATTAATAAATCCAAGATAAAGGAGAGACTTTCTACAAGAAAGAGAGGGGAGACCTCATAAAATGCGTAGATATCTCAATTTTCCATACTTCGTTTTATATTGGTGTTATTGTTTTATCAAATTGAACCAATTCAACCAAGAAATGATAAAATGTGTAGATATTTCAATTTTCCACGCCATTTTATTTTGGTGTTATCGTTTTATCAAATTGAACCAATTCAAGCAATGGTTCAATTTAAGTGATTTTAGGGGTTTTTCTTGAAGTACTTAGTTGGGCTTGATTTTTTAGTCACTTTTTGTTCTACTCAATTTAAGTTACCTAATAAGTTAACGATTGGGTATAGGGTTATTGAACACAAATTTTTTTCTAAAGAAAAGGCTATTTGCTGCTCTTTTCCATTGAAAATTTTGTTTGAGTTACATCAAGGCTGGTTGGATTGATGTGTGACCTGTGATCCAATTGACATCTTGCTGTGTGAAGCCTGATCGTAAAGGAATAGGTATTCACACTGGTCGACAACTTCCAGTGGGTAGTCCAGGTGGTTTTTTTGGTTCTCTTTTGAAGCTCTTCACTATTGTTTAATTTGAATTTGTCCCTATGATCAAAGTTGGAGGTATTTTTCTGGCATTCATCACCAACAATAAGTTTGAACCATCTGCAGCCCCTCTGAATCTCCTAATCTCCACAACCTTAATCCTAGACTTCCCTCATCTCTGAACCTATTTCCCAAACTCTAAGCCCATCAAATACCAAACCAACCATCAAAACGGTTCCCAGTTCAATAGTACTCACTGGCCCACCCTCAATAGGAAACTAGATCCAAGCAGATCACTCATTTGACCACAAGAAACTCTAGCTTCCCTCATTTTCCTCTTCTCAAATACCACAGCCCTGCCACCAATTCATTACAGCACACTTCCCACCATTGAATCTTGACAAAACCCTCACTGAAAGACTCCCTTTCATCAATTGATCTAGACCATACCATCAAATCCTAACATCCCTTAAACCCTAACCCTAATTTGACCCAGAGAATTTACCATGTTCATAGCAGACCCTAGTTATTAGTTTCTGAACCACATTAATTCTCCTTGGGTTGGACAGAAATATACAGATTCCAAAATGCTCCTATCACACTTATCCGCTTCATCCATCCTATTTAATTCTTTGTGAAACATAATCCTCCATATCACCTTTTTTTTATGATAAAGCCTACATACCTAAGATAATCACTTTCCTAGATGTTAACTCTGTTTACTCCGGTCCTCAGCACTTCTACATGGGAGCTATTTTAAACAAAATACACAGGACAGCTTTACAGCAAGAAGCAACAATATGGGTAGATATTACAAATTTGTATGTGATGAAAAAAACTGGATGACAAATCTACGGGAGGCAAACTCTCCCCATGCCCTCTGTACTAGATTGAAATATCCTTCGAAGATCAAACAGGGTGGTATCTTGCTTATAATGTAAACTTAACAATCAAAGCTGAAAGTAAAACCATTTCGATCTAAATTGAAATTAATGTCGTTTCATATTTGAACTAGAGGACAGAAACTAGAACCAAAAAAAAAGAAAAAAGTCCTGACAAGATAACTTTCAGCCTTACATAAACTTGGTTCCCATGGAACAATGGAGCTTCTCCAGAGAATCCATGAAAAGCTTTCGATCTGCTACAACATCTGGGTACTTCGCAAGGGGGGAAGGATATGGTCGATAGTTCGGCGGTGTCTCTCTAACGGATACTGGGCTAGCATTACATGCAGAAGACGACACCATTGCCAAATCTCTCCTACCACTCGGACACTGTTCCTCCGTTCCTCTTCCCCTCTCAACCATATCTCGACTGCGCTGTTCTTGCCGAAACGTTTATGGATTCTGAGACTCGTAACTGCATGCATTAGAAAAGAAAATGAGTTAAAAGAAAAAAAAATCAACCCAAAAAGCCAAAAAAGGTGTTCCACCTTATTGCATGCAAAACCAGAGGCGTACACAAGCAGATAATACAGGGAGACCACATCAATAAGCACGAGATGGAAAGTGCATCAAAACAAAAAGACACCAAGGAACCCAGACAAACAAGCATGCCAATACCAAAAACTCGTGAACCAATACCAGCATAGAGCAGCAGTTATGCTCTTCATCAACCACAGAAGTTAAGAAATGGCATCTTGAAGAGATGGAGAGAGAAAAACACAATAGAAGAAACCCTAGATGTAATAACCCATAAGTACAAGCCCCAGTCACCATATAGAGATTCAGAGCCTGAAAAGTCTCCATCGTACAACAAAACTGGCTCTGCAGCCATGAATCAACCAGCTTTGAAACAGAGACAGAGGATTAGAGGAACAGGAGAAGGGCCGCCTATTGTGCTTTAGACCACTATAGGGATACTGCAGAGATGACTCTACAATGCAAAACCCAGGTTATGCGTCTCCAGCCATTAATAACTCTGCTCTGCACTGACATGACAATAACTTGTATTTGTGTCTCACTCTTGAGACCCGACATTGTTCAACCCTTCTAGTCCTTGAAATACCTTGAGGATGACAGTAATGAAGAAAACATCTTTACTTTTCAGAACAGCACCCCATACCCGTTACCACAGATTTGACCTTTCAAATCAAAATGTCTTCATTCATGGATGAAAACCAAAAAACCCAACAACAAAAAATGATCTTTTCCCCAGTTGTATAATCCATGGTCTTTTAATATACATTACTGTATGTGAAATGGAAATGAAAAAATAAGAAGCAACAACAGAAAGGAAACTAACCAGAAGAAATAAGAATATGTACAGTCATACACTATACACCCTTTTTGATGATATCAGAGGAAAGGAAAACGCAAAACCTACCATTAAGTTAAAGAGATAGTTTTAAAGGAAGCAAGGAGGAGAATCAACGTATATACATACAAGGAGGGTGTAAAACTAACCCTAAAAGAGGAGACAAGAGAAAATATTAAAAAAAAAAAAGATTAAAAACCCAAAACATTGATTAATGGTGATAGATAAGATTTCCTGTGAGGAGAGGAGGAGAAGGCAAGCAAAAAAATAGTGTCTTTTTTTTAATTTTGTGAAAAACAAATCGTGTCATGACTCCCCAGAGTAAACGGCACATCTCTCGATCTCATCATCATATTCATGGGATTAGATAAGAAGGAAACAGACGTGTGGTGGCGTAACAGCAGTGGTTTTGGATTTAATACAGACCATTTAAGCATTTTCACAAACACATTAGACCCAGTCTTCTCACCGTTTGGCTTCAAATTATTTCCATCATATTATTTTCAAACAAAAAAAAGGCCTTTTTTAGGTTTCAGAAAACACTTTTGACCAGCCAACCCCTATTTTAAGGATATCTAATGTCTTTATTATCACCTACCGTTTTCCCTTTTATTATGTCATTAATTATAGAAATATTAAATTATTATTAGAATTTATTATTTACTTTAACGGTAAGAATGAATTTTTATTTATTTTTATTTTTATTTAATTTTTTTGGCGAAAATTGAAATCCTGAACTGCACTGTTGGTGGTGGTTGGTTGGTTGGTTAGTTGGCGTTAGGGTAAGCGGGACCCACCACAAGATCTGCTCTTTCTCATCCTCGTTTACAGTTTGCAATTTGGATACGAGCATCATCGTACACTGCACCACTGTAACCAATAAGAACACAGAGAAAAGTATAATCAGCCATCGTGATGGTTCTTAGTGGGACACATGAGTTGTACTTCCGTTTGTTTTTTTTTCCGGTACAATATCTCTTTTTATATATAAAATATGATAAATTATTTTTTTTTTTTTTTTTTCTTTTTTTTTTGTCTAAGGTGCATAGTCATCTCGCCAGCTTGTCTGCACCTCGATCACATCCTCAAAAGAAGCTTTGTAGTCCCACAAGGATCGAACCCATGACCTCTCCACTAAGAAATATGGATCTTACTACTCTACCAATCCTATATTGACATTATAAATGAGAAATTACACATACTACTAGTAAGGGTTGAATCCATGACCTCTCCTACACCGTCGATGTAGGCCTACAATCCACCCTTGATTTGGTATTTTATATGAATTTGGCATAACTGTGTATTCTATCAATATTGGATGTTCACTTTTTGCTTTTCGAAAAATTACCCAATACCCACAATTAGTTTTTTTGTTAAGTTTGAATGCAAAATGATGGATTTGCCCTTATGTATGATAAACTGTCATTCTTGCCCTTTCCCTCTCACTCACACTACCCAAACTCTTAGGTAGGTGAAGGGGGAAACTTTTACCCACATTTGATTTTTATGTTAAGTTTGAATGCAAAATGACACATTTGCCCTTATGTGTGGTAAATTAACGTTATTGCCCCTTCTTTCTCAGACTACCAATCCATTAGGTTCCCCATTCACCATCTTCTACATAACCTTCGCTAAAAACCGCCTACCACCACTGCAACCACCAAACCCCCTCCCCCTGCTTGCGACCACCACCCCTACCTCCCCCCTGGGTTAGAGTTCATTTGTATCGATCATTTCTAAAACCCAGACACAACCCTTGTTTCTATGATATAATGTTTAATTTGAAAATTCTGCAACTTATTTGCTTATACCCGAGGTTTAAAGTAACGTTTGTATCGTATTGTCTAATACGTATCGTTATCACAATCCTACAATCATACATGCCGATGCGTATCTAAACTTTTGTTATTTCCGAATCGTCTATGTGATACACACCGATACATTGTGATATAATGCAATACACAATGATAAATACCGATAAGTATCGATCCAGCTTAAAAGAGGGGAAAAAGTCTGGTCTCGTGGCAAGTTGTAGACACAAAAATGAGTTGCAGACTATTGCTTTTCTTACTATCTGTGCATATAGTATATCAACTTGCCCATTGGCTCAAATCTTGTACATGGGGAGAATTTTCTTTGATTTACACACCCCAAAACTTAGGAGAACTAAATGTTCAAACTAAATAATGTGTTATGTCAAAGACTATAGTAGAGGTGGTCTTTGGTGCACATGGAAAATAAGGATCTATTCTTAAAATATGTATTAGTTCACATTTAGTTATCGTACATTAAGCTATGTTTGATTGCTGTAAACAGATCAGTGATGTAACTTGTCTTGTATTTCAAGAACCCTTTTTTTGTAATATAAAAAAGGTGGTGAAGACTGTGAGCACTCTACTCAAAAATATGGAAGTAAAAAATGACAATCTTGATTAAATTTGAAGTCAATATTCTTGAATATGCAACAAGTTGGAAGCATGAATTGCCTTGTCATTTTCTTTTTCTTTTATCTATTGCTCTTTACTCATCTCTCGTTGCTCCATTTTTCTTTTGCTAATTTCTACTTATTTTTTGCCTTAACTTTTGTTCTCTTAAGCCTTGGGTTGTTTACTAAACAAGTCTCAAAATATCACTATGTTGTCTTTTTTCAATCCATTCGGTTGCATATTTTGTTTCAACTCATTATGTTGATTATCCCGCGTGATTACACCGTTGACAACACACACTCATCTAAGAGAACAATTGTCAAACCTCTTAGGCATTTGAATAGACTAGAAGATGCGTTTGACACCAATTCGAGCAAATGAGTGGGGTGAAACCTTTAATTTTTGAAGGCATAAACTGCTTCATGGCAATCTGCAAGCCGTGTAACTAGCTGTTGCAAGATAATGAGTTAGACAATTGAGCCTCCCAATTGATTTTTTTTTTCTTTCTTTTTCTTATGGCTATCTACCTTCTTTCTCAATATAGAGTATATTGTTTTATATTTAAATTAGATTATTTTCATGTATATATATTGATCATTTCTATTATATTATTCACCCATCGATACGTATATTTGATACGATACGATACAATACGAACCGAAACGTCTTTAAAATCACACAACCGATACATTACCGATATTGCGATACTTTAAACCTTGGTTATACCCAATGCCTCCTTGCTGGCTCTCCCATAACAAACCCTAGGATTCGGTTTTTAAACGATTTGTGTCCGCAAATTAAACGATAATCTATCATTCAAAAACTAAGGCTTATTAAAAAACTAAGGTTTATTTATTCATTTCCCCCCTTGCCATTTGAGCAAACATTTTTTGTGTGCAATCTTCTAATTTCGCTCTCACTGTCTTCCATCTTCCTAATCGTTGATCTCCATTTTCTTGGACAACCAGATGGTGAATAATCCAAGACTTTATAGCGATAAAACCCTGCTTTATAGCGGTAAAATTTCAATCAACAACCAAGGATTAGTCGGACAACTTGTATAGTCTTTATTTACCTTTTGAGAAAACCCTGCTTTTTCAGAATGCATTATCAAGCCAACTTCCTGTAAAGAAAAAAACATAATATGTGGCTAAGAATTATGTGCTATGAAACTAATAATTCATCCTTACAAATATTCATCTTTGTCCCCGCTCTCACTTTGGCGAAGCTCATGTTGCCTTGAGCATCATTCCCTTATGCTTTAAATGATGATTATGTCTCTTAGGTGCATTTGAACATGGGATTTGAGAGAGGGACTATAAAAATAATAATCAATAACCGTAATTTTTTTAATCTGAAACAGATAGCTTAAAAAAAATAAAGCTTTATTAGATATTACATAATTAATAAATATCATGAAAAACCAAGTGACAGGTTCATTATTTGAATCATTCTTAAAGCATTTAACATTCATTAATAACTATTTCACAACAACAAACCTACAATTCTTTTGAATAAGGCTCTCATAAGATTCAAAGAGTTCGTCAATTTACACACTCGTAGCATAATAAAATTTAAGAAGTTTAACAAAAATTGTAAAGGATTATCAACTCCACAAATCCGCATTTGACAAAATAAAGTGACAATGTTTTAACAACATTAATAGGACATGTTAGAACAAAAAAGAAAATGTGTAGATATACTTAAGCAATGACAACAAGAAGTGGAAAAATACTAAATTTCATAAAACTCAATCGTAAATCATGATCCAGTATAGCCATAGCAAGATGATTACCAATATATCCATAGTAGTTAAAAGCTCATAAAAATAATCGAACTTGGGAAGAATAACTATATAGAACCAGCATGAACATTGACAATTTTGCCTCGTTGCTGTTGGCAGAGTCTTGAAAATTATCGATGCCTTACCGAAAGACAAAGTAGAGATTCCCTACCTAAAAGAAGCATTTTGCTTGTAATTAGATCCAATGTAGCTTGATGGCCATGAAAGACTGGTACGTATTAAATCTAAAATGTTAAGATTTATGAGTTATTTTTGTGGAATATTTAATTTGAATTAAGTTTTTATATTAGGATTAATAAGAAAGATGGTTCATTGGGTTAATTATGGCAAGAAAATATAGGGTATAAATTAAAAAAGAAAGGTTTTAATAACTTAAAAAAAAAAAGAGAATGATGCAAATAATTTTGAAAAATTATTTGGGAAAAAAACATAAAGACGGCCGTAAAAGATGAGTATTAGATTTAACATTGTAGGATTTAAGAGTTGATTTAGATGTTGAGGTCTTAGATTTAAAATAGTAAGATTTAATAGTTAATTTTGGATATCGATAAATTATATTTAAAATTTTGTTTCCATATAATATATAATTTAAATTTAATTTTATTTACTAAGATTTGATTGATAAATATATTTATTGGGCTAATTATGGCAAGAAAATAAATGGGTGTAAATGAATAAAAAAAGGTTTTAATAACTTGACAAAATGAGAACCAATGGGGGTTGGTCCAAGTGGTAAGCAGCTTAGTCCGCTTAAACAAGGTTTTGGTATCGAATCCTTGTGGATGCAAAAAATCCCCACTGGGAGACTCACCCACCACAGCCAGGTGTGCGACGCTGGTCGAACACTAATTTAAAATGAGAAGGATGCAAATAATTTGGAAAAAATAGTCTATCGTGACAAAAGGGTATTGAAATGGTAAGGTATTTAATTTGTAGAATATGTAATTTGAATCAAATTTTATTTTTATGGATTGATAACAGAGAGATTCATTAATTAAGGCAAGAAAATAAAGAATTTGCACTAAAATATATTATCTTTATATTTGATTTTGCAAATTGAATAAAAATAAAAGAAAAAAGGGTACCAACAAATTGTGAGGAAAAAGAAAAATGATAAGAAAATTAATATAAACAAAAATTATTTGAATGAAAACAAATGATACAATAGTCAAAAGAAATATTTGCCAAAAGAGGAATACATGCTTTAATATAATAGTATGATATAAAGAAAAATTTACTTTTGAGTCACTTATTCTAGATTGAAATCACGTGTTCCCTCGTCAATGGTGGGTAAGTAGAGTGGTTAAAAGCCCAAACTCCCATGGGGAGGTATTGGGTTTGCACCCAATCCGACGATGTTTCATTTTCAGTATTAAAAAAGCACCAGTACAAAAAAAAACCACGTGTTCCCTCCTTGACATGTCACCGGTTAAATGACCAAAAAGCCTTCATATAAAAAAATAAAAAATAAAATACAAGTATAGCCTCGAGGAAAACCATGAATGAGGCGCCACCGAACAAATGATCTTATACAATAGAAATGGGATGCGTAGTTGGATTCGACACTCTTACCTTCTTGCAAGTCTGCAACTTTTCGTTGTGAGGGTTCTTCATCTTCCTATTGAATATAAATGGGACTGAGCTATGTGTCAATAGGGCATATCTGACATTATAGCCAAATCAAGTTCGACGATTGTTAGAGGAGCAGTGGACAAGTCTAGTCGAGATGGGAGAGAGATGCTTTAGCTTCAATCATTGGAGCGGGAAGGTCTATATGATAATTCATGTTATTTGGAGCCAGAAGAGCTGTTTGATAATTGATGTTAAATTATTGTCGTCATATCGACTTGGGGGGGGGATATAGAGCAGTTGATGGATTGAAGCCCTAGTTTGATTATTCTAACCACCGGATATGTGGGTGAAAAGGTCACATCACATCTCTACTTGAATTGGTGTCAAATGCATCTTCTAGTGAATGTCCAATGCCTAAGGGGTTTTTGTAGCTGTTCTCTTAGATTAACGTGTGTTATCAATTGTGTAATTACACGGGGTTATCAACATAATGGATTGAAACAAGATATGCAACTGAGTGGATTGAAAAGGACAGTAGAGTGAAAAAGAAAAATGGAGTTTTCCAAATCAGTGCATTGAAGACCACATTTACTGTAGTCTTTGACATAACACATTCTCAAGTCTGAACATTTAGTTCCCCTAAGTTTTGGGGGTGTGCAAATCTAGGAAATTTCTCGCCATATACAAGATTGAGTGTTACTGGGTGAGTTGATCTACTATATGCACAAATACTAAGAAAAGCAAGAGTTTGCAACTCATTTACGCATCTACAACTTGTCACAATACCAATCTTTTTCCCTTTTTTTAGTTGGATCGATACTTATTAGTATTTATCATTGTGTATTCCATCCATCGCAATGTATTGGTGTGTGTTACATCGCATTAGCGCGTATCGGCTGATACATTTAGAGACGTGAGAGATGATTTCGAAAAATGAAAGTTAGATATGTACTGGCCCGTATCGTATCATAGGCTTACGATACCGATATATATCAACGGATATAAGATGGAAGTCGAAGGTTTGGGGATTGACATGGCAAAGACTGTAGATTGACATGAATAGGAAGGAGCAGGTCCCTTGAGAATAGCTTTATTATTACTACACAAACACCCCCTCAAAAAAAAAAAAAAAGGGAAAAAAATACAAACTTATTTAAAAAACAAATTTTCTTTTTGGTGTTTTCGGACACTATTTTATTTTTGTTTTTTGGTATTTTCGAACACTATTTTTTTTTTTTGGGGGTATTTTCGGACACTAAGTGAGTATTTATTGAGAAAGAAAAGTCATTTACATAAATTTTCTTTATTTTTCACTTAAATTCAAAAATGAGTTTCAAGAAAGTAAAACCATCACGGACAATTGCCAATGTGTATAGTTAATGCTTACACTAGGCAATCCTGAGAGAGCATTTCATGGGTTTAAAAACAACGGATTCACGGGTCAACCTTAGAAGTCCGACCCGGAAAAGATTTGTGCAAACTGAACCAACCAGAAACTAAGCCGGTTTTTGGAAAAACACGTGGTTCACTTTGGTTTTCTCAGTCAAAACAGGTGGAATTGCGAGAAGCTTAAATCCAACCGGGATATTTTAGCATGAACCAGACCGAGATTCGCAATAATGATGCGAGTATAGTGAAATCGTGTTTCGGGTCGGGTCGAGAACTGGCATCCATAATACATACACAGCCCGCGCGTTCTTCCTTGTCCTAGTTATTGAGGAGGAGGACATCACAGAAGAACGAAGGCAACGAAGGACTCTAGGGTTTCAGTTTCAGGTGATCAGATCAATTGAAATTTCACTATTGAACCATAAAATCAAACAATTAATCTGCGAAGGACGATGGCGATGGGCGTAATTGAAGGGGTACGTGATGGATTCTTTATATTTGTCGCTGTATCGTGTTTGTGATTGTGTTAGGTTGAACGCCAAATTTCTGAAATTCTTTTATTATTTTGAATTTTATAAGCTCCGAATTGTCTGTGAATTGTTGGCCATTACGTACAACACGTGAGGATGGATTAAAGTTATTGTCATGGTCATGTAGGGTTCTGTCGCTAGTAAGTTCAATTCAACACCTCATCGTTCTCTGGCTTGCTTGGCTAACTAGTGCAGAATTTTCAAGAAATAGGGGTATTTGGGTTCAATTGGATCAAGGGACAATGCCCTCTTCTGGGCTGTGTTGTTATCCTCACTGCATATGCTTGTAACTGAGTATCTTCGTTTCGGGAATGCTGAGAACTCTGTTTCTTCTTCATTTCCGTTCCTTGCTGCAGAATGATTTCCATGAAATGTTGTTGTTTAAGCTTTTAATTATTCTCTAAGTTGTGTTCGTATGGCATCAGTTATTACGTTCTTATCTTTTTTTAATTTTTTTTAAATAGGCATTGGAGACTGTTCCATATTGGTTTTTGAAAATCCATTCATTTACTGGTAATACAGCTGCCTAGCTGAAGTGAAGTCTAGGCAGCTTAAGAATCACTTATATAATGCAGCGGACCACTCAATTGTATATATTACTAAGGGGGAGAGGGTTATCTGAGCAAGCAGGGTACCTTACATGTTCTCTCATTCAATTTTTTTTAATCATTGTTTCTTGCTCCTGAAAATGATTGATATAAGGGAGAGTGTGAGGAGGCACCGTGTACTCAGGGAGTTTTTTTGATATCATTGTATATTAACATATTTGATTTGCTTCTGTAAGTCCAATTGCAAGCATTTTAAGGGCAAGAGGGTAACTTCCAACTAAAGGAAAAAAATGCACATGTATGATGACACATTGAAGCCGACTGACTTTCTTAAGAAAAACTGAAGAATGGACTTTCCATATATATATGTATATCTGCTCAAATAGTCAACGCAACGAGACTTTGTTTACGATCCGGTGGATTTAAAAAAGGAGCAATGTACTGTTCTGTGACAGTATAGGACTGATGCCATTGCCCAGGTTGATGTCTGTCTTGGATGTGAAAGGGTTGGTTAAATGATGTCTTAACTATTGAGCTCATTATTATCTTGTTTATTGCAATGTTGCCTGGGTTGATGTCTGTCTTGGGTGTGAGAGGGGTTGGTTGAATGATATCTAACTAGTGAGCTCATTACTATCTTGTTTATTGCAATGTACCAGTCTTTTTTTTTTAAAATTTTTTTTAATTAAAATGACTGTCACTATCCTCTTTGAGTTGCATATGGACTTATATGGCAAATAAATTATTGTGGCTGACTATGATGTTCTCCATTAGAAAGCAATTGGGGTGTATTGTGAGTTCCAGCTAGAATCCACTTGGATGGTTGCCAGCATAGAACTGTATCATAAGTTGTTTCTCTTTCTTTTTGCCATAATATGTTGGAATGAAAAAATGTAGTGGTTGTGGTGGGTCTAATTCCCCGAATGGATACTGAAAATATCAAACATATAGATAAATATTCTTATTCATGTATATTAATTACTGTTAAATATAAACATATCAAATAAACTTGTACTAGAACAGAATACAGAAAATAAATTATGTAGTGTTGAAAGTAAGGCATAAAAGACATAAGTTAACACTATTGTACGTGAGAGTATTATACGTAAATACTGGCAAATAACCATCAGTGTGTGTATTTGTGTATCCAGTCACTTGAGTGTGTGTAGCTTTTGCTAAAGGACAGGCATTGTATCAAAGATATGAGAAAATTATGAAAAGTTAATGTCGAGGCATACCAAGGAGATATGTTCTCCCAAGAAAAGACAATTGCAAAAAGTTCACCTATTACCAAAATCATATTAGAATGAGTCTTCCAGCTTTGGCATTGCCATCAGCCATCATAACTCAACCTACTCAAAGAAACATCCCAAAGAGCAGTAAGCAGAAAAATGGTACCTCGGTCTATCTTGGATATCCCACTCTATTTGTTCCCTGGTATGTATTGGAAATTCAGACAGAACAGCTGATGAATCTGCACTTCTAGCGGCTGCTTTTGCCAGATAATCAACTATTGGATTACCTTCTCTGGAGCAATGTGTACTCTTCCTTGAGCACGCCTCCAAAAATGAGATTAATGCCTGGGGTTGTCCCATGGTATTTGCCTTTGAATGAATAGAGTCATTCAATTTCAGTCTAAACTCATTTTCCTTAATCCTAGTTACTATTCCTTTGCTCATTTAATTCCATTGATCAAACCTTCAAATTCAGACTGAAGGATTTGTGACCCACCTAGATACAGACTGAAGTCACTGAATGATGATACCATCCAACCCTAATTAATCCCTTATTACTGCACCAGCTCCTGCACTACCAGGATTCCTGATAGGGCACCCATCCCTTATGTGTATGTAGTTGAGCACATCTAGTATGATATTAATTTTCTACTCAGAACTTCATTGTGGTGGACATTTCCATGTCTTTCTATTGTTTTTTTAGTCAGTCTATGTGCCGGTATATTCAGATACATATATGTCGGTGGATATTTAATTAGGACCTACCCAGACCATGAGTTGTGGGAGCCTCATGCACTGGGTATGCCCTTTTTGTTATGTAGATCTGTGTATCCAATTATCTATTGTACCTAAGTATTTATGAGTCAATTCATCTACCTGTCTATATTCATGTATAGATATCTACTGGATCTAATTGTCTTGTCTGTTCATTGGCCTATCACTTTTTTTTGTTCTATCTACAAATGCAGTCAATGATGCCATAGGTTTTCTATTACCTTATTCATACTAGTTAAACACAAGATGGTAATGCCCCTCGGTGAACGTTTTTTCACAAAATATGTGAACAAACGTGCAGGCTGCCATAGATTTTCTGGCACCTGCTTATACAAATTATTACAGTATGATGCACTCTGCAAGCAGATAGATATTTCCTTTGAATTTTTAAGACGTGATATTTCCTTTGTATTTTTAAGACATTTTCATTGGTTAGTTTCATACTTTGTTGATCTTTAGTTAGAATATTCTTAATTGTCAAACAGAGCTGTTATATTAGTTTCTGTATTTTGGGTCCTACAAGTTGTTTTCTGCCCTTGTCTATATGTTTACATCTGCAAGAGGAATAATGGATAATGATCTCACTTAGGCGATAACTTACTCAATTCTTGTGTTGCTCCCGGTTTTTTTGCCCAGTACCTTTGGGTGCAACAAGCATGCACTCCCTCATTGATGTAGTTATGTAGTAGATTAATTCTCTATATGTCATGCATCTTGTAATTATTTATTTTTCATTTCATTGAATGACCGACAGTTTAAAGTTGAATTGTGTGTATCTGATCACAGTAAATCTTTTTCATTTCACTTCTTGTTTGCCGGTTTTTTTATTTCTGAATTTAGGTTTCTGAGGGAGTTTTTGAATCCAAGTCATTGGAAACATTTCTGTAGAAATTGAATAGCAGCCATCAAAGGCATGCATGGACATAGCCCTGGATCTGATCTCTTGGTAAATGCCGAGGTTGACTCCATGGGAGGGGTCATTGATGGTGGAGTTGGTATTGATAGTAAATTCTCTCCACGTCGAGCAGCAATCGAGAAGGCTCAAGCAGAGTTGAGGTAACAGTTATGTTCAAAGTTCTATGTATCAGTACTTATCAGGCTATTGATCTAGCCTAATGTAGACCAGTATTGTCTGTGATTGATTGATCCAAAATACAGATACTAAATCCGTGCCTTCATTCCCTTCATTCCCCCTCCCCCCACGGGTTTTCTCTTAATTTAAAGCCAAAAAAACTTGAATTTTATTTATTACAGGCAGGAGTATGATGTTCGTGAAGAGCGGAGAAGGGAGCTAGAATTTCTGGAGAAAGTATGATTTTTATGGACCCTATTTTACTTTCTTGAATTTACTTTTTTGAATTTTCTGTTAGATCTGTATGGTGGTTTAAAGCTCTCTTTCTTTCAGGGAGGTAATCCTTTGGATTTTAAAATCAGGCCTGCAACCTCAGTCAGTGTGCAATCTACTTCTTTGACTGATCAGCCTGTTGAGCAGCTTGTTACCAGGTATCATCCTTGTGTTAAAGTAGGTTGTCAGATCTATTGTTAGTAAATACATGGGGATTTGTTTTATTGGTTGGATTATTCGGATGTTGCAGTGAAGCAAAGGGCAGCTCTGCATTGGTTGCCTCACCTCATGGAGATTCTGTTGACAGTAGTGGCAAGCCAGGGGTTCCTCCAAGTCGGGAGCCAAATAGTGGGGATAATCTCTTGCTTTTTGATAGTGAAAATTATTCACTGGAGGGTAGGAGGAACTCTAAACATACTGGCAGAAGAAATAACATTGCTTCATCGGAGCAGTCCTCTCAGCTAGGTGGGAACCGTGTGAAGGATTCTGAAGACGCAGTGATATCCCCCCATGGGAAAAGTCAAGCATATGCTCGAAGGAACAGGTCCAGATCAAGTCGTGACAGTGCTTGGGCTAGTTCAACTGATATAGCTCCACCTATTGATGGTAACAGACCTTCCAATCTACCCTCTGCTCGTCATGGTTCAAGGGATGCAAAGGGGTCAATAAGTGAAGCAAAGGTCAGTCAAGCAAAGGCCCAAAAGGACTGTATTTCTCACACAAAATCAACAGGTCCAAATGGCAGTTTGGTTTCTAAGACTTTGGCTTCTGAGAATCAGGTTGACATGGAATTGGATGCTGGGCAGTCTATTAAGGCAGCTACTGTCGCGCCAAAAGTTACTCTCCTGGAAGGGCCTGAAGTTACAGTGTCTAGAGACTTGCAGGATGCTAATGGTAATCGGCAACTGCTAGTTGATGATGATAAAGTTCGTGATTCCACTGCTTGTGTTTCTCTTGGCTTGGGTGAACAGGGGGTTTCATCTGGTCTAGCTAGCAACCCTTCTATGGCAACTGTGAAGACAGAGAATCACCCTGGTGTACATGAGACTAATGGGTTCAATATGCCAGTTAGAGACGAGAAAGGCATGCAAAACCAAGATAAAAATGGAACTACAGCCTTGAGTACAAAGGGGTTAGAGTCAGAATCCTCGAGCACCCAGATTACCCATATCTTAAATGGGAATACCTCCAATGATCCTTGTCTGGATAAAGTCCAGGCTAACGGGAATCCTGAAGAACAGCAAACAATCTTTGGAGAGAATCTTGTTACTACTAATGCCAATTTGGTCAAACGACACAGTGAGACCAATGCTGTTGATGCTCTTGTTGCGAACAGTAATGTTCATGATCTTGTTCAGCAAAACCTCAGCAACAATGTCTCTGATGTCAAATTTGAGGAAGAAATATGTGATAGTAGATCTGATTTGCAAAATGAGGGGAGACCTCCTGACTTTGAGGCGGTGGGACCAGGTGAAAATGTTGGTCCAAAAACAGAGAATAAGCTTGATAACTCATCAGGGGATAATTCCAATTTGAAAAAGCCTGGTTTCTCTCCTCAAGGTGGACCTTCTAGTACTGCTGTGTCCTCCAACTGTGAGCTTCAGGATCCCAGTTTTTGTGTGAGGGGCCGTGTAACTGTCTCTGAGCCTCAAACTTGTACAGGGAACCAGCTAAAAGTATCGAGCAAGGAGCATGAAGATTTTATTCTCAAAGAGGCACAGACAATAGAAGTAATTTCTGATTCTAGTCTCTGATATTGCATCTTTCTTCCTGATTTGATGAGTGCAGTTAATTTATTTTTATTAATGCAATGAAATTCTTTTGGTAGTCAACATTCTGACTTGTTCTGGCTACAGGCGAAGCGTAAGAGGATCGCAGAGCTGTCTGTGGGAAATTTGCCCTCTGAGTACAGACGCAAATCTCACTGGGACTTTGTCCTTGAGGAAATGGCATGGTTGGCGAATGACTTTATACAGGTATCTAAAATTGGAAAGAGACGGACCTAGCTGGTTGTTGGCACACTTTATGGCATGTACACCTTTAAGTTACTAAGATGATGGTCATCAAAGTTTTGTTTTGAACATTTAATTGACTGTTGGGTTCATTAAAATCAGTGAGTACTTCGATTTGGAAGAATTAACTTCTTAGATCTCACATTGTTTCACTTTTGATTCTGTGATTAGGAACGTATTTGGAAAATAACTGCTGCTGCCCAAATGTGTCATATGGTTGCTATTACTGGTCGGTTAAGGTTTAAAGAACAGAATATAAGTCGGAAGCAAAGAAAATTAGCTCACGTCATGGCAAAAGCTGTCTTGCAGTTCTGGCATTCAGCCAAGAAATTTCTAAACAATAATGATCCAACTGTTGGGCTTAAAGAATGGAATGCAGCTTTTGTTAGATCCCGAAAGGCTAATGCGAGTGAAGTCACTGGAGACCGTGTTGAAGAACATAATACGGTAGTGGTTGGCTTTTGTCAAAATCTAATTTCTGCTGCTGGTGCTATATTATGATTTCATTGTTTCCATATTCCAGTAAATCTTGGAATGCCATATTGATCCTTCCATTGTGATTTCGCGATCTATTTTTTGCCGTTGTTGTTATACAGTGAGTTTCTTTGTCTATATTTTTTGGTAGTTCTTAATGGATTTCCATATCGATTCTTCTACTATGCTTTTCAATTTTGAGTGTGATATTGTCATTGAAGTTTTTATGGCTTCATTTTGTAATAATTTTATCTTGGTAAGTTGGTATATGGTATTCCTTTTAATGTATTATGGATTTTATTTCACAATGAAAAAAGAACAAAAGAATCTACTGCATACAGAAAGAGTAATCTATAGGGTGAAAGTGAAAACTACATCCAGAAGCAGCACAATCATTGTGAAATTAGGAAACACAAAATTTCCACAACTCACAACCTATTGCTCGTTCACTTTTCTAATTGAAGTGCAATGCATAATGGGCTCCTTAAAGATGATTTTACGGTTATCAAAATGTGCTGGGAAGGTGCCTGATCTGGTTGCCATTGTTTAGAGATATTTTGGTAGGGACACATCATTCTTACCCTATATCATATGAGAAAGTATGTTCAAGATCCTAAATTCTGCAGTAACATCAACCCGATAACTGTCTTGGGGGTGGGGGGAAGGGGTCCCCCTTCGGTGCTTGAATGGAACTGCAGTTGCTGCCTTTAGCCAGGGAATTACTTTCATAATTGATAGAGTTTTAATTTTATTATTTTTTAAAATAACTGGGAGGAGGCCTTATTTGAAGTTTTCTTTGTTAAGAACTAAACTTACTTTTACAATTGGTGATCCACGATATTTGACCTTTCAGTTGAAACCGCTTGCTATCTTCACAAACAAGCTGTTTGGAAGATGGAAGACTGAAATGCCAAGTAATATTTATCAACTTCTTGACAACGATCAGTTATATGAGGCTAATGATGTTGGGTTGTCATGGATGCCAAATTGAGGCATTTGAAGTGTTGCTTTCCACTTTAGGTGGATCATTGAGAAGGATTCGAGAGATATAGATCTGTGGCTTTCCAGTAAAAATAGAGCTTTCATGATGCGGGAGCTGTTTGATGGCTGGGCTGAACCTGGTTGAGAACCCAAACTAAGATGAACTGGGTCCCAACCTTGTTCTGTTTTCAACAGGGTTTAGTTTATTTGGAAAGAATGAAAGATATGTAATCTTTATTTTGGTTAGCTATTAGATGTGTAGAGAAATTTCCATTTTTGGTTTTATCGAGTTTTTATTTTTATTAGTCTAAGTTAGGAAGTAATTAGGAATTTTTTTTTAATCTTATGTTATAGTTTTGTTAATAGGTGTGTATCCTATGAAAGCAGATCTAAAGGAGTTAACGGAAATTTGAGTTTGGTTGAAGCCCGTGGGGTGGTGCTTGTTTGATTACCCCACCCCTTCCCTCTCTTTTTTCTTTACTCTGCGATTCCTCTTCCCTTCTTCCTCTTTCCATCTTCTTTTCACATATAAGACATCTTCTCATCTAGGTGCAGTTTTGCCTACTGTGCTCTTTTCATTCTTGGATGGCACTTGCTGTTCTAATTTATACTGTCAACCTATTCCTTGTTAGATATCCTTGGAGCCTCACTCCTTTGATCTCAGAAGTCAAGGTTTTCACATCCCTAACCATTGAATATCCTAAGCCTGTTCTGTCCCAGAAGTCTTCTCTGAGGAGAGATTCATATCAGCAAGTAAAACCCAAGACTGCGACTACTGTCTGGGGCCTACTGTTGAGCTTGTCTTGTCTTCTTTCCTCTCCAATTGGAGCATTGAATTCAGTATTCAGCAGGGTTCCTGATTATGACATCTCCTTCCACTTATGGTCTATCAATGCCTTCCTGAGAGAGCTTCCTGCCATCACTCCTCATTTTCTTTCTGCTGTCCTGTTTTCATAGGTAGGAGCTGAGCTCTTTAATCCCCCTTCCCATGATTCCTTACTCCTTCATTTATTTTCCTAGTTTCCCGTAATGCCCCTCTTGTTTGCCTCTCATCCCCCCCCCCCAGGGAAAATTTTGCTGCAAGTCTACAACTACAACTTCTGCATTGTCCCAACGAATTAGGTTGGCTTTCTGAATCCTTTCTAAACGAAGTAGGGAAAAAGTGAGGTCCTCACGTAGGGAAAAGAAAGCAAGAGGAATAGAATAAATATGTGAAATGAGAAATGAAACATGAAATATGTAAAACTGCAATTAAGAGGAAAGAGAATAATCCAGGAACTCAGGAAAATCTCAGCTATTTTCTGCAATGTGGATCCTTGCTTTCCAATTGGCTCTGGATTGAGACCATGCATGTCATTCTTCATAACCTCACCTATGGTCATTTTGGGCCTGTCTGCTCATTAATTGGAATCAGATCACTTTCCCTCATCAGGGTTTCCCTAGGCCTTCGTTGCACCTGGTCAAACCACCCAGGACAACATCGTAGAGTTTATTGCTGATTGTGGAAACTTCCACACCAACTCTAATACTTTTGTAACTTTATCATTCCTAGTCTTGCTGTACTTGCTCTTAACATCCTTATCTCTGCAACATGTATCTTCTCTTAATGTCACTTCTTAAGTACCCAACATTTTGCCCCATGCATTATAGTTGGCCTGACAATGGTCCTACATAACTTACTCTTCGAGATTTAGAGGAATATGTCGGTCAGACATCTCCACTTCACCTATTCTGCTTTAATTCTTTCTGAAAGACCAACATCTATGTCACCTTCTTTGTGAATTTGATAGACCCTAGGTATCTAAAATAGTGTCTTGGCAATATTTCTCTCTCCCTAACTAGGAAATCCTTGCTGCGGCCTTCATTGATCTCACACCGGTCAACACACTTTAATACATATATGATACATTTGATCATGTCTTTTCGTGGACGTGCTTTTGGCGTAGTGGTGGCAACCTCCTATATAGAGGCAGTAAGATCAAGGAGGTCTCAGGCTTGAGCCTCCATCCCTCCACACCTTCCCCCTTCCCTGGGCCTTGAGGCCCCTGGTCCTTGTGACTGGGTTTATGATGACCTAAAAGGAAAAAATTACATCTTTTCTCAATACCTGTCCCTTAGCAAGAGCAAGGCAGATTAAATGTCCTAGGCTTGTCACAATTCTATGGGGATCTCACTAGGCTTGGTGTCTTGCCTACTTTTGTCTTTCTTAAGGCCTCTTTAACTTTCATACGTGTCTATGATATATGGTGCCTCGATGAATTTGAAGTTAACTGGTTTAGTCATACTCAAGTGATTTCCAGTTGGTAGTTCATAAAAATACTCATCACATTTCCTAACATTGTCCTCATCCCTTACCAAACCTATCCCTCATCAACCAATAGAGTAAATTGCTGCATCAGACGGCTTTAAAAATCAAACGGGTTCATTTCCGTTAGAATGGTTATTGATGCAATTGTAAAGACCATTATATCCTTATGTATAGTGGGGGTAAAAAGACCTCATACATTTCTCCATTAGACTTATTCTTGAAAAAGTCTTGATGATTTCCCTCTCACCCCAAACCCTATCTCAGTTTGCGGCTTAAGAACTCTATTGTTGAACCTTTATGCAGACAGTTGAACAACCGGTAGTAGCTCCTCGTGCAACTGACACCATCATATCCTCGTTTTGCCAATAGCCGAACCTGCAACTCGATTAAGAATTTTGAAGTTAAAGAGAGAATGGCAGCATGCTGAAGAAATAACAGAAGTTGATTTTCAGACCACCTGTATCCTTGGAACACCGCCTCGATCACCTGCAGCACCGAAACAGGAGAACCCCTTGTATACAAAATGCCCAAATCAATCCCTTTTTATACAGTAAGGGTCATGCTTAGGGTTCATCAGTCCAAAGAATCAAAAACAGAAAGCGTCAAAAATACCAAAGAGAAGGAGAATGGAAGAAGATCATTCACAACACTTGTGTAAGAAACGACAAAAGGGGATAAGAGAATATGCAAATCCGGGAAAATAAAAGCTACAATATCTATGCAGTCTGTAGTAGCTTTCAATATTTTATGTTTCTAAACTTGAATTTTACTCTTTCTTGGGGACAGAATTCTTAGCCTATGGACGCTTAACCAAGATTTTGTTATACAACTCGACCTTGGTGAGATGAAACATGTTCCGGAACGAGATTCAGACTGAATCTTGACAAAATCTCACTGAAATTTCCATAGTTATGGTGGATTTTTGTTGAAATCTCAAAAATTACGGTAAAATTTTGAAAATTTCAAGAGATTGTATAAGGGCCTGTTTGGTTACATGATTCTAGAGATTTCAAATTTATAGATTTCAAATCTATGGAGTCATAATTAATAAAATTAATTTTTTGGTTAACCTGAATCTGTGGATTCATCTTGAAAAACTATTTGGTCGACGTGATTTTTATGAATGCGCAAATATTTAGTGCTCTTATAGTAGGGGTGAAATCCATACCCATAACTCTAGAGTTCATGTTTTTAGTGTAAAAAGATGAATATCTAGATTTCATGAATCCAGGGATTTCCACAACCAAATGGGTATAAAACTTGCATCCATGAATCTAAAGATTTGAAATCTCTGGATTCATGTAACCAAACAAGCACTAACATAATTTGTAATTTTTAAAAAAAATTACAAATAGACCCCCTAGATTTGCAATCAATTATTGGAAATATATTGGACTTAAAATTGCTATTATAAGAAATGCCTGAACAAAGAAGGGTATAATTGGTCTTTGGAATTTTTATTTAGTGGTGACATCATCACTTAACCCAATTTTTAATAGCAAGGGGGCATTTGTAATTGATTTTTTCTCAAGGTAATAGATTTAATTGATTGCAATTCTAGGGGGTCTATATGTAATTTGCCCTTTAAATTATAATTGAGATTTGACTACTTGTAATTATTTGTCCTTGCATTTTAATGAAAGCTTCAAGGTTTTTTTTATATATCAACGTTTAGATTTGTGAAAATACATGATCTAGTTTCATTTTTATGCAGCTGTACAATGTGTGAATTAAGAAGACCTATTTGTGTTAAGTTTTAGTAAAAAAATAGCATTGCTATTGTGTTTATTGTCCTCAAATTAGGCTGTGTATAAAAAATGGACCCGAAAACCAAATTAAAACCCAGCGAAACACTCAACTGAAACATGGTTCATCATTGTACCATGTCTAGGCGAAGACACCGAGAGACAAGACGAGATTTTGAACATTGCAAGAGAGTGACCAGTTCAATAAGAGAAGAAAATAAAGAGGTGCGCAGAACGAATGATGTGGAACTAGCTGAAAGTGCTTGAACCTCTATATAAAAGGTTTCATTTGATTCCCCAATCCTATTTGACAGAGAAGAAAGCGGTGGTGAAATGGAGGGTTCAGTTGAATATCATGGACTGAACTCATTCATTGTTCTGTTTTATCGGCTCAACGGCTGCATCTGAAGATTGAAAGTTTGTTTCTTGGAGAAGTTCGTTTAATTTATAGTTTTTGAAACTAGATTATTATTTGCGATCAATAATCTCTCTAAAATCTCATAAAGTTGTGGGTACTTAGAAGTTAGAAGATGAAATTGTAGATCTGGAGCCTTTATGTGAAGCTTTAGAATCTGCAGGTTTTCCTGGTAGTATGATAAGGGTTTATGATTTGAGGGAAAATTTTCATTTAATGAGTTCTTAGTTCTTGATACTGAGCAAGATCTTGTTAGTTGCTATCCATAGATTTAAACAAAAATACAATACAGTAGTTCATGCTGTGACATGTTTTTCCTTGCGCTTTCCCAAAAAATTAAAAAGAACCAAGATGTAGGATGCCCTGGTGAAGGGTATTCAAAAGAAGACGATGGTGCCAGTTACTTACCTCTTTCTTTTCCTCTATTTGTGATAAGGGTATTTAGGTAATCTCATATAATCAAAGGGTAGTTTTGAGATTAAAAAACAACATAATGACGGTTTAATGACATTTGGTAAGGGATTGGACTAATATGTCTAAGGGAAGTCCAACGTTGGGGTATCTTTGGGTGTTCGTGTTTAAAGACCTCTGTTTTGGGGTGCTGGGGCAATTTGCTCTAACAAGTATAATTCCTACGTCTTATCCTATACTACTGAGCTGTCAACACCATCTTAGATCCTGATTATTCACAATCTTGCAACTTCCCCTTGAAACAATAGTCAATAAAGCCATTTCTCTAGTTATGGTATCATGATTGTTTGAGTTGGCCCATGAGGATCCCAATAACTGTTACCCAAACCTGGATTTCAACACTAAATATTACTATGATATTTGACGCCACTGTTCGGATAACATCTTAAGTTGGATGCTGTATTACGTCTACTTGTGCTTCTAAGGTAAGCTGGTTAAGACACCTGTAATGAGTGGCTAGCTTCCTTTCTGAAAATTTCTCCAAGTCTTTCTTATATAGATCCATCACTTACTTACATTACACTTACCAACAAACAAAGAAGAATCAAACTGTTCCAGCAGTGACTGGCCTATCAAATCAGGTTCTAGTGGGCCAGCATTGGATCAGCTTGAGCCGGCCTGTCAGAACCAGGTGAAGCAGCCCAGCCCAGCTTCTGGAAGGCCAAAAAAGTTCTGCATGGAATTCGTTGCCAATGGTTTTTGACCGTTCAATCTCGGTTGCTGATTAGTACTTCCTGATTTGGTTTTCCTTGCATATTTAGAAGGTTGAATTCTGTAAAGCCTTTAGTAGCTTCTGTTTCAAATTAGTTTCTCTTTTCACTTAGTGACTACTGTCTGTCAGTTGCTATTTTTGTAAGCTGGCCCGAATCATTAAATAGGCAGCCAACGTAAGAGAATGACAATGAATCAAATCGTCAATGTATAAAACTTTGAGGCAACACTTGCATTTGATTCTAAGTTTTGTGGTCCCTGTCCAACAGTTGAGATAGCTGTGGGTGAGAGGCCTAAGGTTGAGGTAGGTACCAAAATATCTAGGGATCCTCTTATACCTTTTCCTTCTTTAGTTCCAATCAATTTGGTGTGATGCTGCAACTTGTCATTGATCATGCTGTCAGGTGTTTCTCATTTAAACTATTTATACCTTTATAAGCTAATACAATGAACAATTATAATCTAATCCAAATACTATGAACCACTAATATCCTAATACACCCAAATGCCAATTCAGGTCCAGTTGTCAGTCGGAAGCTTCAGACAGATTCTGCCTGGTCAAATAACTGTTCTTGCATTATGATTATTTTGCTCACTCCCATTAGAATAATGAGGAGGAAGAAGCTAAGTCTTCTATTATTTTTCAGTCTCTTATTTCATATATTACATATAACCCCCTGATTTATAACTTTTAATTCTGTTTATCCCTCCCCTTTGCTAATTCCAAAAACGATCCTCTCTCTTTTAAAGTTAATTCTTGATTCATCCAATATTTGATTTACTTTATTTTAAGGGCCCAGGTGTTCCATATATGTTAGAAAATTGCCCCTTTTTTTTTGTTTTTTTTCCCTTGGGCAAAGGAAAATTGCTGTTGATTACACTATTTTGAGCCTTTATCTCCTTTGGAGGTCGGTAGCAAACCAAATATGGTTTCCAAATTGAAACCCCGGGCTTTCATCACCATCCCTCTGGAACATGTTTGTAAAGAATGGAAATGTGCACTGCACAATCTCCTTCCATCTAATATTTAGAAGCTGTAACGGTTCTCATCTGTGTGAAGATCCTGCGTCTCAGAAGCATCATCTAAAGTTAAAAGGGAGGCTTGACCTCTCAATTGTATATAGTGGAGCAAGGGAGAAACAAGTTAGTCGTATTTGCCTTCCAGGAAGGATGATTTATTCACTTGTTAAAGTTGAGATTTAGAAAGATTGGGCCGAACTTGTATACTGGATATGCTCTGAGTTTGCTTATAGATATTTTTGTAGCGTGGATATGTGGTCATATTGTGACAGATAGTCTACCTCTCTGAGGTCTGTTTTTATTTTATTCTTCTAGATCAGTCCTGCAACAATGCAAATGCTCATTTGGATAAATTTAATATCCACCTTCCGTTGATTGGATTGAATGTCCAGACATTCAAATTATAGATTTGTTTGTCTAACATCAACAACCAATTTGTGGTTTGTTTTATCAGGAAACAGGCAAACATATGGAAGGACAGAACTCTGACCAGAATCTTGGACTTGCAATTCAAGGATATGCAGTACGATTCCTGAAAAGTAACAGTCTCCATGGTCCTGCTCTTCAAGATGAAGCATCAGTAACTCCTGACCGAATATCTGGTTTTGGCAGTCCAGAGATGGAGGAACATTTTTCTAGAGTATGGGCCTAGTACTTGCACTTTTTCCTCTTTCTTTTGTATTTTCTTATTGAAGTTGATGACGTTTCACCATTGAAGCCCCCTGCCGCGAAAACATTCAAATAATTCATTTTTTCTCAGTTAATTTAGAAAGCCATTTTAGTTTTTTCATGTTTTTTATTTAAAGATTTGGAATGATCCCATTTAGACAATAACATGTAATCTGCTTTCCCCCCTCTTCTGTTTGTGAATTCAAATAAAAACTGCATATGACCATTGTGCACGATTCTTTCTGGCAGGAAAGCCTTTTCTACACTGTCCCTCCTGGTGCAATGGAAGATTACAGAAAGTTGATAGAGTTGCACTGGGCTCAGCATGAGGTAGTTGTGTGCTTATCACTTTTCTTTTTTTACGTACATGCTTTACCTTTACATCTGTTTCTTTGATCTTTGAATTTTTTTAAGCTTTAGTAAGTTGAAGCTATTTCATCAAGCATCAATTGAACTGGATCATTGGGGAATATGGGTTTCTTCAGCACAAAATTACCTTTATATTTAGGTCTCCTGTATTTTTTTTCTTCTTTATTGACCCTCAGCATAGTATACAGTCACTAATTTAGCTTTAGAGAGAAGGAAGGCCAATTCTGCAGGATCTGTTAACGTACCACTTGAAAAGGACATAATTAGGGTAAGGTTTTAGAATCAAGGTAAGTGCTAATAAAATCACGTGGCTTTCTAAGGGCCTGTTTGGTTACATGAATCTAGAGATTTCAAATCTTTGGATTCATGAATATGAAATTTATACCCGTTTGGTTGTGAAAATCTTTGGATTCATGAAATCTAGAGATTCATCTTTTTACACTAAAAACGTGAATCTGTAGATTTATGGGTATGGGGTGAAATCCTGAGATTTCATTGCTACTATAAAAGCGCTAAACATTTGTGCATTCACAAAAAATACGTCAACCAAATAATTTTTAGGATAAATCCACAGATTTCATTCCACAACCAAACAGTTAATTTTATGAATTGTATGACTCCATATATTTGAAATCTCTAGATAGTTGAAATCTCCAGACTCACGTAACCAAATAGGCCCTAAGTGAGCACATTATCTAAAATAAACCCAATCTAGTTGACTAATATTGAGCTAGCATTGAACCATTGGTTCAACCAAAAATTAAGAGGACTAATAATAAATGAGGTATGTAAAATTTCATACTCAAGATAATTACGCATGTTGTAGGTCCATTAAGTTGGCGATTACAATGTAAACTCATGAAACAAAGGGCATACTTGGTTGATTCCAAGGCAAAGTAGTCTAGAAACATCTACAGCCCCCCCCCCCCCCCCCCAAAAAAAAAAAAAAAAAAAAAGAAGAAGAAGACCAAGACAGAAAATTTTGGTATAGATTCTCTGATTTAAAACAGGATTGATCTATGCCTTTACATCCTTTCCTAAATCTGTTTTATCATTTTCTTTTTGGACGTACTCATTTAATTAAATGTAAGCTTTGGACCGAAGTTATTGCTTTGTTTTGATGACTGACATCAATAGTTATCAAGATAGCGAGGTGATTCTGATGTTTAATGGGCTTCCTACTCACCAAGGTGATAGAGCGGCTGCAAGGCATCCATAGGGTGATAAAGCGTTTTGGTGTTTTCTTTCTAATGTGACCACTTTATTTGGCACAAATAGCTTATTAAAAATTATATAATTCTACTTTAATGCTAAATAAATATTAAAGAATCATACCAATGCCAAATATTCATGAAAAAACAAAAATCAATTAAAGGAACTGTGTATCACACTATTATAGCATATAATATCTTTTGTAAGTTTGACTGGTCAAATAATTTATTTTTCTAGAGCACCAACCCAGATTTCCAACAATTCCAAATTGCTTAATTTTTATTTGTATTGCAGAAGTTATGTTCTGGTCAAACCTTTTTTGTTGTACATGAATACTGTTGATCACTCTAAATGAAAATTCTTTTAGATATCAAAGCAACAAAACTTTACCTGCATCTTTAGCTTTTAAAGTTTTTTTATCATATTAAGATTTTATGAAGTGCTTAGCTTTTAAAGAAAAACTTTACCATTCGAGAGTTAAAAATTTTACTTGTGGGTGACAATTTGATCTTTGTTCTTGAATTTTGGGGCTTGGACTTTTTCCTTTTGAAATATGATTTAACAACTATTTCTATCGGATTTTTTTTTGGCTGCCCCCGGGGGGGGGGGTTATTTGCTTGTTTTGAATAGTATCTTAAGTAAATGAAATGAAAATTTACTTAAATGAAATTATGCATAAATATGGGCCAATGCAAGATTTGGCACCAGTATAACTAGTGCAAGAGATTATGCAACAAAACGACCTATGGCAATCCTCTGAAAATACGTCTGGATGCATAGGCATCCTTTTATAAGTATCCTGATATCTATGTTCTTTTAAGCCAGCTCCTACTCCCTGAAGAAGGTAGATTATTTTTGGTACATATTTTGATTTTCTAATTTGATTATTCTGGGAACGTCTTTGATTGTTCTAAATGGATTATCTGCTTGAATTTATCAGAATGAAAATGAAAAATTCCGTGCTGTGACTCTCTGAGGAACAGTTACTAATACTTTGGACTTGCTATGACATTAGAGCTAAAAAAGTCTAAAGGATCGAGTAAATTCAAAATCGTCCCCCCCAAACCCCCAAACACATCAAAAGGGAAAGAAAAAGAGGTGTTAAAGCTTATGAAGTTTGGAAACTTAAACCCCTTCAAATTATATTATAGAAGAGATATCAGATGCTCTCAGATCTTTTCCACAAAATAGCTGCTGGCACTATAATGTCAAGCACTTCTTGTTGTATTCTTGCATTTAGTTCAATAGCTTACCATATGCTACTTTTGAAAATCTCAGAAAACTGGCAACAATATGCAACAAGAGGAAGTTGAGACATCCATTTATGATGCTTCGTCAGGTATTTGACAGAAGTTTTGATGG